>NW_023416346.1:73062276-73413934 GCF_014108235.1 Myotis myotis | reverse complement strand
ACTTGAAATAGGTAATTATTCAAAAGGTATTAACCAAAATTTTCATTTCGTGGTAAGCTGCTGGAAGACATCTTACCCAGGTATGGTTTTTCCTGTTATGATAGGATCTGACAACGGACCAGCCTTTATTTCATAGGTAACGCAGGTAGTAGCCAGGCTATTGGGGCAAATTGGAAATTCTTATAGGCCCCAGAGTTCAGGGCAGGTAGAAGAAAGGATGAACAGAACTCTAAAGGAGGCCCTTACCAAATTAAACATGGAGACTTGTGGGGACTGGGTGGATCTCCTACTGTATGCCCTTTACCGGGTAAGGAACTCCCCTTACACCCTGGGCTTTACTCCTATGAAATCATGTTGGGAAGGCCACCCCCTATCATTCCTAACCCTGCCTGTGACTGTGTTTTGTTTGACTTGCTGTTTTCAATTGTTTGTTGGAATCCTCATGGAGGAGGCCTGTTTGCTGCTCTGCCACAAAGGGAACTGGTGGAAAGGCAGGAGAGCAGAGCGCTGTGGCTGATGGGCAGGGTTAACAAAGGGGTACTTTCCATGGACATGGAAGCCATCGGGATTTTGAAGTTCTCCAAAAAGAGGAGGAGTCTGACTCAGAGACTGGCCGAAACCTCGTTGGGTTAGGAGAACCAGAGGCTGTGTATTGAACTTGTAGACTGCAGTTTGCTGGGCAGAGGTTCAAGCCCAGTGGTATAGGGGTTAAGCTACCTGTGTAGAGCAAAACAACTTCCTCCTGTGCCAGAATACATTTTAAGGAAATTGGACAGGCTGTGTTTATCGCTAGAAAGAAGAACTGGCCACAGTGCACAGCCCTGACAGTGACCTGCAGAAAACTGTATAATAGACTCAGGTGATGCCTACATCTTCATGGACATGGCTCCAGAGAGATGAGGACAATTTTGCCTTATATAGGAGGGTCAGGAGTGGACTTTAGTCACCTCCCTAAGATGTTTGTATAGCCCTGGCATATCTCATGTTTAGTAGCAGAGGATTTGGCTGCCTCAAGGGGCCATGGTGCCAATATTATGTTTCACTGTATTAATATGTTGTATTAACCTTTGATTCTCTTACAGGTTTAAATGTAGCTGTAGCTTCCAGCAGTTGCTGTAGACCGGTGATGGTCTACAATCCTTGGTAGTCTTTGGGAGTAACTGGAAAGTGTCCAGTCTCCCACACTGAGGGACATTGTTATAGCTATGTAGAACATAGGTGGTCAGTTATGATTCTTGTTGTGTTTAAGGTGTTAAAACTGAAATGTTTTCTTTTCCTTCCACAGGACCATTTGTTATAGTTGTCTCTTCCAGGTCACAAGCCCAGCTCCTTCTGTGCCCAGGACAGCAGGGAGCCTGATTGGAAGATGACCTCTAACCAGACACAACCCGCTGCAGATCACCCTCAAGAGGACAGCGGACCTCGCCGGACCCCTTGTAGTCCTCCAATTGCTGTTGACTTTCGGCCCTTGCATTATTAACAGACTAGTCCAATTTGTCAAGAAGTGTATAGGGGTGGTTCAGTTGATAGTTCTGAGTGCCAAGTACAGGCCTCTAGCAAAGGTGAAATAGAAATTCAGTCCATCTCATGATTGAGCTGGAAGTCTCAAGACAAGGGGGGAATGAAAGGGCTAGGGCTACGCCCTCCATCTTACCCCAGATCCTCCATTTTTGGGAAGCAGCCTTAGCCATGTGCTCGGCAAGGAGCTTCTTCCCAGAAGCCCAAGCCTCTGCAAGCCACACCTAGGATTTCTTTAAACTAACCAGTGATAATCAAGGGAAGTGCATGCCATAGATATGACCACATCCTGTGTAACAAGACTCCAACTTGCGCCTGGACAATCAGCAGGGCTCACAGTCCTCTCTCCTCTCCTTACTCCAACCCCCCTATAAAACTCCTCTCCCCACAGAGCTCACTCTCTCTCTTCCGCTTGCTGCTGTGTCAGTGAGTGTGGTCAGGGAGCCGAGCTAGCTCGAATAAAGACTCTTTGCTTTTGCATCGGACTCAGCTGGCTCCCTGGTGGTCTTTTGGGGATCCTGAAATCTGGGCATAACAAAGGCAGTTCCAGCCTTTGGGCTAAGAAGTCCCCGACCATTGGATGACTAGGGGTTTCACCTTATTGGACCTCAATCAGGTCTTCCAGGGACAGAAATTGTCAACAACACACATTACAAATAAACAAATACAAAGTGACAGTAAAAATGGGGAGACAAAGAAACAATCAGAGGAAAGAAAAGGAGGCATCGTCAGAATGGGCAATAAATGAAATGGAGGGAGATTAAAAATGGCGGCAGAGTAGGAGGATGCTACATAGCCATGCTACCAGGAACAGGCTGGAATTACAAACTGAAATACTAGAAGGCTTCCTGAATAATCAATGGAAAACTCACAGGAGAGAACCGTGATACCCAAGGACCGAAGGTGGAGCTGGCATAGAGACTGGTAGGAGGGGCAGAGACGTGACCAACAGAGGGGAACTGAAGTCCCAGAGAGTTTTCTTAGCTGGTGGTAGAGTGGGGGGGAGGTGCCACTGAGAAATCTGGGATCTAGTCCCAGAGCTGGGCTCCCCAGCAGAGGGCCAAGCTGAGGAGGGTATCCACATAGCATCAAGCTGTGGAAAGCAGTGGGGTGCTTTCTTCCAGGGAGTGGCAGCCTAAAGGATAGGCACCCTCTTAAAGGGCTAAGGCACAAATATTCCCTGTGGAGCCACCCACCTTGTGCTCTGGCAGAGGGAGGGCGAATAGGACTGGAGCTGTGAGAACAGAGGCCAGCACTGTGGACTCAGGGGATAGAGCTCAGAGGGCAGACACCCCAAGTTTCCTCAGCTCAGTCATTCCATCACACAGCCACATAGAATTCTGCCTTGCCTAGGGGGATAGACATCTGCCTTGCCTGAGGGAAGACAGTTGACACACCCGTTTGGAAAACACCTTGCCCTGAGGCCTCTTAAGAAGATTAAAAGTAACAATTCGAAGGAATAACAGCTGCTTGTGTAGCCCACCCCCATTTAAGGAACTGCAGCCTCCTGATCACCACACCCTCTGTCTGAGAAACAGCAGCTGTGTGGTCACTTTTATTTGGGGTTATTAATATCGTGAATACATTGTGTTCAGTGCCAAGTACGATGTGCCTTGTTGTGTGGTATTTTGTGCCTTTAAATCAACGCAGCAGATCCAAGCAACAGCAGCCTCCTGATCACCACACCCTCTGTCTGAGGAACAGCAGCTATACGTGATGCCTCCCCCCACCAGGCAGAAAAGTCACCACAGCTGTGAACAACACACACCAGAGGAGCTGCTGCCAAATGAGGAGCAGCTGCTACCACAACTGCCAGGGAGCAACCACAGCCCTAGGAGCCACTGCCACCCAGGGGGCAGCCACTGAACGACTCAACATCTAGATATGTCAGTGAGATCAAACATGGGTAGAAATAGAAAGCCCCAAAGGAAAGAAAAGGAGGGCTCGCAGAAAAGCAGCTAAGTGAGACAGAGGCATGCAACATAACAGAAAAAGAATTCAGAATAAGGGTCATGGAGTGCATAAACCAAATGGAGGAAAAAAATCAATAACTTATGCAAGAAGCAAGAAGAAACAGATGAAAAAATGAATAACTTATGTAAGACCCAAGAAGAAATTAAGAGTGATATAGCTGCAATAAAAAACACCATTGAAAGTATCAACAGTAGGCAAGGAGAAGTGGAGAACCGAATTAGTGAATTAGAAGACAAGGAAGCAAAACACACCCAAACTGTACTTTAGTTGGAAAAAAAAAATTAAAAGAGAGGAGGAGAGTATAAGGGAGCTTTGGGACAACATGAAACGAAACAACATACGAATAATAGGGATGCCAGAACAACAGAAAGATGAACAAGGATTAGAAAACCTATTTCAAGAAATAATATCAGAAAATTTCCCTGAGGTGGGGAAGAAAAAAGTCACACAAGCACAGAGAGTCTCAAACAAGGTGAACCAGAAAAGACCCACACCAAGACACATCATAATTACCATGGCAAATGTTCAGGACAAAGAGAATCTTACAGGCTGCAAGAGAGAGAGATGGAAAGTTACATACAAGGATCTCCCATTAGATTATCAAATGATTTCTCAACAGAAACACATCACGCCAGAAAAGAATGGACGGAAATTTACAAAGTGATGCAAAGAAAAGGACTGAATAAAAGAATACTCTATCCAGCAAGGCTATCATTCAAACTTGAAGGGTAAATAAGAAGCTTCACAGACAAAAAAAGGCTAAGGGAGTTTATCACAACCAAGCCAGCAATACAAGAAATGCTAAAGGGACTGGTGTAAAAAGAAGAAATAAAAAGCTCAGAAAGAAAAAAGCCACACAAAAAAAGAAATGGCTACAAACAAGTATCTTTCAATAATAACTTTAAATGTAAACGGACTAAATGCTCTAACCAAAAGACATCGAGTGGCTGAATGGATAAAAAACCATGACCCATACATTTTCCGTATACAAGAGACCCACGTCAGAAGAAGGGACTCACATAGACTGAAAGTGAAAGGATGGAAAAATATCTTTCAGGCAAATGGAAAGGAAAAGAAAGCTGGGGTAGCAATACTTATATCGGACAAAATAGACCTCAAAGTGAAGGCCATAACAAGAGATAAGGAAGGCCACTTCATAATACTAAAGGGATCAATACAACAAGAAGATATAACCCTGATAAATATATATGCACCCAAAGGAGGAGCACCCAAATACATAATAAAACTCCTGGAAGATATCAAAGGAGAGATCGACAACAATACAATCATAGTAGGGGACTTTAATACACCACTGACATCACTGGATAAATACTCTAGAAAAACAATCAGCAAAGAAACAGAAATCCTCAATGACTCACTAGATCAGAAGGACTTACTTGACATCTTCAGAACATTTCACCCCAAAGCCACGGAAAATACATTGCACTCAAGTGTTCATGGGACAGATTCAAAAATAGACCACATACTGGGTTACAAAGTCTCCCCAAATTCAAAAAGATTGAAATCATACCAAGCAGCTTCTCAGACCATGGAGGCATAATATTAGAAATAAACTACAATAAAAACAACCCAAAATACTCAAATACTTGGAAGATGAATAGCATGTTATTAAATATTGATTGGGTTAACAATGAGATCAAAGAAGAAATTAAAAACATCCTGGAAACTCATGACAATGAAAACACAACAATCCAAAACCTGTGGGACACAATGAAAGCAGTCCTGAGAGGGAAGTTTATAGCTCTACAGGCCTATCTCAAATAAACAAGAAAAAATGTTAGTAAATCATCTAACTCTACAACTCAAAGAATTAGAAAGAGAGCAACAAGAAAACCCCAGAGTGAGCAGAAGGAAGGAGATAATAAAGATTAGAGCAGAAATAAATGACATACAGACCAAAAAAACAATACAGTAAATCAATGAAACCAAGAGCTGGTTCTTTGAAAGGATAAACAAGATTGACAAACCTCTATCTAGGCTCACCAAGAAGCCAAGAGAGAGGACCCAAATAAACAAAATCAGAAGCGATAGAGGCGAAATAACAACAGACCCCAGAGAAATACAAATGATTGTTAAACAATACTATGCACAACTCTACTCCAACAAACTACACAACCTGGAGGAAATGGACAAATTCCTAGAAAAATACAATATTCCAAAACTCAATCAGGAAGAATCTAAGAATCTCAACAAGCCAATAACAATGGAAGAAATTGAAGCAGTCATCAAAAAGCTTCCAGCAAACAAAAGCCCAGGACCAGATGGCTTCACAGGGGAGTTTTACCAAACATTCAAGGAAGACCTAAAACCTATCCTCCTCAAACTATTCCAAAAAATTCAAGAGGAAGGAACACTTCCAAGCTCGTTCTATGAAGCCAGCATCACCCTAATACAAAAACCAGGTAAAGACAACACAATGAAAGAGAATTATAGGCCAATGTCCCTCATGAACATAGATGCCAAAATCCTCAACAAAATCTTAGCAAATCGGATCCAGCAGTACATCAAAAAGATCATACACCATGACTAAGTAGTATTTATCCCAGGGATGCAAGGATGGTACACAATCCGCAAATCAATAAGAGTGATACATCACATAAACAAATTGCAAGAAAAAATACCACATGGTCATGTAATTGAGGCAGCAAAAGCATTTGACAAAATCCAACACACATTTTTGGTAAAAGCTCTCAGAAAGGTGGGAATAGAAGGATAATACCTCAACATAATAAAAGCCATTTATGACAGGCCCACACCCAACATCATACTCAATGGACAAAAACTGACACCATTTCCCCTTAGAACAGGATCAAAACAGGGATGCTCACTCTCACCACTCCTGTTCAACATAGTACTGGAAGTATTAGCCATTGCAATTAGACAAGAAGAAGAAATAAAAGGCATCCAAATTGGAAAAGAGGAAGTAAAACTGTCCTTATTTGAAGATGACATGATATTATACATACAAAACCCTAGAGACTCCATCAAAAAACTACTAGGCTTAATACATGAATTTGTCAATGTAGCAGGATACAAAATTAACCGCAAGAAATGTGAGACATTTCTATACACAAATAGTGAACTTTCAGAAAGAGAGATTATAAAAACAATCCCATTTACCATTGCACCAAAAAAATTAAGCTACCTAGGAATAAACTTAACTCTTGGGGTAAAAGACCTCGACTCAGAAAACTACAGGAAGTTGAAAAAAGAGATAGAGGAAGACATAAACAGATGGAAGCACATACCGTGTTCATGGATGGGTAGAATCAACATCATTAGAATGTCCATACTACCCAAAGAAATCTATAAATTCCACGCACTTCCTATTAAAATATCAATGGCATACTTCACAGATCTAGAACGAACTCTCCAAAAATTCATCTGGAGTAAAAAAGACCCAGGATAGCTCCAGCCATCCTGAGAAAGAACAAAGTACGTGGGATCTCAATACCAGATATCAAGCTGTATTACAAAGCCACTGTTTTCAGAACTCTCTGGTACTGACACAAGAACAGACATATAGATCAATGGAATAGAATAGAGAGCCCAGAAACCAGCTCGAACCAATATGCTCAATTAATATTTGACAAAGGAGGCAAGAACATACAATGGAGTCAAGATAGTCTCTTCAATAAATGGTGTTGGGAAAATTGGACAGATACATGCAAGAAAATGAAACTAGACCACCAACTTACACCATACACAAAAATAAACTCAAAATGCATAAAGGACTTAAATGTACGACGGGAAACCATAAAAATTCTAGAAGAATCCAAAGGCAGCAAAATCTCAGACATATGCCGAAGCAATTTCTTCATTGATACAGCTCCTATGGCACTTGAAACTAAAGGGAATATGAACAAATGGGACTACATCAAAATAAAAAACTTCTGCACAGCAAAAGAAACCATCAACAAAACAACAAGAAAGCCCACTGCGTGGGAAAACATATTTGCCAATGTCATATCTTATAAGGGCCTAATCCCCAAAATTTATAGGGAACTCATACAACTTAACAAAAGGAAGATAAACAATCCAATCAAAAAATGAGCAAAGGATCTAAATAGACATCTTTCAAAAGAGGACATACAGAAGGCCAAGAGACATAAAACATGCTCAAAGTCACTAATCATCTGAGAGATGCAAATCAAAACAACAATGATGTACCATCTCACACCTGTCAAACCGGCTATCATCAACAAATCAACAAATGACAAGTGCTGGAGAGGATGTGCAGAAAATGGAACACTCGTGCACTGCTAGTGGGAATGCAGACTGGTGCAGCCACTATGGAAGACAGTATGGTTTCCTCAAAAAACTAAAAATGGAACTCCCATTTGACCCTGTGATCCCACTTCTAGGAATATATCCCAAGAAACCAGAAACACCAATCAGAAAAGATATATGCACCCATATGTTCATAGCAGCGCATTTCACCATAGCTAAGATCTGGAAACAGCCTAAGTGCCCATCAGTAGATGAATGGATTAGAAAACTGTGGTACATCTACATGATGGAATTCTATGCTGCTGTTAAATGAAGGAACACTTACCATTTGCAACGGCATGGATGGAACTGGAGAGCATTATGCTACGTGAAATAAGCCAGTCAATGAAGGAAAAATACCACATGATCTCACTCATTCATGGATAATAGAGACCATTATATACTTTTGAACAATAATAGATACAGAGGCAAAGCTGCCTCAAACAGATTGTCAAACTGCAGCGGGAAGGCCGGGGAGGGTTGGGGACAGGAGGAAGGGGGGTAAGAGATCAACTGAAGGACTTGTATGCATGCATATAAGCATAACCAATGGACATAAGACCCTGGGGGTTAGGGGATGCCAGGGGATTGTCAAGGGTGGGGGAAAATAAGGACACATATGTAATACCCTTTTAATACTTTAAGCAATAAAACAATAAAAAATAAATGAAATGGAGGCAAAGAATATGTCAGAAAATGAATACAGAGTAATGGTTACATGGATGCTAAGCCATTTGGGTGAGAAATTTACCAACATATGTAAGACTGAAGACAAAATGAAGAATGAAATAGCTGCAATAAAAAACACAATGGAAGGTTTCAACAGTAGACTAGAAGTGAAGGACCCAATCAGTGACTTAGAAGACAGAGTAGGAAAAAACACCCATTCTGAGCAGTTATTTGGAAAAAAAATAATATTCAAAAGCAGGAGGAGGTTTAAGGGAGCTTAGAGACAAATTGAAATGAAGCAACATCCACATAATAGGGGTTCCAGAAGGAGTTGAAGCTGACAAAGTGGTAGAGAATCTATTTGAAGATGTAATGACAGAAAACTTACCTGATTAGAGGGGTCATAAAAGCACTGTGAGTCCCAAACAAGAATACCCCAACAAGACCCACACCAAGATATGTCATAATTACAATGGCAAACATTAACAACAAAGGCCAGTTCTTAAGAACTACAAGAGAGAGACAGAAATTTGCCTACAAGGGATCTCCCAATTGACTAGCAAATGATTTCTCAACAGAAACACATCCGGCCAGAATGGAGTAGAATGAAATATACAAAGTAATAAAAAGCAAGTGACTGAACCCAAGAATACTCTATCCAGAAAGTCTATAATTGAAAATAGAAGGAAAAATCAGGAGCTTCACCGAAAAAAAAAAAAAAGGCTAAGTTTATTACCACCAAGCCAGCAATGCAAGAAATGCTAAAGGGACTGCTATAAAAAGAAGAAATAGAAAGGGAAGAATAAAAATGGCAACAAATAAGTACCTGTCAATAATAACTTTAAGCATAAATGTATTTAGTGCTCAATCAAAAGACATATAGGGTAACTGAATGGATAAGAAAACATGATATATATATATATATATATATATATATATATATATATATATATATATATATATGCTGTCTTCAAGAGATCCACCTCCAAACAAAGGACTCACACAGACTGAAAGTGAAGGAATGGAAAAAAAAATTTTACGCAAATGGAAATGAAAAAAATAAAAGCTGAGCTAGCAATACTTATATCTGAGAAAATTAATCTCAAAGTGAAGTCCATAACAAGAGATAAGGAAGGCCGACTCATAATACTAAATGGATTGATACAATAAGAGGATATAACTCTGGTAAGCATATATGCTCCCAATTCAGGAACATCAAAATATTATAAAAAAAAACTTCTAGAAGATACGAAAGGAGAGATCTACAACAACACAATCATAGTAGGGGACTTTAATACCCCATTGACACCACTGGATAAATCTTCTAGACAAAAATCAACAATAAAATAGCAATATTAAATGACTCAGTAGATCTGATGGACTTAATTACATCTTCAGAACATTTCACCCCAAGACACGGAATATACATTCTTCTAAAGTGCATATGGGGCATTTTCAAAGATACACCACATATAAGGATACGGGCTAAACCTGTACAAATTCAAGAGCATTGAAATCATATCAAACATCTTCTCAGATCACAATGGCATACAATTAGAAAAAAATTACACTACTAGAAAAAACAAAAAATAATCAAACACTTGGAGGCTAAATAACATGATATTAAATAATGACAGTTACAAAACAGATCAAAGAAGATATAAAGAACATCCTGGAAACAAATGACAATGAAAACACAACAATCCAAAATCTATGGGACACAGTGAATGCAATCCTGAGAGGGAAGTTCACAGTATTACAGGCCTACCTCAAAAAAGAAGAAAAACTGGTAATATGTTATTGAACCCTACAACTTAAAGAATTACAGAGCAACAAGAAAAATCTAGAGTAAGTAGTAGGAAGGAAAAAACGAAGATCAGAGGGGAAATAAATGACATAGACACCAAAAACAACAACAACAATAAACCCCACTAATACAAAAGATCAATAGAAACAAGAGCTGGTTCTTTCAGATGGTAAAAAGATTGATGAACCTCTAGCCAGGCTCATCAAAAACAAAGAGAGAGGATCCAAAAAACAAAATAAAAAATGAAAGAGGTGTTATACCAACCAACCTCACAGCCATGCAAAGGATAGTAAACAAAATACTATGAACAACTCTATTCCAACAAACTGGACAACCTAGATGAAATGGACATATTCCTAGAAAAATACAATCTTCCAAAACTAAATCAGGAAGAAAAAAACTGAATGGGCCAATAACAACTGATGAAATTGAAGCAGTAATCAGAAAACTTCCAGTAAACATAAGCCCTGGTCCATACAGCTTCACAGGGAAGTTTTACCAAACATTCAGAGAAGAACTAAAACCTACCCTCCTCAGACTATTCCAAAAAAATTCAAGAGGAAGGAACTCTTCCAACCACTTTCTATGAAGCCACCATTACCCTAACTCCTAAACCAGATAAAGATACTACAAAGAAAGAGATTTACAGGCCAGTATCTCTGATGAACAGAGATGCCAAAATCCTCAAAAAAATATTAGGAAATCGCATCCAGCAATACATCATGACCAAGTGGGATTAATTCTGGGCATGCAAGACTCCTACAATATACGCAAATCAATAAACATGGTATATCACATGAACAAATTGAAAGACAAAAATCACATGATCATATCAATTGATGCAGGAAAAGCATTCAACAAAATTTAACACACTTTTATGATAAAAATTACCAGCAAAGTGGGAATAGTGGGATCATACCTCAAAAAAGTAAAAGCCTTATATGACAAACTTACAGCCAACATCATACTCAATGGGAAAATACTAAAACTATTCCCCCCAAGAACAGGAACAAGACAAGGCTGCCCACTTTCACCACTCCTGTTAAACATAGTATTGGAAGTGCTAGCTATAGCAATGAGACAAGAAGAAGAAATAAAAGGTATCCAAATTGGAAAAGAAGAAGTAAAATTGGCATTATTCACAGATGACATAAAATTGTACATAGAAAATCCTAAAACTGCTAGATTTAATAAATGAATTCAGCAAGGTAGCAGGATAAAAAATCATCACCCAGAAATCTATGGCATTTTTATATACCAATAATGAACTCTCAGAAGGAGAAACTAAAAACAAAACAAAAAAACACAAAACATCCTTTTACTATTGCAAGAAATAAATTAAGATACATAGGAATAAACTTAACTAAGGAGGTAAAAGTCCTGTACTCAGAAAACTTCAGGACATTGAAAAAAGAAGTAGAGGAAGATGTAACCAAGTGGAAGAATATACCATGTTCACGGACTGGTACAATCAATATCATGAAAGGTCCATACTACCCAGGACAATCTATAGGTTCAATACAATCCCCATTAAAATACCAACAGCATGTTTCGCAGACCTAGAACAATCTCTCCAAAAAACTATGAAGAATAAAAAAAGACCCTGAATAACCACAGCAATCTTGAGAAAGAAAAAGAAATTTGAAGGGATCACAATACCAGATATCAAGTTATATTACAAAGCCACTGTTCTCAAAATAGTCTGCTACTGGAACAAAAACAGACATATAGATAAATGGAACAGAACAACAAACCCAGAAATCTACCCAGGCCACTATTCTCAATTAATATTTGACAAAGAAGGCAAGAACGTACAATGGAGTCAAGACAGTCTCTTCAATAAATGGTGTTGGGAAAATTGGACAGACACATGCTAAATAATGAAACTAGATAAAATGGATAAAAGACTTAAATGTAAGATGGGATAACACAAAAATCTTAGAAGAATTCATAGGCAACAAATTAACTCATAGCAATATATTTGGTACATCTCCTAGGGCAATGAAGGAGAAAATAAACAAATGGGGCTACATCAAAATAAAATGCTTCTGCACAGCAAAAAATCCATCAAAAAATGAAAAGGGAGCCCACTGTTTGGGAGAACATATTTGGCAATGATACATCTGATAAAACGTTAATATCCAAAATATATAAGGAACTCATACTACTTAACAGAAAGAAGACAAGAAATCTAATAAAAAAAAAAATGGGCAAAGGACCTAAATAGACATTTCTCCAGTGGGGATATATGGATGGCCAAGAGGCATATGAAAACGTGTTCAAACTCACTAATCATCCAAGAGATGCAATGAAAACGATAATGCGGTACCATCTCACACCTGTCAGAATGGCTGTCATCAACAAATGACAAATGCTGGTGAGGATATGAAGAAAAGGGAACTCTCATACACTGCTGGTGTGAATGCGTACTTGTGCAGCTTTTGTGGAAAACAGTATGAAGTTTCCTCAAAAAATTAAAAATGGAACTCCCATTTGACCCAGTAATGCCAATACTAGGAATATATACCAAAAAAATCAGAAACACCAATCAGAAAGAATATATGCATCCCCATATTCATAGAAGTACAATTTTAAAGCTAAGATTTGGAAACAGCCTAAGTGCCCATCAGCAGATGAATGGATTAAAAAACTGTGGTACTTCTACACAATGGAATTCTACGCTGCTGTAAAAAAGAAGGAATTCTTACCATTTGCAACAGCATGGATGGACCTGGAGAGCATTATGCTGAGCAAAATAAGCCAGGTAGAGAAAGGTAAGTATCACATGTTCTCACTCATTTGTGGAGTATAATGAACAACATAAACTGATGAACAGAAATATATCCAGAGACAAATAAGCATTGAAGAGACTGTCAAACCTCAGAGGGAATGCACGGGAGGCTGGGAGCAGGGGTGGTGGGTGGGTAAGAGATCAACCAAAGAGCTAGTATGCATATAAGCATAATTAATAGACACAGATAACAGGGGTGGGCTGGGAGACGACAATGGGGAATAAAGGGGACATATGTAATACTTTCAATAATAAGAATTTTTTAAAAAAAGAAGAGGAACCAAGATGGCGGCATAGGGTAATGCCGGAGTTTGGTGCTTTGAACAACTACTTCAAAAGTGAAACCAAAAAACGGAAGGGACATCACCCAGAACCACAGGAACGCTGGCTGAGTGGAAGTCCTACAACTAGGAGGAAAGAGAAACGCATACGGACACTCAGAGGAGGCGCAGTGCTGAAGTCAAATTCTGAGGTGCGGAGTGCGCGGAGCGGGCTGGCGGCGGAGGGCGCGGTTGGCGTTTTCAATCGGGAGGGAGTCCCAGAATCTGAGCTCCAGATCCGGGCGAGTCTTTAGGGACCCAGACTCAAACGGGAGAAGCGGGACTGTCTGGCTTCGGTCAGAGCGAGTGCAGCTTTCTCTCTGAGCTTTGCAGCGGGTGCTGGGACTCAGAGAGGCAGAGCCCCTGGGGACAGGACTGAGAGCCGCCATAACTGCTCTCTCCGGCCCACCCTGTTGATCCTGTTCGACCCACCCGCCCAAGCCCTGCACACAGGCATTTGCCGGATAGCCTCAGGCAAAGGCTAGATTAGCACCTCCCTAGAGGACAGAAGTTCTCTCACTGCTGACACAGCTGATTCTCATAGCCACTTGGCCTGGAGGTCAAACCCTCCCTGGAATTAGCTACAACAATCAAGATTTAACTATAAGACTGCGAACAAAGACCACTAGGGGGTGCACCAAGGAAGCATAACAAAATGCGGAGACAAAGAAACAGGACAAAATTGTCAATGGAAGATATAGAGTTCAGAACCACACTTTTAAGGTCTCTCAAGAACTGTTTAGAAGCTGCCGATAAACTTAATGAGATCTACAAGAAAACTAATGAGACCCTCGATCTTATATTGGGGAACCAACTAGAAATTAAGCATACACGGACTGAAATAACGAATATTATACAGACTCCCGACAGCAGACCAGAGGAGCGCAAGAATCAAGTCAATGATTTGAAATGCGAGGAAGCAAAAAACACCCAACCGGAAAAGCAAAATGAAAAAAAGAATCCAAAAATGCGAGGATAGTGTAAGGAGCCTCTGGGACAGCTTCAAGCGTACCAACATCAGAATTATAGGGGTGCCAAAAGATGAGAGAGAGCAAGATATTGAAAACCTATTTGAAGAAATAATGACAGAAAACTTCCCCCACCTGGTGAAAGAAATGGACTTACAGGTTCAAGAAGCGCGGAGAACCCCAAACAAAAGGAATCCAAAGAGGACCACACCAAGACACATCATAATTAAAATGCCAAGAGCAAAAGATAAAGAGAGACTCTTAAAAACAGCAAGAGAAAGAAACTCAGTTACCTACAATGGAATACCCATACGACTGTCAGCTGATTTCTCAACAGAAACTTTGCAGGCCAGAAGGGAGTGGCAAGAAATATTCAAAGTGATGAATACCAAGAACCTACAACCAAGATTACTTTATCCAGCAAAGCTATCATTCAGAATTGAAGGTCAGATAAAGAGCTTCACAGATAAGGAAAAGCTAAAGGAGTTCATCACCACCAAACCAGGATTATATGAAATGCTGAAAGGTATCCTTTAAGAAGAGGAAGAGGAAGAAAAAGATAAAGATACAAATTATGAACAACAAATATGCATCTATCAACAAGTGAATCTAAGAATCAAGTGAATAAATAATCTGATGAACAGAATGAACTGTTGATTATAATAGAATCAGGGACATAGAAAGGGAATGGACTGACTATTCCTAGGGGGGAAAGGGGTGTGGGAGATGCGGGAAGAGACTGGACAAAAATCGTGCACCTATCGATGAGGACAGTGGGTGGGGAGTGAGGGCGGAGGGTGGGGCGGGAACTGGGATGAGGGGAGTTATGAGGGGGAAAAAAAAGAGGAACAAATGTAATAATCTGAACAATAGAGATTTAATTTAAAAAAAATAAAAAATAAAAAAAAAATAAAAAAAAGAAGAATCACAAATTAGCAGATACATAATAGTTATGGGGATGTAAAATATAGCATAGGAAATACATTCATTAACTTTACAATAACTATGTATGGTGGTAGATGGTACTAGATTTATCAGGATGATCATTTTTTAACTTATATAAATGTCCAATCACTGAGTTGTGCACTTGAAACTATACTGTACTACAAATCTAATTAAAAAATAAAATAAAATTTAAAAAGAAGACATATCAACTCAATAACTTGAAAATGATACTACTAAGTTTTAGGGTCCAAATCTTAGAGTTCCTAAGGAGGAACTCACAGGTCCAAAAGGGGTAAATAATTATGAATTTATTAGGTCATCTGGAAAACCAGATGGGCTGAACCCCCAAATGGTACAAGCACCCAGGGACTGGGAGTCAAGCATTTTAAAGGACTCTAGGCAGACTTTTTCTGAGCTGAGAATTATCTGGACAGGTCTGGATCCTGAGACGGTCTTAAAAGGAAGGATAATGGTCTTTGCAAGTGGAATGTGGTCTAAGTGAAAGATAATGTGGGTTGTGAACTGGTCTACAGATCAGTTCCCAGGTGAGGGGGCATCAATTCAATTATTTGGTCAGAGCTAACACTAAGAAAATTTGTGTATTATATGTAGTCTCATCCAGTGAAGAGAATTAATAATTCTGAATTTACAATATATCCCAATCTGTCTTTTGTCAGCTATTAATATCTATTATTGCAATTATTTATAATATCTCTGGGACAAAGAAGCAAATTAACCACAAAAGGGCAATCCTATATAATAAAACCCTAATATGCAAATCTACCAAAAGGCTGAATGATTGGGGAATGACCGGTCGCTATGGCACACATTGACCACCAGGGGGCAGACACTCAATTCACAAGCTGCCCCCTGGTGATCAGTGTGCTCCCAAAGGGGAAGTGCCGCTCAATCAGAAGCCAGGCTCATGGTAAGGTGCGAGTGGTCCCAGACTGCAAGAGCCCCAGACAGCGAGAGGGATGTCTGCCTAAGCTGGCAGGTGGACATCCCCTGAGGGGTCCCGGACTTCAAGAGGGCACAGGTCAGGCTAAGGGACCACCCCCCCAGTGCACAAATTTCATGCACTGGGCCTCTAGTTATATATATATATATATATATATATATATATATATATATATATATATTTCTAATTTATAGGAGTAATTGAAGTATTAATTTTAAAATAAATCACTCACATGATTTACAGTCATCAGTACCTGTGTTCAAAAACAATAATAACTTCAATGTGTTTTTTTTTTTCCTAAAATTAAATCTTTAAATCAAAGATAAATTTGAACTAAGTACAAATCCTAATTGGAAGAACTTTCTATTTTTATACCTATTAGAACAGGATGTGATGACAAGTTATACCTTCAGGGTTCTGACTTCTCATATCTGTTCTTGCTAACAACTGCTTGGTTTATTTTGATTCAGATATTTGAGTTTTGGTGTTTTACTTGACACATAGCTAAATAATAATATAATGTAATTTCTTTGAAAATATAATAAAGTTTAACTAGTGAACTTATAAGACAGAAAGATTCTAAGTTGGCATACAGGTTTCTTGCAAGATATTTAATGCAATACTTCAAAAATTTCTTGGAAAGGAAATAACAACCAAAGTACATAAAATGTGATTTTTGAAATTTCATGTATTCTCTGAGGATTAATTATTCTTTTACTTTCTGTCATTTTAGTACCTGATTTTAAAAATTAAAACTCTATATTATATGTGAAAAGTTGTATTTCAAAACAGTATACTTCTACAAGTTTTTATTTATTTATTTACTGAATACTCAATTATCTTTCTGTATGAGAGGTTTCTAGCTGCAGCTACCTGGTCAAAATAGAACTGGTTGTTTTAATAAATTAACTTAAACAACTAGTAAATGCAAAGAACATAATTATTGTGGAGGTAACCTAAGTACTTTGAGAACCATAATTTGCTTTGTAAATATAAGGTGTTGCTATTATGACTCAATACAATATTAAGAAATACAACATTTGTTTTTATTCAGGTACTTTAGAAGTTTGGTTTATATACAATATTTTAATATTAACATTTTATTTTATTTTAATAACATTTTAATAATTATTTGGAAATTTTTTTATAAATGTGTCCCATTTAATAGGCAGTGACCTTCAGAAGTTATGAAAATAGAGTCATGCTGATGGGATAACTAGTCCCAGGAATGATTTATCTTTACTATGGACCCTAATCCTGAATTTGTGGAAAATGTTTAATGCATATGTAATGTAACTACCGTTTTTCTTTTAGTGTCAGAAAGAGAATATTTGCATGAAATATTATGGTTTTAAATATATACTCAAGATGAATAATGGAGAATATTTTATTAGACTTATTAGTTAATAGTGCAACCAAAAATGTTTCATATTCTTGCTGAATAATTGTAATAAATAAGAAATCCAATTTAAAAAAACTTGTAATTTATGTGAGGGAAAATGGGTAAAACTAGCTGCTATTTATTTTCTCATACCACTGTTATGGGTTCACTCAGCGAGATAGACCACCGACTCAGAATTTAAATTTAAGAGCCTTTATTAAGCTGGCCAGCTGACTACAGTTACAGCACCCTGCTGAAGCAGAAGGCTGAACTGCAGCCCAGACTACAGGAATTATAGCATTTTTATTTGCAAAAACCACAAAGTTACAAAACCTTAGTTCCCGACACAGTATAGTATCAGTACCTTCCTATCTATGTGTTTTAGGAACAGAGAGTACAGCATATTGAGAAGGGGCCATGAGACCATATCTCAAGGCCTGGCCTGATGTCAGTACCTTCCTATCTATGTGTTTTAGGAACAGACAGCACAGCATGACCCGTCTGGCCAACGCGCCAGATATGCAGCCCAGCACACCACCTCCATGTGATCACCAATCCAGAGGTTTTCCATACATCATTGTTTAGGGTTTTTATGTAGTTTACCTTATGTTGGCATGAACAATTAAATCATTGGTCATTGTGATGAATTCAATCTCCAGCCCATATTTTTTTCCCTGGAACATGAGGATGTTGTGGCCTCAAGAAAGCCTTCAGCTTCCATATCCCATATGATGCAGTGTACGACTAATTTGCCTACAAAAGTCAGGTGGTTGTAATAATGTAGCCACTCATAATAAATGTATCCCACGTTCAAAGGCTGTTAAATTGCGTTGTTTACCCATATCTTCAGGAAAAAAACACTTTTGTCGTGGTAAACAACCTGCTTCCCTATTTATAATGGTCTGGCCCTCTAGCAACTTCAGTGCAGAATTATAGCTAATTTGCCTACAAACGTCAGGTGGTCATAATAATCTGGGCACTCAATACAGTGGGGCCTTGACTTACGAGTGTCCCGACTAACGAGTTTTTTGAGATACCAGCTATCTCTCGGCCGATTTTTTGCATTGAGTTGATAGAGTAATTTGAGTTAATGAGCTCCTTAATGAGCTCCTTAATGAGTTAGGTCTCGGAACGAATTAAACTCGTAAGTCAAGGCCCCACTGTATATATAACCTTGGACCTACAGCTTTATCTCAGACAATTTGGGGGAAAGGTATTCTTTATAGACTAATTGGCAAAACCAATTTTCACTGTAAGCAATCAGCCAAATGTGACTATAATGTCATTGAAAGAGCAACATCTGTAATAATTTTGATGCCAGAAGAATTTATGGGCCAGATTTTCCAGACACAAGTTGGAATGAGGTTCTTATAATACCTTCAGAAAATGAGTTTTCTAAGACTCACTTGGGAGGATGGTATATGGAAGATTTTATTGGCTTGGAGTTACATTTCTTGGGTTATAATGTCCCATTTCCCCCAAGCCAGTCCTGAAAGAGGGGCAGCTGGTATTTCAGCAGAGCCAGAAGCAGGTCCAGTGTGCAGAGTTTTCATTCCATATTGTAGCTGGGTGAAGTTGAGTATCCAAGCTAATTAAAGAACATTAGTCTATGTGTGGAGTCCAACATGACAGTTCACCATGTGGGCACTGGAAAGTACATCTCTGTCATAGGAGTCCCAAGAGTCAGTGGCAACATCTATTCTGACCACTGACTCACTTGCAGGTGTGACTGCCAGGCAAGCAGGTGGACACCTTCCCACATCACTCAGACCTCACGGAACCCTGGAGGCAAGAGAGCTTGGCTCCTTTATCTAGAAGTTTATATATTTAGATTTCACTTGCTTTCAGTGGCCAAGCCCATCCTGGCCACTGACTGTTTTTCAGGTGTGACTGATGAGCAATTAGCCTCTCCCATCACTCAGACCTTACTGGGCATGTGTCTACACCAGTGGTCGGCAAACTGCGGCTCGCGGGCCACATGCGGCTGTTTGGCGCCTTGAGTGTCGCTCTTCCACAAAATACCAACTTCTGCGCACCGGCCACGAAGTTTCAATCGCACTGTAGGTGCGTGCCCGCACGTGGTATTTTGTGGAAGAGTCACACTCAAGGGGCCAAAGAGCCGCATGTGGCACGCGAGCCCCAGTTTGCCGACCACTGGTCTACACTGTCTTTATCTGTACCCCCATCAATCAGTGGGGTACAGACTTGGAGAAAGTTAAATGTAGCTTTATGGCATAGCTGTATAAAGGGCATGCTTATAGCTAGTTTTCATTTTTCTCCTTTTCTGTTAAATAATAACCAGGTTATTACAATGGCATCACTGTCAACAATGAAGATACATTTTTTAAAAAGTACAATTTCATTTTTCAATTTGAATACACTTTAATATTTATCAGTAACCATCTCCTTTTTAAAGATTGATAGGTAGGTATGTAGATAAATAGATGATTGATAGAGCGGTTGATTAATTGATTGAGACAGGTTTTGTGTTGTTGTTTTTGTTTTTTATCATTGCTTAGGTAAAATAATATAAAAATTTCTTACAGATCTATTTAGTTTACTATCAAAAAATTTTTTTCTCAGACCCAGCTGGTGTTGCTCAGTTGGTTGAGCATTGTCTCATGCACCAAGAGGTCACAGGTTCAATTCCCATTCAGGGCACATGCCTGGGTTGAGGTCTCGATCACCAGCAGGAGGCAGTCTATCCATGTTTCTCTCCCTCCCTCTCCCTTCCTAACTCTATAATAAATCAATAAAAACATACTTTAATTTTGCTCTCAGAAATTTTAAATGTTCAAATATTTTCTTTGTGTGATTACACATTTTTACAGTTTAATGTAACATAATAACATTCTAGATAGAAGAAATAAATGCCTTTTGTTAGGTTGAAGATTGGTGCTTGTGACCAGGTAGCTGGGAAAAGAGAAGCAGCAACTTTTCCATTAGGTCAATATTTGGAAAAAATATGTATCTATGGAAATTAAAAATACCTCAGTTTATCTTCCAGGTACTTTATGACACATTAAAATTTGAAAATTTTGTCTTTAGGGTGTGTATATTTGGGAATGTAATTGCTGAGGCATGAGCTATTTGGAACTTCTATTTTGCCAAGGTAATTAATCATATCTTGTTTTTTAGAGAAGATAAACCAATTTCTATTTCCAGAACTCCCTTGGCTCTATTCATTTGGTAATAATTTTAAATATGGTTGTACATGTACTATTGCACAGTATTTTTAACTTCCTGAACACGGTCAGAGGATTATCTTTACATACTATTGCTTTTCAGATTTTCTTGTCTGTGTTTGTATTCTTTACCTACTTTCAACTAGGTCAGGGGTGGGAAACCCCTGGCACGCGTGCCAAACATGGCACGCCAGTAACTTTTGCTGGCATGCGAATCCCTCTCTTATAATCTTCCATTTACAATTTTTGTGAACATTTGAATGGCTTAAATGTTAAATTACAAAGAATTGGCAAGACACTTGATGTTATGTTTGGTTACATAAAGGCTTTTGAAAAGAAACTGGAAGTCTTTAAGAGGGATGTGGATAGTGAGAGATTTAGATATTTCCCAAACCTCAAAAGGCACATCAAAGACCTCCCAAAAGATGACAGAACACACTGTAAAAGCTTTAAAAAGCTGTTTTTAAACATCATCGAGTCAACTATTGAGCAGTTCTTCTCAAGATTTGCGAAATTCAGAGAACTGGAAGAGACAGCAAAATTCATGAGGTTTCCAGACAGCATGAAACTGGAGGAACTAAACTTACAAATGTTTTCATGGATAGACATGACTGACTTTGAAATGCAGTTGCTTGAATTTCAGAGTAGCTCAATTTGGAAGCAGAAATTTATTGACCTTAGAGTTGATTTGGAAAACATTGAAAAAAAAAACCGATTAGAGACAGGAGTACCAGAGAGAAGTGTCAAAAACGAACTACTGAGGACTTGGAATGCCATTCCAGGAAATTTTTTCTGTTTAAAAAACTTTGCAACAGTTTTACTCTCCATGTTTTCATCCACATACACTTGTGAATCTTTGTTCTCAGTGATGAATTTTGTTAAGTCTCATAATAGGAGTAGCCTGATGGATGAAAGCAGTAGCTCATGCATATCTCTGAAGGTCACAAAATATAAACCTGATGTAAAATCTCTGTCATCAGTGAGGCAGCAGCAAAAGTCCCACTGATAATATCCAATGGAGTCATAAAGTTTTCTTTCGGACTATCAGTGTACATGTATACATTAAAAAATAAATCTATTTTTCATCATCATCTACTGTGTTTTTGTAGCTCGAACGAATTTTATTATTTCTTCAAGGTTCTTCACATATGTACACCTTAAGAGATATCAAGTAGGTGTAACATGTTCTCAAAAAATTAGGGTTGGCATGCAGAAGAATTTTGAGTCAGAGATTTTGCTGGTTTTGGCATGCACTCACAAAAAGGTTGCCCACCCTTGAACTAGGTTATTTGACATATTCTTGTTTATACCTATGAAGGTCTTAATACATGACTAATTCTTTATTGATTTTATGCTTTGTAAAATCCATTTCAAGAGCAAAAACTCTATTTATGATCTAATTTGATGATTGAAAGTCCATAAATTTAATGTAGATACATTTATCAATACTAGTACTTACCAATTTGCCCTCAGGTATGTTTTTTTGTGTATCTTACAGATAAGAATATCAACATTTATTTATGTTTTTAAATTTTAAAAAATGTTTTTCTTATTTATATTAATTATATTGGAAATCCACATATGCATATGGTGTAAGGGATACAATATGTTGCTTATTTTTTGACCAGTGGATAAAAATATTTTTTCATGACTATTGGCTGAGTAACCAATTGATTTATATTGCTACCTCTGTGACATATCTAGTGTTCACCTTTATACAAATATATTTTTTGACTCCCTAACATTTCACTAGACTTCTATCCTTGTACCCATAAAACTCAGCCTTACTTGCAGTTGTTTTGCAATAAATCATAGTATCTTTTTATAAAATTCATTAATGTTGAAAGTTTTACATATGTCTTCTTTTTCCCTCCTTGACCTCTCCCAGCTCAATCCCGCCCCACAGCACAAGTCCCCAACCCTATTGTCTGTGTCTAGTGGTCATGATAATATGCATGGATTCAAGTCCTTTGGTTGATCTCTTACTCCCCCCAACCCTTGCCTGCCTTCCCTCTGAGGTTGTACGGTCTGTTTGATGCTTCTATGTATCTGGATATATTTTTGTTCATCAGTTTATGTTGTTCATTATACCACAAATGAGTGAGATCATGTGATACTTATCTTTCTCTGCCTGTATTACTTTGCTTAGCATAATGCTCTCCAGGTCCATCCATACTGTTGCAAATGGTAAGAGGTCTTTCTTTTTTACAGCAGAGTAATATTCCACTGTGTAGATGTACCATTGTTCTTTAATCCACTCATTTAATGATGGGCACTTAGGCTGTTTTAAACTCTTAGCTATGGTAAATTGTGCTGTATGAACATAGGGGTGCATATATCCTTTCTGATTGGTGTTTCTGATTTTTTTTGGTATATATTCCTAGAAATGGCATTACTGGGTCAAATGGGAGTTCCACTTTTAACTTTTTAAGGAAACTCCATATTTTTCTCTACAGTGGCTTCACCAGTCTGCATTCCCACCAGCAGTGTATGAGGGTTCCTTTTTCTCCACAACCTAGCCAGCACTTGTCATTTCTTGATTTGTTGATGATAACCATTCTGGCAGGTGTGAGATGGTATCTCATTGTTGTTTTGATTTGCATCTCTCAGAAGATTAGTGACTTTGAGCATGTTTTTACGTGTTCTTGGCCTTCTGTATATCCACTTTAGAAAAGTGTTTATTTAGGTTCTCTACCCATTTTTTTAATTGGATTGTTTATCTTCCTTTTTTTAAGTTGTGTGAGTAACCTACAAATTTTGGAGATTAACCCCTTATTGGATTTAACATTGGCAAATATGTTCTCCCATGTAGTGGGCTCTCTTGTTGTGTTGTTGGTGGTTTCTCATGCTATGCAGAGGCTTTTTATTTTAATTTAGTCCCATTTGTTTATTTTCTCCTTTGTTTCCCTTGCCCTAGGAGATGTATCGGTAAAGATATTGTTACGAGATATATCTGCTATTTTGCTGCCTATGGATTCTTCTAAGATTTTTATAGTTCTCCATCTTACATTTAAGTCTTTTATTCATTTTGAGTTTATTTTTATGTATGGTGTAAGTGGGTGGTCTAGTTTCATTTTTTTTTTTTTTGCATTTATCTATCTAATTTTCCCAACACCATTTATTGAAGAGACTGTCTTGACTCCATTGTATGCTCTTGCCTCCTTTGCCAAATATTAATTGAGCATAATAGCTTGGGTTGATTTCTCGGTTCTCTGTTCTGTTCCATTGGTCTATATGTCAATTATTGTGCCAGTATCAGCCAACTATGAGAACAGTTAGTTTGTAATGTAGCTTGAAATCTGGTATTGTAATCCCTCCAACTTTGTGCTTTCTCAGGATTTCTGTGTCTATTCAGGGTCATTTTTTATTCCATATAAATTTTAGAGAGTTTGTTCTAGGTCTGTGAAACATGCCATTGGTATTTTAATGGGGTTTGCATTGAATCCAAAGATAGCTTTGGGTAGTATGGACATTTCGATGATGTTGATTCTACCAATCCATGAACACGGAATATTCTTCCACTTGTTTGTATCTTCTTCTATCTATTTTTTCATTGTCCTGAATCTTTCTGTGTACAGGTCTTTTACCTCCTTAGTTAAGTTTATCCCCGGGTATCTTAATTTTTTTTGTTGCAATGGTAAATGGGATTTTTTCTTTTAGTTACTCTATCTGTGAGTTCATTATTGGTGAATAAAAATGCCAAGATTGCTGGGTGTTGATTTTGTATTCTGCTATGTTTCTTAATTCATTTATTAATTCTAGTAGTTTCTTTATAGAGTCTTTAGTGTTTTCTATGTTCAATATCATGCCATCTTGGAATAATGACAGTTTTACTTCTTCTTTTCCAATTTGGATGCCTTTTATTTCTTCTTCTTGTCTGATTTGCTATGGCTAGCACTTGCAATACTATTTTGAACAGGAGTGGTGACAGTTGGCATCCCTGTCTTGTTCCTGTTCTTAAGGGAAATGATTTTAGTATTTGTCCATGGAGTATGATATTGGCTATAGGTTTGTCATTTAATGCTTTCATTATGTAAAGGTGTGATAACTTTATTCCTACTTTGCTGAGGGTTTTTATCAAAAAAGTATGTTGGATTTTGTCAAATGCTTTTTAGTTGGATTTTGTGAAATGCTTTTTCTGCATCAATTGATATGATCATGTGGTTTTTGTCTCTCAATTTGTTTATGTGATGTATCACATTTATTGATTTACAAATATTTTACCAGTCTTGCATCCCCAGAATAAGTCCCTCTTGGTCATAGTGTATGATCTTTTTAATGTATTGCTGGATGTGATTTGCTAATATTTTTTGAGGAATTTAGCATCTCTGTTCATCAGAGATATTGGTCTGTAATTCTATTTATTGTGTCTTTATCTGGTTTTGGGATTTAGGTAATGCTGGCTTCATAGATAAAGCTTGTAAGTGTCCTTCCTCTTGAGTTTTTTGGAATAATCTGAGTAGAATTGGTGTTAGTTCTTCTTTAAATGCTTGGTAAAACTAATCTGTGAAGCTTTCCAGACCAGGGCTATTGTTTGCTGGAAGTTTTTTGAGTACTGTTTCAATTTCACCAGTTGTTATCATCCTATTCAGGTTTTCTAATTCTTCCTGATTCAGTTTTGGAATATTGTATTGTTCTAGAAATATGTCCATTTCATCTAAGTTGCCAGTTTGTTGGAAAAGAGTTGTCCATAATGTTTTTTCATAATCTTTTATATTTCTGTGGGGCCAGTTGTTACTTCACCTCTTTCATTTTTTATTTTGTTTATTTGGGTTCTCTCTTTGCTTCTTGGTGAGCCTGGTTAGATGTTCATCAGTCTTTTTATCCTTTCAAAGAACCAGCTTTTGGTTTCATTGTTCTCTCTCTCTTTTTTTTTTTTTTGCCTCTATGTCATTTATTTCTGCTATGAACTTTATTATTTCCTTCAATCTACTTACACTGGTCCCTTTGTGTTTCTCTTCTTTTAGTTCTTTAAGTTGTCGGGTTAGATAACTTATTATGACTTTTTCTTGTTTTTTGAGGTAGGCCTGTAGTGCTATGCTCTTCCCTCTCAGAACTGCTTTTGTTGTGTCCCATAGATTTTGGATTGTTTTTTTTTTCATTTTTTTCCCAAATGTTTTTTTTTTTTTTATTTCTTCCTTTATCTCTTTTGTAACCCATTCATTGTTTATTAGCACCCTATTTAGCCTCCATGTGTTTGAATTTTTTGAGTGTTTTCATTGTAGTTGATTTCTAATTTTATGCCATTGTTATCTGAGAAGATTCTTGATTTGATTTCAATGTTGTTGAATTTGTACAGACTTAGCCTGTGCCATAATATGTGGTGTATCTTTGTAAATGCCCATGTGTGCTTGAGAAGAATGTGTATTCTGTGGCTTTGTGGTTAAAAGGTCTGAAGATGTCAATTAATTCCATCTGATCAGTGATTCCTGTATGATTGTTGTTTCTTTGCTTATTTTTTGTCTAGAGGACTTATCCAGTGGTGTCAATTGTGTATTGAAGTCCCTTACTTTGTATTGCTGTAATCTTTCCCTTGATATCTTCCAGAAGTTTTTTAATGTATTTTGGTGCTCCTGTATTGAGTGCATATAACTTTACCCTGCAAGAGTTATATCCTCTTGTTGAATAGCTCCCTTTAGTTTTATGAAGTGGCCCTCCTTATCTTTTATTATGGCCTTCATTATGAGGTCAATTTTTTTTCAGATATAAGTATTGCTAGCTCAGCTTTTCTTTTGCCTGAATTTTTTTTCCATACTTTACTTTCAGTCTGTGTGAGTCCTTTGTTCGGACATGTGTCCTTTGTAGAAAGTATATACATGGAACATGTTTTCTTACACTTTCAGTTACCCTATGTCATTTGATTGGAGCATTTAAACCATTTACGTTTAAAGTTATTATTGATAGCTACTAGTTTGTTGCCATTTTTATTCTTTATGTCTCTGTTCCCTCTTCTCTTTCTATTTCTTCTTTTTACAGCAGTTCCTTTACCATTTCTTGCATTGCTGGTTTGTGGTAATAAACTCCCTTAACCTTTTTTTGTCTGTGAAGCTCCTGATGTCCTCTTCAATTTTGTGTAATAATCTCGCTGGATAGAGTATTCTTCCATTCCCTTATTTCTATTCATTTCTGGCCTGATGTGTTTATGTTGAGAAATCAGTTGATAGTCTAATGGGAGATCCCTTGTATGTAACTTTCTTTCTCTGGCAGCCTTTAAGATTATTGCTTTGTCATTGATGTTTGCCAATTTAATTATGATGTATCTTGATGTCAGTCTTTTTTGTGTTCATCTTGCTTTGGACTCTGTGTGCTTCTTGAACTTGTGTAACTTTTTCTTCCCAAAGTCAGGGACATTTTCTGTCATTATTTCTTCAAACATGTTTGCTATTCCTCACTCAGTTTCCTCTCCTTCTGGCACCCCTATTATGCAGAGGTATTTTGATTTCATATTCTCCCAAAGTTCCCTTAGACTCTCCTGCTTTTAAAGTTTTTTTTTTCCCCCAGTTGCTGCTCTGCTTGGGTGTTCTCTACCTTGTCTTCAAACTCACTTATTCAGTCCTCAGTTTCTTCTAGTCTAATATTCAAACCCTCCATTGTGTTATTTATTACAGCTATGTCATTTTCATTTCCTCTTTATTCTAACACATGTTGGTGAATTTCTCATATAGCCTTTTCATCATCCTATAACCATTACTCTGATTTCTTTCTAAGACAAAAATCCTAGCCTCCATTTCATTTATTTCCTTTTCTGGTGATTCCTCATTTCTTTAATATTGGGGTTGTTTCTTTGTCTTCCCATTTTTACTGTTCATTTGCAATTGTTTCTATGTATTTGATCAAATTGCTATGCCACCCAGTTTTTTTGAATTTGTCATATGTAGTAGATATTTTGTTGGACTCATTGGTTTAGTCTCTCAGGTTTTCTGGGCTGGGTTCTTGAGATATTTGGGCTCTCTTTATGTAGTTGGGTCTTGAATGTTATTGTCCCATTCATGGATGGAGTTTCCTGCCAACATGTCTGGTTATGGGGCTCACTCTCTACCATGTTGTGCCAGCAATTGTGCAGGTGCTGAGTGAACATCACAAAATACAGCATAAAACATGACACAAAATGAATAGAACATGAATGTGCCCAAGATACCTATATCCCCAATAGAAGTGACCAGCAGAGAAAAGAGATTTAGGAGAGAGAAAAGAGTGCAAAAATGACATTGAGAAAATAAAAAAAGAAAAGTAAAGTTAAGAAAAAGGAAAAGGAAAAAAGAAAGAATATGGGAAGACAACACAATAGAACAAACAAATACACCAAAAAGTAAAAACAAAACAAAACAAACAACAACAACAACAACAACAGAAGAAGGAGTGGTAAAATCTGTAGAGGCAGAGCTTAAATACAGAAAATAAGGTTAAGGAGATGGATGAAAAAGGGAAGGACCACAGTTTACTATAAAGGAGAGAGAAAGAGAATGAGTGGGTAAGAAGAAAAAGTAAAAAAATAAATCATTTATTTTTAATTGTTTTTTTGTTTTGTTTTGTTTTTGTTGTTGCTTTGAAAAGGAGAATGGAGAAGAGAGCAGACAGGTCTGAATTTAGGAAGTGAAACTAATTTAAAAAAACAGAAGAAAAGAGCAAAAGAGAAGAGGAAGGAAAAAATTGAGTCACAAAGAAAGAGAAAAGAGAAGGGGAAATGGAATAGGAGCAGGGAAGAGGTAATTTGACATATGAATAAGCCAAGAGAGACTACAATAATAATGACACATCAATAAAGCAGATAAAGAAGAACACATTTTAACATGGTATAAAAAGTAATTAAAGAAAAAAGTTAAAGTGGGGAAAGGAGAAGAAAAACAGGATGAAAAAGGGAGAAGCGAGGAAGAAAAAGGTGTAAAAATTAAAAAATAAAATAGGATAAAACAACAATAAACAAATAAAAATTAAATTAAAAAATACAATACTAAAAATTCTGTAAAAAGAATTTTTTAATAAAAAATAGAAGATGAAGTGTCATTCACTTCAGCCATGTTTTAATGCCTGGTTTAGGACTGGGCTTGTTTAGGATGCCACTCTTCTGTTCTTTCTGCCAATTCTGGGCTTCCTCTTAGGTAGTAGGTGCTGACCACTATCAGGCACTGTCTTTGGCATTTAGCACCATGTTGAAGCTCCAAGCGATCCACCACTCCTCTATGTCTGTCTCCATAGGACTTAGCTGCAAGCAGGTGAGACCAATCTTCCTGCTTTGCTAGTCTGCCTTAATCACTCCAGCTGTCTATATTAATCATTCAAGCCTCTGTTTCTGTCAGGGCTTTAGGTGGGGTTGGTGCTGTTTCGCTATCCAGGGATCAGATGGATGTATTTTCCTTGATCCAGAGCCACTCCTCTGAGTGTAACCCAAAATATAACTCTGGCCTTGGTTGGTCAGAGATCCTTGTATGGAGACCAGTGGTGTTGCTGGCAATCTGGAGTTTTTATCAGTCTAGTTTCCATTATAGTGGGGTGGACTGGCCCCTCTTCCACTCAGTCACTGAGAGCTCTTTGGGGCTATTCAGAGCCTTTTTTTCCCCCTTTGTATAGCTCAAAATGCAGGCAGGGTGTGGCAGGCTGTATTCCCTTTCTTGAGGCCACTGGGAGGGGCTAGCTCTTCTGGGGAGAAATGGTCACTTGGGTTTGGAGGGTTACAAAATATCCTGGCCACATCTCACTGCCCTGCCTCCCTCCCCAGCCTCTCCTCATGCTCCACAAATCCTGCACTGGAGCCTTGGGTGAGTGTTTGCAACTGAAAAGTCTTATATTCTGGGTTTAAAGGATAAAAGCAAAGACAAAACAAAAGCAAAACATCCATGAAACTGCAGGTTTTCTCTCACCGTGCTGTTCTGGCCACTAATTAAGCTGTCTTTCAGGGCACAGCTTTCAGTGGCTATAGTCCCAGGGCTAGATTCCTGAGCTACAGAAGCCCTGCGAGTTTTCCTTTCCACAATCAGGTATTAAGCCTGTCGCCAAGGGATGTGGCTTTGGTGCAATGCAGCTTCCACCTCACCCTCTTGGCCCAGAGGCTGGGTGTCACTCTCTAGCCCAGATCTCCACTCCTACAGTTGTCCAGGCGTCCTCTGCCCTTCCTTATTGAAAATTGTCTCCTCAGCTGTATCTAATTTGTTAATTCTGGGTGGATGTTCTCCCATTTAGTTGTTTTTTCAATCTGGCCCTGGGAGGTGGTTTGTGACACTTCTGTCTATTCAGCTGCCATTTTCTTCCCTCAAATCATAGTATCTTGTAGTGCAAGTTATCGTCTCTTATTTCTTCAGGGTTATCATGGATATACTTGGCTATTTGGCCTTCCATTTACAATTTTGTAATAGGCTTCAGTTTTAAAAATTATGTAGGAATTGTTCAAATTTAAGTTTGTAATGCTATAACATCTCATAGTTTATGCTTTAAATATATCACATGAATATCCCTATGTAATATTTTTGTTTTGCTTCAATTATAAATACCTTCTATTCTCTATTGGAATTTATTTTTTAACCCATGATTCATGTAGAATGTTTTGTGGTGTGTTTTTTTTTTAAGTTTTCAAGTTTAGTTTTTTTGTTAGTTATCTCTGTTTAGGTATTTTAAATTTAATGATATTCCAGTCCGAAATTATTATCTTTATGAAATGAATATTTAAGAACTACTGAGCCTTGCTCTAATTTGCATTATATTATTGATTTTTATAAAGGTTTCCTGTTTGCCTATAAGAGATGTATAATCTTTGATTATTAAGTGCAGTATCCTATATATGACCTTTTGATCATTTTTCTCCATGTGTTACTCAAATATTTTGTATCATATTTTATCACTGGCTTCTTTCAACAATAACTGAAAGAGGGGCATTTTAATCCTCATGTCAGTATAGGTGATATAGTCGATAATATTGTAATAATTATGTATGGTGCCAGGCAGGTACTTGAATTTTATGGGGAATCACTTTGTAAATTATATAATTATCTAACCATTATGCTCTTTACCTGAAACTAATGTAAAATAATATTAAATGTCAACTGTAATTAGAAAATAAAATTAAGAAAATAGAAATAAAGATCTCAGGCCAGCATTAAAAAAAAAAATCCTTACTACCATGGTAATTTTTCCCATATTTACTCATTATGCTGGCAAAATTTACACACAACTGAAAGCTATGTAATAATAATTTTCTTTAGAGTTTTATTACTCATCAATATCCTTAAGTAATATGTACGTTATACTTACTTTTAATTGAATATACATAGAATTATACAATATCATTATTTTGGTTTTTACTTCTTTTACTCAGTTGTTTGGAAAAATCATCCATGTCACTGTATAATTTCATGTAGCTCCAATAATTTAGTTTGCTTTGAAATGCAGACAAACACACACACACATATATATATATTATAATTGCATTTCTACACTATTATTGATCAATTCTACTTTTGATAGAGTTGATATTTTATGATGTTCTAGCTTGTTGCTGTTAGAAACAATGTTATAATTTTTGTCAAAAATGCTTTCTTATTTTTATATACTTTTATTTCTTTTATGGTTCTAAATTTTTAAATAATTTTATTTATTTTATAATTTTATTTTATAATTTTAATATTGTCAGTCCTCATGTCTGATTCTGTTCTTAACTGTTTCTATTAACTCGCACTGCTAAGACTTGTTTTCAAATGCATTTAATGTGTGTTTTTTTTTCTTATGGAAACTTTATTCTGTATTGTTTGAGACCAATTTTAAGGATATTTTTAGACTAGAAAAGTAGATACATTTTTAAAGTATTCATTACAAACCAATTATAACACATCTTTAATTTCAAAATCTTTATAATTTAATTTATTAATATTTATCAAAAGTAGGGAAATACTTCAAAATGACACTATAAAGTTAAGGGCTTTTCTTATGGAAAAGTCCTGGAATAGATGGCTTTACAAGTGAATTTTACAGAACATTCAAAGATGAACTAACACCTATCCTCAAACTGTTCCAAAAAATGTAAGAGAAGGGAAGACTCCCAAGCTCATTCTACAAGGCCAGCATTACACTAATTCCATAAAGACATGACAAAGAAAGAAAATTATAGGCCAATATCCCTGATTTACATAGATGCTAAAATCCTCAACAAAATTGTAGCAAAATGAACTCAGCAATATATTTAAAAGATAGTACACCATGATCAAATGATATTTATTCCAGGGATGCAAGGTTGGTACAATATCCACAAATCAATTAACTTGATATACCACATAAACAAAATTAAGAATAAAAAACACATGATCATATCAATAGATGAAGAAAAAGCATTTGATAAAATCCAGCACCCACTTATGAATACTCTCAGCAAAGTGAGAGTAGAGAGAACATACCTCAACATAATAAAGGCCATATATGACAAACCCAAAGCCGACATCATACTCAATGGGCAAAACTACAAGCATTTCCCTTAAGATCAGATAAAAGACAGTGATGTCTGCTTTCACAACTCTTATTCAACATAGTACTGAAAGTCCTAGCCATGGGAATCATACAAGAATAAGAAATAAAAGGCATCAAAATTGGAAAGGAAGAAGTAAAACTGTCATTATTTGCAGATGACATGATCCTGTATATAGAGAATTCTAAAGACTCCACCAAGAGATAATTAGAAATAAAAAATGAATTTAGTAAAGTAGCAGTATACAAAATAAACATTAAGAAGTCAGTTGCATTTTTCTACACAAATAATGAATGAACAATCAGAAAAAGAAACTAAGAAAACCATCCCATTCACAATTGCTTCAAAAATAATAAAATACCCAATAATAAATTTAATCATGGAGGTAAAAAGCTTCTGTTCAGAAAGTTATACATCACTGAAGAAAGAAACTGTGGGAGACACAAAGAAGTGGAAGTATATACTATATTCATGGATAGGAAGAATTAATGTCATTAATTGTCCATACTATCCAAAGCAATCTATAGTTTCAACACAATTACTATCAAGATACCAATAGCATATATCACAGAGCTAGAAGAAATGTTCCAGAAATTTATATGGAACCACAAAAGATACCAAATAGCCACAGCAATCTTGAGAAAGAAGAGCAAACTTAGAGGAATAACATTAACTGTTATGAAACTATACTATAAAGCCATAATAGTATATTGTATGGCATAAAACAGACATATAGATCAATGGAAAATAATAGAGAGCCCAGAAATAAACTCATACCTTTATAGCCAATTCATATTTGACAAAGAAGGAAAAAACATACAATAGGGTAAAGGTAGTCTATTCAGTAAATTTTTGTTAGAAATATTGGAAGATACATGCAAAACAAAATAAAACTAGACCACCTTCATACACCATACACAAGAATTAACTCAAAATGAATTAAAGAATTAAATATTAGATTTGAAAGCATAAAAATCCTAGAAGAAAACATAGGCAGTAAAATCCTGAACATTTTAAGTAGCAATATTTTTTCTAATGTATCATCTCCAGGAAGGAAAAAAAGCAAACAAACAAATAAACAAATGGGATTACATCAAACTAAAAAAAAAAAAATTGCAAAGCAAAGGAAACCATTCACATAATGAAAAGACAGCCCACTGAATGGGAGAACATATTCACCAATAATACTTTTGATAAGGGGTTTATATCCAAAATTTATAAAGAACTTATAAAACAACACCAGAAAAATTACAAAGAATCTAATTTTAAAATGAGCAAAGGACCTGAAGAGAGACTTCTCCAAAGAAGACATACAGATGACCAATAGACATATGAATAGATGCTCAAAGTCACTAATCATCAGAGAAATGCAAATTAAAACCACAATGATATACCACCTCATGTTCGCTTGTCAGAATGGCTATCATCAATACATCAACAAAACAATTGTTGGTAAGGCTGTGGAGAAAAGGGAACCCTCATGAACAGTTGATGGGAATGTAGATTGGCGCAGGCACTGAAGAAAGCAATATGGAGTTTCCTCAAAAAATTAAAAATGTCACTGCTTATGACCCAGCAATTTTTTTACTGGGAATTTATCTGAAGAAACCCAAAACACTAATTCAAAAGAATATATGCAGCCTTATATTTATTGATTGCTACATTATTTTCAATAGCCAAAATTTGGAAGCAACTCTTGTCCATCAGTAGATAAGTGGATAAAAAAGTTCTGGTACATTACACAATGGAATACTACTCTACTTTAAAAAGGAAGATGATTTTACCCTTTTTGACAGCTTGGATAGCATGTTGCTAAGTGAAATAAACCAGTCAGAGGAACACAAGTACCATACAATTTCATGCATATGTGGAATCTAATGAACAAAATAATCTAAGTAAAATAGAGGCAGACTTATAGAGAACAGGCTGACAGCTGCCAGTGGGGGTGGGGAAGGGGTGGTGGGCTGTGTGAAAAAGGTAAAGGGACTATACAAAAAAAAGAAAGAAAAATAACTCATAGGGCGGCACAGACAACAGCATGGTGATTAACAGAGGGAAGGGGAGTGGGGAGGTAAAGAGGGTATGTAGGTATAAATGGTGATGGAAGGAGACTTGACTTGGGGTGGAGAACATACAATACAATATACAGATGATTATATTATAGAATTGTACACCTGAAACCTATATAATTTTATTAACCAATATCACCCCAATAAATTAAATAAATAATAGATATATAAAAGAACCATCAGAGACTTATACATGTTATTAAGTTCATCAGTCACTTTTTTCTGTCACTAACTTGATGAAAGTTTCTCTGTGTGTTTTATATCTACATATGTATTAGCCCTTGAAATCAATTTTACCTGTAGAAAATGGAGTATAGGGGATTGCGGGATAGGAACGGTATTGTTCCAATCCTTATGTACCTTCAGGTATGGCTTTGCCAGGAAATCTGTTTCTGAGAAGTCACCAAGAGAAAACTATGACAATAAGGCATGGCTGTCTTTCAAATTTTAATTTATAAATAAAAATATGGAAATTTTCATTTTTATGGTACACATTTATAAAAAATATATTTTATTTTTGTATTGTCCAAGACATTTAAAACCTATGTAAGAAAGTCCTTATTTATTCCAAAGATTAATTATGATTGAATTTTGTTCATTCTGATACCAACTTGACTCCCCATTACTTCAACTGTTTTTATAATATACAAGAAGCACTAAGTATCCAAACTGAGGAGTTCTTTAAAAATGGAACATGGTGCTAGGTCACGGGTAGGCAATCTTTTTGTGAGTGCATGCCAAAACCAGCAAAATCTCTGACTCAAAATTCTTCTGCGTGCCAACCCTAATTTTTTGAGAGCATGTTACGCCTACTTGATATCTCTTAAGGTGTATGTATGTGAAGAACCTTGAAGAAATAATAAAATTCATTCAAGCGACAAAAACAAAGTATATGATGATGAAAAATACATTTATTTTTTAATGTATACATGTACACTGATAGTCCAACAGAAAACTTTATGACTCCATTGGATATTATCAGTGGGACTTTTGCTGCTGCCTCACTGATGACAGAGATTTTACATCAGGTTTATATTTTGTGACCTTCAGAGATATGCATGAGCTACTGCTTTCATCCATCAGGCTACTCCTATTATGAGACTTAACAAAATTCATCACTGAGAACAAAGATTCACAAGTGTATGTGGATGAAAACATGGAGAGTAACACTGTTGCAAAGTTTTTTAAACAGAAAAAATTTTCTGGAATGGCATTCCAAGTCCTCAATAGTTCGTTTTTGACACTTCTCTCTGGTACTCCTGTCTCTAATCGGTTTTTTTTTCAATGTTTTCCAAATCAACTCTAAGGTCAATAAATTTCTGCTTCCAAATTGAGCTACTCTGAAATTCAAGCAACTGCATTTCAAAGTCAGTCATGTCTATCCATGAAAACATTTGTAAGTTTAGTTCCTCCAGTTTCATGCTGTCTGGAAACCTCATGAATTTTGCTGTCTCTTCCAGTTCTCTGAATTTCGCAAATCTTGAGAAGAACTGCTCAATAGTTGACTCAAAGATGTTCAAAAACAGCTTTTTAAAGCTTTTACAGTGTGTTCTGTCATCTTTTGGGAGGTCTTTGATGTGCCTCTTGAGGTTTGGGAAATATCTAAATCTCTCACAATCCACATCCCTCTTAAAGACTTCCAATTTCTTTTCAAAAGCCTTTATGTAACCAAACATAACATCAAGTGTCTTGCCAATTCCTTGTAATTTAAAATTTAAGTCATTCAAATGTTCACAAAAATTGTAAATGGAAGATTATAAGAGAGGGATTCGCATGCCAGCAAAAGTTACTGGTGTGCCACCTTTGGAACGCGTTCCAGGGGCTGCCCACTCTTGTTCTAGGTTATAGAGTCATATTAATACTCTACCAAGTCTATAGTTTGCCCAACATGAGGAGAAGAATTGACACTAATAAAAGACAAAGATGCTAATTGACCATACCTTCACTATGCCCACCAGCCAATCAGAAGGGTATGCAAATTAACCCAACAAAGATGGCTGATAAATTTGCATACTGCAGGTGTGGCAGGCAGTGTCAGATGCCACCAGAGGGATCCGAGCCGCAGATAAGGGACCGGGGAGGCAGAGCTGGTGATCGCCCCAGCCAGAAGCCTGAGGCCTGGGCAGGGGTGGAGCCAGTGATCGACTGGGGCTGGGGGTCCCCTGCCCAGGCCTAATGCCCCAGCCAGAGGCCTGAAGCCTGGGCAGGGGTGGAGCCTGCTATCAGAGTGGGCTGGGGGTCCCCTGCCCAGGCCTAACTCCCCAGCCAGAGGCCTGAGGCCTGGGTAGGCGATCGGAGCAGGCTGGGGGTCCCCTGCCCAGGCCTAACACCCTGGCCAGAAGCCTGAGGCCTGGGCAGGGCCGGAGCCTGCAATTGGAGTGGGCTGGGGGTCCCCTGTCCAGGCCTAATGCCCTGGCCTGAGGCCTGAGGCCTGGGCAGGGGCAGAGCCGGTGATCATCTGAGGCTATCGGTCCCCTGCCCAGGCCTAACACCCTGGCCAGAAGCCTGAGGCCTGGGCAGGGGCCAAGCCAAGGATCGGTGTGAACTAAAGAGGAAACACCTTTTCTGACCACTCATTGGCTAAGCTCCCTGTATGCCACTGGTAATATTCTTAGTAACTTGGGTAATAAGAATCCAAGAAGATGATGTAGGGTTTTTCCACCTCACTCCTAGAGAAAAAAAATGAAGGTCTGTTTCTGGAGGGGCTAAGAAATATCATATCCTGCCCTAGCCAGTTTGGCTCAGTAGACAATGCTTCAACCTTCCCACCACAGGGTCTGGGTTCAATTCTGACTAAGGGCATGTACCTAGGTTGCAGGCTCTTCCCTGGCCGGAGCCTAGGTCAGGGCTCATGCAGGAGGCAACCAATCAAAGTGTTCCTCTCACTTTGATGTTTCTCTCTGTCTTTCCCTTTCTCTTCCACATTCTCTAAAAATCAATGGAAACATATCCTCAGGTGAAGATAAAAAAAAAGAAAGAAAGAAAGAAATGTCATATCCTATGAAAAACACATCTTGAAAATGCCTAAAGAAAGTTGTCATTTTTTCATAGTGAAGTGACTGGAGTCCGTGTTGATGAAAACACCTTGGTGGCTGTGGTGACTGGCAGTGGCTTCAGCAGCGGGGTGATGGGGCTGGTGCCTTCCCCTGATCAGCCCAGTCACCTCTCACAAAGGGAGGCCAGACTGCGGCTTAGGCCCACTCCCCAAGGGGAGCAGGGAGCAGGGAGTAGGACATCCCCTGAGGACTCCCAGTCTGTGAGAGGAGGCAGGCTGGGCTGAGGGACCACCCCCCCCCCCGTGCATGAATTTCGTGCACCTGGCCCCTAGTCCTATCTAATAAAGAGGTAATATGCAAATTGATCATCACTCCAACACACAAGATGGCCACCCCCATGTAGTAAAAGATTGCCGCCCCCATGTGGACACAAGATGGCCACCACAAGATAGCCAGCAGGGGGAGGGAAGTGAGGGGAAATCAAGCCTGCAGGAGAGGGCAGTTGGGGGGACCAGGCCTACAGGGGAGGGCAATTGGGGGGGCACCAGACCTGCAGGGGAGGGCAGTTGGGGGGCACCAAGCCTGCAGGGGAGGGCAGTTGGGGGCGACCAGGACATCAGGGGAGGGCAGTTGGAGGCGACCAGGACAGCAGGGGAGGGCAGTTAGGGGTGACCAGACCTGCAGGGGAGGGCAGTTGGGGGGACCAGGCCTGCCGGGGAGGGCAGTTGGGGGTGACCAGGCTTTCAAGGTAGGGAAATTAGGGGCAATCAGGCAGGCAGGCAGGCAAGCGGTTGGGAGCCAGCAGTCCTGGATTGTGAGAGGGATGTCCAGTGGGATCGGGCCTAAACGGGCAGTCAGACATCCCTTGAGGAATCCCAGATTGGAGAGGGTGCAGGCTCGGCTGAGGGGCACACACACACACACACACACACACACACACACACACACCCATGCATGAATTTCATTCCCCAGGCCTCTAGTATTGTAATAAGAAACAGTTGCACCTGCAGTAGAGACAGACTATGTTGTAGATTTCCAGAAATGCTAGAATGCCTTTCTCACAAAATAGATCTTGCAACTACATGGACCATGACATTTATTTGGTGGTTACTCCATTTACTTAAGACAGTAAATACCAATGTCATCAGGAAGAGCTGAAACATTGAAATAAGACTATTCCATAACAACTTCCTGCATGTTAATTTATACCTTATCTTCATTTGTCTAAGTTGAGTGGGAGTCTGAGTTGTTACCTACAAAAATAATGACACAAATGCTTGGGATGGCAGCATAAGGGCAGAAAATTCCACAGCTGGGGGATTTGAGCTGCCAAGAAGCAGCATAAGGGAACTGTGTACCTAGGAAGGAACCACTGAAGATGAAGAACAAAGGACCACAAAAATGACTCAATGCATGCTACATAATAACTTATAAATTTAATAAATACCAATCCTATATACAATTATTTATACAAGATATCCCTACAGTATATTTTTCTAAGTGCTCTACCTTATCATTTGAACATAATAAGTGCTCTCTGATTATCATTTATTTAAAATGCCTAGGTTGTCTTCTTTCATCATTAGATTAAAAGGACAACCATTGAGAGAATCGTGTTCCTGCTCAAGATGCTAATGCATTTTTTTATTGCTCAGGGAAATAGTGGTATTTCATGTTATTATCTTGAGTTCCTCTCTATATCATTAGCATTAACAATTTATTCTATAATGTAATACAACAATAAAAACAAAGTGATGACCAGATTTATATCCAAATCCAATTCCAATTTTGAAACTAAATAAAATATCATCATAACTGAATACTTGTAACTGATTTTCAAAATGCATCCACCTCTTCAGTTACTCATGCCATATGTTATGTAATTTGCCTGCTGTTTTTTAGCATCACCACTAGAGTTTGGACTCAGAAAGAGAGAGAGGGAAAAAGCCTTGACAACCATTTTTGCTAAAAGGAATCAGTTCCTGTACTGACTGATGCTATAGAGAGAAGATTGTAGTGCTTTGCTGAAACAAGAATCATGGTTATTAGCAAAATTAATTAATCCATAGTAAATACCTCTTTTATCAGAATCAAGAAATGACAAAAAGTTGAAATTTATATACATCTATTAATATATATATATGAACTTATATATCAAATACATGTTAATCATATATATATATATATATATATATATAAATTTTCACAATGGCTATGATAAAAATAATACTTTCTCTTCATGATTTTTCTTTTTACACTTAAGATACAAAATCCTTTTATTGTGCAAAATCATCCCATATGTCATGAAAAAAAAATTTGTGAAGCAATATTTACCTTTATTCTGTGTCATGCTTTGATACTTCTTTCTTAGTCTGTGCATATTTCATATTTTAAATGCTTATTAAGCCCAAATAAATTGATGTAATAACCTAGCAGTGAGTCTAACTCAAGTTGAAAGAAATAGGTTGTTTGACTTGACAGGCTAACCTGATATTACATATGTGTAGGTAACTATGAGATGTGAATATCAAATATCCTACTCCTAGTAGCACACCTAGATTGTTCTCATATTTTTTAAAATCATCTTAACTAATTTTATTTTTATAATATGCTATTGCTTAATAATTAATATACTAGACAAAGTTAAATTCATTATAAAAATTCAAAATCTCTTGTATGAAAAAATTGCTAGCTAAATCTTTCTGCGGAGCTGAACTCTAGTCATACAATTCCAATAAAAATATGCAAGCCTTTCCTAGGTTTCATAGAGTAACTGAAGTTGATTTCCAAGCATTTATGGAAACTGACACTGAAGTGGAAATTTAAAAGAACCAGCAATGAGGAGAGGGGAAAAAAAGAAGCAATCCAATCAAACTTTAGTTCTTCAAATAATTTAATTGCTTTCTTCACTTTATTTCTTTATTTTTAATGGGTGGTATATTGACTAGTGGGGGTGGGTAAAAAAAGAAATGGAGTTTGAATGAAAAAAATACAAGAGAGTGAAACAGAGCTTTATAAAGTTATCACTAAAATAGCTTTGAATTTAAGATAAATTCTGTCTTGGAAGCTCATGAGTTCAGATACCATGGCTGTATAACTCACCTTGGTAATTATAGTCTGTACCATTGAGCCTGGGAGTATAGAACTCCTTCATAAATATTCACTGCATGAGTTTAAAAATTGATATAAAATTTTATGTTTGTAAGTATGAAATATTTTCAGTGTTGTCTTCTGCATACATCATGCACTTAATAAATATTTTTGAATGATGATATTTCTGCCTGTTTTACTCAGCTTTCACAGACAGATAACTTTCACTAGAACATTCAATGACTTAAAACAAAATTTCATCGCTATGATGACCATGTATACAAAAGAATTCCACATTAGTCAAGATTTCATATATTTTTCTCTGTTGTCAAATGCTGTTCCTCAAAGTTTACTTTTGAACATATATAATAAAATTTTGGTTAAGGTATTGGCTTTTTTCACATTTTTAAAATAGTAAAAGAAATTATGTTTTTACCACCATCATTATACATATGGCCTCCAGGATAAAGCCCCATTATTTGAAGTTTTTTGAAGTTCTCAATCTATCTTGAAAAATTGCATTGCTGTCTCTTATAAAAGAGATTTTAGAAACAATTATTCAGAGACTAGTTTTACAATTGACATATATTCTACCCCCAAACCATAGTATAAAGTCATCATTTGCTCCTCAGGCCCAGATTGCTGTAAATTTAACAAATGCAACCATCATTCTGTGTGCATGAAAAAGGAAGTGATCATAATGGAAAGATTTGAAGTGATCCCAATTATATACTAACCAGTAAATTATTTCCCATGTCAAACAATATATATTGCATAACATTCAAAACAATAAAAATATTATTTGGTTAGAGTTAGAAAGTAATACTCCTTGAAAACCTATTATGTGTCAGGAACTTCCAGATGTTTTTAAATTTATCTTCATCAAGATAAATACTTTTACCTCATGCAATTTTATTTATGCATGCAGTTTTATGAGTTTTGACAAGTGTGTACACCTGTTTAACCATTACACAAACAAGACAATTTCTATCACCTTACAAGTGTCTTCCTGGCTCTGTGTAGTCAATCTCTATATCCCCCACTACAAATAAACACTGATGTTATTTCCATTTCTGTAGATTTTGCTTTTTAAAAAACTTCATATAAATGGAATGTGTATCAGCAATTGTTCTTTTATTTTATTTGCTGAGTAATATTATATTATTTGAATATGCCATAACTTCTTTATATATCCCGCTGTTGATAGACATATAGCTTGTTCTAGTTGGGATTATTTTTTATAGCTGCTACTAGAGGCCCAGTGCACAAAATTAGTGCAAAGGTGTGGTCTCTAGGCCTGGCCGGAGATGGAAGTGTGAGTGTCTGGCGTGAAAGGGCAGGTCCCATCTGACCTCTGGGCCCTGGGCAGCACCTGGGCCCCTTGGCCCCCATGCGCCCCCTTCCACCTGAGTCATTGAGCCCCTGCCCAGCTCCCATAGCACCTGGAAGCCAGGCAGAGGCGCTGCCTCCTGATACCACTGCTGGTTGCCATTTGCAGGACGATTGGCGGGGTGATCTGTCCCTGCTTGCACCTGCCTTGGCCTGGCCCGCCCACTCACCTACTCCACCACCCCACCATGGTCACACTCTCATAAGGGTCCATCGGGGTTGGCAGCACTTCCACTGCCACCCACTGCCAGCGCTGTGTCACCAATGCCCTCCAAGTTTCGGGCCACTCCCTGGTGGTCAGCACACATCATAGCGAGCAGTCAAACTCCCAGTCAAACTCCAAGTTAAGGGGACAATTTGCATCATAGGCTTTTATTATATAGGACTAGTAGGTAGCCCAGTGCACGAATTTCGTGCACTGGGGTGGGGGGGGAAAGGGGCCCCTCAGTCTGGCCTTCACCCTCTCCAATTTGAGACCCCTCAGGGAATGTCCAACTACCTGTTTGTGCCCACACTTTTAACAGATAACAGCTCCATTGTTGTTTCTTTCTTATGCTTAAAACCATTGGAATTTGTAGGTATTCAAAGTGTGTATACATTTTCGGGGGACACCCTATATATCTCTAGTTAATGGTGAAAGAAACCAGCAGCAGATTTGGAACCTCAAGACAGGGAACCTCGCTCACTCCCCACATGTCTCCCCACTTCACTTTCCATCTTCGTGGGCAGCAGGAGAATCAATGTTTTCTCTCATTAATTCGGAAAAGCATGTCCTGTCACCCGCTGCCCAGCAGGAGTGCGCTAGGCCCCAAGCAAGCGAGGCTCAGTCAGGGCAGCCTTCGCTCATGGGTGCTGGCACCCAAAGTGCACATTCCTCCTCTACAGTTGCCCCGACTATCCCACTGTTTCACTGAGAGGACAGAATTCCTCTCCGCCTCTGGGTTCTTGATCTTGAACGCTGACCAAAGGCACCTCAGCGAAGGCCGCCCACTCCCACCAGGTGTGTCTGTCAGCACCTGCTCCTGCCTCAGCACCTGCATTGATCCCCCAGAGGTGATCTCATAGCTGCACTGGCCTCCGTGGGAACAGGGCATCACCACTCCGCCCTCTCACTGTCATCTCACAGGCGCCCAACCTCAGCACCCAGAACACCCAGACACTCTCCAAAGGACGTGAGTGCATCAGAGGGGATGTGTGCACATCCTGTGGGGGTGTTTGGCATGCTGGGTTGATGGAAGTGCAGTGGAGAGGCGGGGGGAACTTGTGCACGCCTTGGTTTGCAACTGTTGCAGGTGCGGGAGGGTGACAGTGTGCTGGGGGATGTTCGCATGCCAGGGAGGGATGTGCACACTGGAGGCCTCTGGCTTTGCAGATCCGCAAACCCCCATGGTGAGGCCAGGAGGACCTCAGTCAGGCCCGCCACGGTGGCTGTCACTGTGATCCTGCACCTTCTGGGCCAGGAGGCGGATCTTGTGCAGCCACTCCTGGGCGCTGATGGCCTGCAGGCGCTACTTCAGCTCAGCCTGCAGGCTCCGCTTGGCTTGCTCACAGCTGTCACCACCACCATGTGGGGAGTACAGGCTGCCCTCCGCTGGCCGGCCTCCCCTGTCCAGAGGCTCTCTGCACTGCTCACCACGCCCAGGGTGGAAGCCAGGCGTCCTGCCCTGCCCAACCCCGGCTGATCCGCCCCTGTGTGAGCTGCCGCCCCGCCAGGAAGGGTCATGGATCCGGGTCCCGGGACCAGGGAGAGTCTCAAGCGCTGCCCCCCACCGAACTTCCCCCCGCCCAGCAGGGTCACAGACCTGGGTCCCAGACTGCGGACAGCCTTGCCTGCTGCCACCTGCCTTCAGTATGCAAATTAGCCGCCCTCTTGTTGCTTCAAGGCGGGGGTCCCCACTGGGGTGCCTGGCCAGTCTGGGTGAGGGGATGATGGCTGTTTTCAGGCTGGCAGGCAACTGAGGCTCCCAACCTCTCCTTTTTTTCTTTTTTTTTTTTTTTATTCTGGGATTTATTTACCTGCTATGGCTATCACTGGAGTTGAGAGCCGGCTTTAGCTCTGAGGCTCGGCTCCAGCTCTGAGGCCTCAGCTGCTGAAAGCAGGGATCTGGGTTTGTTTGGGTTCTATAATTGTAACACTGTTGCGATCCTGCTGGCTGATGCCTGGCTGGCTGAAAGCAAGTTTCTGGGGAATGTTTAGCTTCTATATTTGCAACATTGTTTCTTAGAGTTGCAGCTCAGAGGCAGGGAGCGGCAGGCGGGGAACATTGGCTTCCTCAGTCACTGGAGCAAGCAAGCCTCCTATTCACTTCAGCTGCCTGGCTGCCGGCCGCCATCTTGGTTGGCAGTTAATTTGCATATATCCTGCTGATTAGCCAATGGGAAGGGTGTCGGGGTTATGGTCAATTTGAATGTTTCTCTTTTATTACATAGGATTATAATTTTTGTCCAAGAGACAAGTGTTTTGTGGATATATTTTCAGTTTTTTAATTAAATACTAAGGATTTTAATTTCTAGATCATAGAATAGGTTAGTATTAATTTTATAAGAAAATGCCCAAACACTTTTATCTCACATTGGTTATAACATCATTACCCAATCCCAGATTATATGGGGGTACTATTTATTACAGATAATCATGTTGATATTTGGTATTATCAGTCTTTTTTTTCTTTTTCCATTCTGATGGTCTATGAAGGAATAATACATTCACATAGTGGTTTAAATTACATTTTATCTAATATTAATGATATAGAGCACCTGCTCATGCACCTAATGTCTTTTACATATCTTTTGTAAAGCATGTATGCAAATATTTTGGATTTTCTTCAATGTATGTATTTAACAATTTATTGAAATACTATAGGCCTGTTGCAAGAAGAGATTCGTGCAATAGGCCTTCCCTTCACTTGGCTGCTGGCAACAGTTTTCCTCTGGCACCCGGGACCCAGGCCTTCACTCTGGCTGGGCTCTGGCCAGAGCCCCCCACCCCCCAGCCATCAGGCATCGCTGCTCTGCTGATCCCAGGGGCATGAGGCCTCGCAGCTCCGCTGATCCTGGGGGTGTGAGGCCTTGCAGCTCCGCTGTTCCCGGGGCCGTGAGGCCTCACTGTTTGGCAGGCTTCAGGTACATTTGGCTTTGCTCCACTGCTTGGAACTTAGTATGCAAATTGACTTCCATCTTTGTTGGTGGTGAATTTTCATATCACCTTGATTAGTCAATGGGAAGTGTAGTGAAGGTAGGGTCAATTTCCCTTTTTGTCTTTTATTAGATATGACTAGAGGCCTGGTGCATGAAATTCATGCACTTGGGGCAGGGGTTCCCTCAGCCCAGCTTGCACCCTCTCACAGTCCAGGAGCCCTTGGGGGAAGTCAGACTGAGGGCTTAGGCCTGCTCATCGCGGGGAGCAGGCCTAAGCCATCAGTCAGACATCTTTAGTGTTGCCACTGAGGTGGGAGAGGCTCCCGCCACCACTGCTGCACTCGGCAGCCATCAGCCTGGCTCAGGGCTTCTGGCTGAGCATCACTCCCCCTATGGGAGTTCACTGACCACCAGGGGCAACGCCTGTGTTGAGCATCTGCTCCCTGGTGGTCAGTGCATGTCATAGCAACTGTTCATTCAGCCATTTGGTCAATTTGCATATTAGCCTTTTATTATATAGAACTAGAAGCCCAATGCATGAAATTCATGCATAAGTAGGCCTTCCTTCCCCTGGCTGCTGGCACCGACATCCCTCTGTCACTTGGGACTTGGGCTTCACTCCGGGCACTAGCAGACACGTGGGACTTGGGCTTCACTCCAGCCCAGCTTCATTTGGAAGGACATCTGGAATGATGTCTGGAATGACATCTGGTCTAATTAGTGTATTAAGCTTTTAGTACTATAGATAATTTGTGTATGCTGCAATTCACCTATTTTAAGTGTATAGTACAATGAGGGTTTTTTTTTTGAAGCATTGAACTTTTTTACAAGGAGACATTTTCTTTTATAAAATACTTTTGTGCTTTGTTTTTTTTTAATTAAATCTTTGTTGTTCAGATTATTACAGTTGTTCCTCTTTTTTCCGCCCATAGCTCCCCTCCACCCAGTTCCCACCCTACCCTCTGCCCTTACCCCACCCCCCACTGTCCTCATCCATAGGTGTACGATTTTTGTCCACTCTCTTCCTGCACCCCCCACAACCCTTTCCCCCTGAAGTCCACTCCCTTTCTATGCCCCTGTTCTATTATATTCACCAGTTTATTCTGTTCATCAGATTTTTTATTCACTTGATTTTTAGATTCACTTGTTGATAGATATGTACTTGTTCATAATTTTTATCTTTACCATTTTCTTCTTCTTCCTCTTCTTAAAGAATACCTTTCAGCATTTCATATAATACTGGTTTGGTGGTGATAAACTCCTTTACCTTTTTCATATCTGTGAAGCTCTTTATCTGACCTTCAATTCTGAATGATAGCTTTGCTGGGTAAAGTAATCTTGGTTGTAGGTTCTTGGTATTCATCACTTTGAATATTTCTTGCCACTCCCTTCAGGCCTGCATAGTTTCTGTTGAGAAATCAGCTGACAATCGTATGGGTATTCCTTTATAGGTAAGTGATTGTTTTTCTCTTGCTGCTTTTAAGATTCTCTCTTTGTCTTTTGCTCTTGGCATTTTAATTATGATGTGTCTTGGTGTGGTCCTCTTTGGATTCCTTTTGTTTGGGGTTCTCTGTGCTTCCTGGACTTGCAAGTCTATTTCTTTCACCAGGTAGGGGAAGTTTTCTGTCATGATTTCTTCAAATAGGTTTTCAATATCTTGCTCTCTCTCTTCTTCTGGCACCCCTATAATTCTGATGTTGATACACTTGAAGTTGTCCCAGAGGCTCCTTACATTATCTTCATATTTTTGGATTCTTTTTTCTTTTTATTTTTCTGGTTGGGTGATTTTGCTTCTTCATATTTCAAATCTTTGAGTTGATTCTTGCGATCCTCTAGTCTGCTGTTGGAACTTTGCATAATATCCTTTATTTCAGTCAGTGTATGATTAATTTCTAGTTGGTCCTTTTTCATAACCTCGAGGGTTCTCACTAGATTTCTTGAGGGTCTCACTAAATTTTCAGCGGTTTCTAGAAAATTCTTGAAAAACCTTATAACTGTGGTTTTGAACTCTATATACAGTAGTTTGCTTTCCTCCATTTCTGTCATTTGTGACTTGTTTCTTTGTCTCCACATTTTTTATGCTTCCCTGTGTTGATAGAGTGGCTTTCTGTGTTAGGTGTCCTATAGGGCCCAGTGGCTCAGCCTCCCCAATTACCTGAGGTGAAAACTCTTGGTGCACCCCTTTATGGGCTTTGTGCACAGTCTTGTTGTAGTTAAGCCTTGATTGATATAGGTATCACTGGGAGGAATTGACCTCCAGGACAATTGGCTGTGAGAATCAGCTGTGTCTGCAGTGGGAGAACTTCCATGCTGGGGACACCCTTATGGGGCAAGACTTGGTTCAGTGGGGCTTTGGTGCTCACTGAGTCTGCCCCCTGAGGGTGTCCCTTATGGATCTGAGGAGTTGTAATCTGGATGGTCCCACTCTGACCACTGGGTACACTGGCTCTTGGATCTCTAAGGAGGTGCTAATTTAGCCTCTGCCTGAGGCTACCCAGCAGAAGCTATGGAGAGATTCCTCTACTTTGTTTGGGGTTTGGAGTTGCCCAGATGAGGCCCAGCTGTGAAGCAATGCAAGCTGCTGTGGGGCCTTGGACCTTCTTTTGGAAGTTCTGGTTCTCTCTGACCCAGCTGCAGTTTTTTAGGTAATTTTCAGGTTGCAAAGGGCCAGGCCTTTGATATACAAAAGCCTCTGTGCACAGCTTGGGTGGGGCGGGGTCTCAGGGGATCAATAGGGCAAAGCAAGCAGCTATGTCTGCTCCCCAGTCCTACCCTAAGAGGCCCTGCATCTCAGTGTCCCGGTAATCACTGCAAGCACCTCTGAGAGAAAGCTGCTCTGGAGTTCTGCCCGATGCCAAACAGTCCAGTTTCTCCCCATATGAGTCTGGGTCCCCAGAGACTCACCCGGAACTGGAGTTCAGAGCATTCAGGAGCTTGAGACTCCCTCCTGATTGAAAAAGACAACCAAGTCCTCAGCCACCAGCCCTTTCCATGTGCGCCGCATCCTCAGCTGCCAGCCCTTTCCAAGTGTGCAGTGGCCTCAGTTGCCAGCCCTTTCGGCGTGCGCCTCTGAACCTCTGCACTTTACTTCTGCACCTCCTCTCTGAGTCTCAGTGCTTCTCTCTTTCCTTCTAGTTGTAGAATTTCCACTCAGCCAGCCTTCCTGTGGTTCTGGATTATGTCCGTTTTGTCTTTTAGTTGTATTTTTCAAGTGGTTGTGTGAGGCAGCAATTTCCGGTGTTTACCTATGCCGCCATCTTGGTTTCTCTCAATGAGTTTTTTTAAAATATATTTTTATTGATTTCAGAGAGGAAAGGAGAGGAGGAGAGAGATAGAATCATCAATGATGATAGGGAATCATTGATTGGCTGCCTCCTGCACGCCCCCTACTGGGGACCAAGTGCGCAACCCAGGCATGTGCCCTTGACTGGAATCAAACCTAGGACCCTTCAGTCTGCAGGCCAATGCTCTATGCACTGAGACAAACCTGCTAGGGCAATGAGTTTTAATATATCACGAAGTTGTGTAACCTTCACCACAATGAATTTTAGAACATTTTTATTACCCCCCTCCCCAGAAAAGCATATCAATCAGCAGTTGCTTCCCATAGCCCTAATTCCCTTGTCCCTAGGGAACTACCAATTTACTTTCTGTCTTTATAAAAGACTAGGGAACCGGTGCATGAAGATTTGTGCACTGGGGGTGGGTCCCTCAGCCCAACCTGCACCCTCTCCAATCTGGGCGCCCTCAGGGGAGCCCTCTCCAATCTGGGAGTTTCTGTCTGTCTTTGCAATCATATGAGCCAGTTGTCTGAGACTCCCAACCCAGTTTGGTTTGTTGCTCACAGAATAATAGAGGCTTATTTTTTTTTCTTTGCTTCATTGGTGGAGATTTCCTGGAAATTTTAGGACATCTTCCCTTTAATTTTTCCAAGACACTCTGATTGTACTTAAGTCTCTCACCTTTGCTTTCCCTCCATCCCCCACTGCAACAGTAACTTGTTCTAGGCTCACTTTGCTCTAGTGCAGTGATGGCGAACCTTTTGAGCTCGGTGTGTCAGCATTTTGAAAAACCCTAACAACTCTGGTGCTGTGTCACATATAGAAATTTTTTGATATTTGCAACCATAGTAAAATAAAGACTTATATTTTTGATATTTATTTAATATATTTAAATGCCATTTAACAAAGAAAAATCAACCAAAAAAATGAGTTCACGTGTCACCTCTAACATGCATGTCATAGGTTTGCCATCACTGCTGTAGTGTCTAGAAGTTCTGTCTGCCACCAGAACTATGAATCCCAGCATTCCTGGTGCTCCCCGCGCTCTGGGCTTCTGCTTCCAGTCCTGGGGCTGGCACCAGAACTTCTATTCCCAGAATTCCTGGTGCTCCCCACGCTCTAAGTTTTCCCTTCCTGCCCTGTCTCTGTCCCATGGCCTCCCACTCTGCCATGTCCCCCCAAGCCTCTGGCTCTCCTGTTCTGCTCTCCACCCAGTGGCTTGGGGGAGCGACCGAGGGAGCCACGTTCCCCCAAGCTGCCTGCTCTCCCACTCTGCTCTCCACTCAGCAAATTAACCTGTTATCTTTGTTGGGTTAATTTGAATATCCACTCCTGATTGGCTGGTGAGTGTAGTAAAGGGACAGTCAATTTACATGTTTCTCTTTTATTATATAAGATTTACTTATTCTAAGTTTTCATATAAATGGAATCATAGAATATTTGATCCTTTGTGACTGGCTTGTTTCACTTAGCAAAATATTTTGAAGGTTCATCTACACTGTAGCATATATCAGAATTTCATTTTCTTTTTGCTAAATTAAATAAAATTATATGTATATACCACATTTTATTTATTCATCTGTTAATAGACTTTTGAGCCATTGCCACTCTTTGGCTAGTATAAATAACGTAGGTATGAACATTTGTGTACAATATTCAATTTTAACATATATTTTTTTAATTTTTTTTCAATTGTATACTTAAGAATGGAATTTCTGGGTCATATTTAACTTTTGAGAAAATACCAAAGTTTTAAAAAATTTATTTATTTATTTATTTTAGAGAGAGAAGAAAGAGGAGGAGTGAGAGGGAAACATCAGTGTGAGAGAAAAGTATTGATTGGCTGCCTCCTGTATGCCCCCTACAGGGGACTGAGCCCACAACCCAGGCAATGCCCTGACCAGAATCAAACCAATTGGTGTACAGGGTGGTGCCCAACCACTGAGCCACATTGGCCAGGTCAAACTCAATATTTTTCATGATTAAAGCATTTTATATTCTTGCTAGTAGTATATGAAGGCTTCAAAATATTCACTTATTTATCAATATTTGTTTTTCCTTTGCCATCTTAGTGGACATATTGTGATTTTGATTTTCTTTTTTTTCTGGTATTATTTTTATTTATTTTTTAACTTTACTATTGAGAGTATTATAGATGTCCTTTATTTATTTCCCTCACTGACCCCGTCCACCTACTTCCTTCCCCATCCCAGGCCTTCACTGCCCTACCGACTGTGTGCATAGGTAATGAATATATGCATATAAGTTATCTGATTAATCTCTTCCTGAACCCCTCCCCTCTTTCTTCTGAGATTCATGTTTCCATGTCTCTGGATCTATTTTATTCATTAGTTTATTTTGTTCATTTTAAAAAAATGGACTTGCATTTTCTTTCTTCTTTATCATTGTTATTATTTTGGTGTTGTTAATCCTCACCAGAGGACACTTTTTTCCATAGTTTTCCTCAGGGAGTGGAAGGGAGGGAGGGAGAGAGAGAAGGAGAGAGATAAATATTGATGTGAGAGAGACACATTGACTGGTTGCCTCCCATGTGTGCCCTGACCGGGAATTGAACCTGTGACCCTTGGTTGTGTGGGCCAAAGCTCTAATCAATGAGCAATACCAGCCAGGGCCGATTTGCATTTTCCTGATTGCTAATGATGTAGAATTTTATTTATTTATTTATTTTAGTTGTCATATTGACTTATGTATCTTTTCTAGAAAATTGTCTACTCAGAGTTTTTGCCCATTTTATGTTATTTGTCTTTTTATTATTGAGTTTTAACTATTCTTTATATATTATAGATAAAAGTACCTCATCAGACATTTGATTTGCAAATATCTCTGCCATTCTGTGGGTTGTATTTTACTAACTTGATGATGTGCTTTGCAGCACCAAGTTGTTTTTTTTTTTTTTAATATTCATGAAATTCAATTTTCAATGTATGTTTTAAAAATTCAACTTTATTGAGACAATAATTTACATAAAGTTAATTACACATATCTTAAATATCTAGTAAAATGAGTTTTGACACTTGATGTATCTCTACCATACATAATCTAGTTAAACACTGATATAATTTCTACTAATATAAATCATTTGTGTCAGTTCTAGATCTTTATGCAAATAAAATAATCCAAATGGTACTGTCTTCTTTGAACATAATGTATAATGTTTTTGTTTCATCCATGTTGTTATATATGTATTTATTTTCACTGCTTAATGATGGCTGCACTAGTTTCTTTATCCAGTTACCATTTCATGGGCATTTAGATGATTTCCAGTTTTTGGTTATTATGAGTAAAGTAGTTGTAAACATTTATGTATAAGTCTATTGTAGGTATTTAGTCATTTTGTTGTTTAGAGTATGAGTTTTTATATATTTCATATACAAGGTCTTTGTCTTATAGATGCTTTTCATATGCATTTACCTTTATGAGGCAATTTAACCTTGGACACATTGGCCACCTACTCCTATGGATGAGGATAACTAGTATAGAAAGTATAGAAAAGAAAATTCCAAGGCAGAATGATATTTGCTACTTAATGAAAGTAGAGCCTGAAGGGTGATTGCTTAGGATTGACATGAAAAGGAAAACAGGAAGGAATCAAGATGCCAGAATATTATAGAGAATGTATTCAGGGATCTCTTACTACTTCATTATTTTGTCTGTGCTTTTTTCTTTTCACCAAAATAAATGAATACTTATGTCTATGAATAAAAGTTCTATTTACCTAATTTTCTATAAGATTGGCTCCTGTTATAAAAGGCAAGAAATAAAAAACAATAAATAATAAATAATAAATCTTCCTGGTGCTTCACTTACCACAGAGAAGATAACATATTTATTGTATAACTTGTGCCAGTGAGGGAAGATGGCAGGATACTAATCCTATATAATAAAGAGCTAATATGAAAATGGTTGCTGTGCCCTCACACAGTCATGCCGTCATGCCATAACTGCTCAGACACTCAACACTGGAGAGAGAGGAATGGGGATCAGCCAGGCTGTGGCCAGGGAGAGAGATAAGCTGCCCGCCCTGCAGTACCAGGAGCCAGTGGCTTCACCTATGCCTGCACCTGCATTTTGGGAGAGGGACAAGCCACTTGCCCCACAGTCCCGGGCACCTGTGGCTGCAGCCCGGGAAAAGCCACCCACCCATGGTCTCCTGTGGCTGCAGCCAGCCAGGGGGAAGCCAACCCCTGGTCTTGGGTACCTTTAGCCAGCCAGAGGGAGGGAAGCCCAGATCCCAGGTGCCTGTAACTGGCCGGAGGAGGGAATCCTGGGTTCCAGATGTGGGGCAAGGTAAAGGTGGTTAGGGGCAATCAGGCCAGCAGGGGAGTAGTTAGGGGTGACCAGGCAGGCAGGCAGAGGTGGTTATGACCAGATAGGCAGAGGTGGTTAGGGGCAATTAGGCAGGCAGGCATGTGAGCGGTTAGGAGCCAGTGGTCCCAGATTGCAAGAGGCAGTCGGACACCCTCCAAGGGTTCCCGGATTGGAGAGGGTACAGGCCAGGCTGAGGGACAAGCCCCCCATCCCCGTGCATGAATTTTGTGCACTAGGCCTCTAGTATAGAATAAAAACATGGACTTTAAACTCAAAGATACTGCAATTTTAATTCTAGCTCTGTTACTTCTTAGATATGTAACTTTTACAACATATTCAATGTCTCTAAATCTATAATTTCATAAGTTGTATGAGAAAATGATCATAATGGTAACCAATCAAGCAGGGCAATTTGAGTATTTAAAATATATATTTATAATTTGCTTTGAAATTTTGACACATAATAATTGTTAGTCCTTATTTTCTTGTTATGTGGGTTATTTTATAATAAATAATATTACTCTATACTTACATAATTAAACCACAGGTTAAAAGTCTTGAAGATAACCCAGATACTACCACTGCCTGTATATTTCTTGTAAGGTCTCTAGTCTAATCAATTTAGAAAACTAAAAAATTAGATGATATTTTGAATTTGTTTCATTTTGGCTACTATTCTCTTATTAAGGGTTGCAAATTTTCTCACACTTTAAAGCTTCTTGAGAAATAGGACTTACTAGTACCTCCATAACAATAGCATCAAGTTAATTATCAGTAGCAGTAAGAAATGTAGCCATTTAACTCATGATTTGTTCTTTTAGAATATGTGACTCAATAAATCATTTTTACCCTGTTTTATTTCATACCTGTAGTGAGCAGCGATGGGGTCAAGCCTCAGATTGACCTATGTGAGGGCCACAAACAAATCCCAGCTTGGAGGCCTCTTAGCATAATTAAGCTGAACCTTATAGCCCTCCCTAGCTCCTTCCTGGGTAGCTAATGGGCTCTGGGAGGTACAGCAAGTGCTGCCAAAACAAATTGAAACTCACAAGAACATGGTAAACATGTTGACCACTACCCTTGTTTTGATCTCACTATAAAATAAAGCCTCAGCTTGCAGGTTGGGTCTTTCTGTGTCCTCATCCAGGCACGGGAGATCCACAAAGCCCCAGCTGTATTCCCTTGTCTGTCTTTTCTTTAATCCTTCACCGCCCCTCCTCAGGCTCACTGAACCCTTGGCTGTGCTAGCATGGCACACCTCCTGGAGATTATTAATATTTATATGTATATTCTAGTTTATTTGTTTATTTTCCATCTTATACCACTGGAATATCAGCTCCATATGGCCAGGATCATGTTTATTGAAGTCACCTTTGTCTACTCAGCATTAATACACTGTTTGGTGCACACTATCAGCTTAATATACCTTTCTAATGAGAATAAATTAGTTAATGTCATGGCCCAGAGTTAATGATAACAATATTTATTGAATATTATTTACATTGGCTCATGAATTCCATGGATAAAAAAAAAAAATCCAATGGAATAACACATATCAGTGTGTCTTGTGTAGGCTATGTGCTTCTTTAAAATATATATATATCTTATCTAATAAAATAAAAACATGCAAATTGACCGTACCTTTGCTACACTCACAAGCCATGCCCACCAGCCAATCAGAACGGCTATATGCAAATTAACCCAACTAAGATGGTGGCCATCAACCACGGAGCTGGAGCAAGCAGGAGGCTTGGTTGCCCCGGCAATGGAGGAAGCCAAGCTTCCCACCTGCCCTGGCCAGCTTTGGGCTCTGCTCAAGGCAAAAAAGTTTCAATTATAGAAGATAAATAAATCCCAGATACCTGCTGCCAGCCAGCCTCCACTGGGAGCTTGGGTGGCTAGGGGCTGTGGCCAGCCTGAAAACAGCCATCAGCCCCTCACCCAGACGGGCCAGGCAGCCCAGCAGGACCCCCATCCCTGAAGGGGGTGTGGCCAGCCCGAAAATGGCCCTCAGCCCCTCACCCAGGCTGGCCAGGCACCCCAGCGGGACCCCCACCCTGATCCGGGATACCCTTCAGGGCAAACCAGCTGGCCCCCACCCATGCACCAGGCCTCTATCCTATATAATAAAAGGGTAATATGCAAATTGACCCTAACAGCAGAATGACTGGGAATGACTGGTCACTCTGACACACACTGAGCACCAGGGGGCAGATGCTCAATGCAGGAGCTTCCCCCTGGTGGTCAGTGCACTCCCACAGGGGGAGCTCTGCTCAGCCACAAGCAAGGCTAATGGCTTCCAGTACAGCAGTGGTGGCGGGAGCCTCTCCTGCCTCCTCAGCAACACTAAGGATGTTCGACTGCAGCTTAGGCCTGCTCCCTGCTGGCAAGTGGACATCCCCCGAGGGTTCTTGGGCTGCCAGAGGGATGTTTGACTGCCAGCTTAGGCGCAATACCTAGGGGAGAGGGCCTAAGCCAGCAGGTGGACATCCCTTGAGGGGTCCCAGACTGCGAGAGGGCACAGGCCAGGCTGACGGACACCCCCGAGTGCACAAATTTTTGTGCACTGGGCCTCTAGTGTATATATATATATATATCTACACTAATAATAGACAAACATGGTAATTGACCATACCTTCACTATGCCCGCCATTGGCTGATCAAAGTGATATGTAAATTAACTGCCAACAAATATGGCGGCTAATGTGCATACTGCAGGCAGGGCAGGACAGTGCGAGCTGCCATCCAGGCCCCCGTGTGAGACCTGGGGGCGGGGGCTCAGGAATGCGATCGTTGATCTCTTCACCTGAGCCCCACCTGAACGCTGGGAATGAGGCCCACTCCTGTGTGCGACCTGGGGTTGCGCGGGGGCTCAGGCGAGGCGATCGGCATTGCTTGCCTTCGCCTGAGCCCCGCCTGCACACTGGGAATGGGGCCCACTCCCGTGTACTACCCAGGGCAAGCGGGGGCTTAGGCGAGGCAATTAGCATTGCTTGCCTTCGCCTGAACCCCGCCCACCCACCGGGGACAAGGGGCCCTCTGAGAGAGAGAGAGAGAGAGAGAGAGAGAGAGAGAGAGAGAGAGAAAGGTGGAATTTGGCACCCCGCATCCCTCCCTGATCGACCACTGAGATTCCAAGCCAGGAAGTCTGCCTTCAGGCCACAGCTCCAGATCCCTCCCCCCCACCCCAGGCCCGAGAGCACAGTGCTGGGCAGGGGCACCCAGGGGCTCGGGAATGCAGTGCGAGGGGCCGGCATGACGTGGGTGGAGGCTGTGTTTACACCGCCAAGTTCTTCATTTCTGCCCTGGCCCGCGAATCCCTCCTCTTTCCCCTCAGAGGCCCAGCTCCTGCCTACATGCTTGCTGGGCAGGCCCAACTTCACCGGAGAGTGAGCCATGGCGATTGGGATGGCCACTTCCTGGGATGGGACGGCCGGACCATGGCGATTCATGAGGGCAATGAGGCCTGTGGGTATGCGCAACCCTCGGGCGGCAGGGGTGGCTGGCCAAGCTGAGTCTGGCTTCAGTGGGGCCAGTGGGAGCCTGAGGCCACCCCAACCCCTACAGGTCCTGGGCGGACGGTGGCTCAGTGGAGAGCGGTGTCTCCATGCATGGTGCCCAGGGGTGGCTGTGAGTTGCTGTAACCCTGCCTCACGCTTTAGGGAGGGGTAGAAAGCTCACTGCCACCAGTACCCTAGGCTGCACTGCGTGTGCCTCACCCTGCCAGGTTGGCAGGGTCCAGAGCAGGTTAGCTGCTCCCTTCCCACAGTGGTAGAACAGGGAGGAGAGCGCTGGGTTCAGGGAGGGTACCTCAGCTGGGATCCTCCTGGTGTGGGGAAGGGGCCCAGCCTGGGCCCGGTGGAGAGCTTAGGAAGTCTGGCTAAGCAGGTGCTGGTTCATACCAACTCTTACTCTGTCATATTCCTCTAGCTCTTCAAGCTAACCCCCCTGCCCCACGTGTCCAGGGGAACGGGCTCTGGGTGACCTCCCTGAGCTCAAACTATGGACCCAGAGACCTCAAAGAAGAGTGCCCAGCCAGGCCCAGGCAGGGACCGGTGCAGGACTACCAGGGCAGAGTTACTTCAGTGTCTCGGTGAAGTTTTCAACTGACCGAAGGAGGAAACCCGAGAGGGGAAAGGCTGGGAGGCAATGAATTGCCAGCACTTCAGCCACTTAAAAACAGCTCCACTTGGAATGTGAGGCGGTTGTATGTTCAGCTGAGAAGTGAGGGGGCTGAACTCCACCGTCGCTGGGCTCCTGTCAGTCTGAGGCCCAAGCGTCTCACCATGACAAGGAAAGAACAGACTGAGGGGCCCGGAGGAAGGGAGGACAATCGAAGAAAATCATGTCTAGACTTTCCCCAGCCCTCTACTTCTTTCTGCTGCCTACAAGAACCCCAGGCCCGGACACAATTCTGTCTCCACCTTTTAGTCCCCTATTCTCCAACCACAGAGGAAAGCAATAAGGAAGGAGTCTGTGCTGCCTTCAGAAAGTATCTATATACCTGATCGTCCAGTTGCCTTCCACAGAGGGAGGCCAGACTGCTGCTTAGGCCCGCTCCCCACAGGGACATCAGTAGGAAATCCTGTGAGGGCTCCCAGACTGTTAGAGGGGGCAGGCTGGGCTGAGGGATGCCCCCCGAGTGCACAAATTTTTGTGCACCGGGCCTCTAGTATTATATATATATATATATATATATATATATATATATATATATATATATATTTCAGAGAGGAAGAGAGAGGGAGAGAGAGATAGAAACATCAATGATGAGAGAATCATTGGTCGGCTGCCTCCTGCACACCCCACATTGGGGACCGTACCCACAACCTGGGCATATGCCCTGACCGGGAATTGAACCATGACCTCCTGGTTCATAGGTCGATGCTCTACCACTTAGCCACACCAGCTGGGCTTGTTTTTCTTTTTTAAAACCTTTTTTGCAAACTTTCTCTATAAGGAAATTTGAAAAGGCATGCAAAAAGAGTCACTTACAAAATATTTCCTCTTTCTCTTATATTTACGTATTAAGAGGAATCAAGGTAGCAGTGTTTTTTGTTGGTTTTGTTTTTATTTATTGGATGTAGAGCAGTTGTAATTTGTTGAGAGATGCAAAAAATTAGGAGAGTTTGGAGTTGAAGACAAGTGTGGAGATAAATGAAGAATCAAGAAAATATGACATTAACCAAACAATAAACAGGGTTATTTTTTAAAAGGAATAGCCTTGTTAAGTTCATAAAAATAAAAAGAAGATAAAAATGGTTGACGTATTCTAAAAGGAAATATAGAAAATTGGGGGCATTTTTGGAAAAGTGTTTGATACATCCTCATGTTTGAAACAGATGAAAAGCTAAAAATATTCAATAACAAGGAAACATATTTATTATTTCTCAATCAGCTCTTTCCAGTGAAATTAATACTGACTTTTTGCTTCCTCAGTAGGAAACAACGATAATAAAAGGATGGACTTGTAGCAGGAATAAAAACTTTATACTACTCTGACTAACCATGAAAAAGAATTAGAATAAAATGTACTAATAAACTTATAAAAAGAACCCATATACTAACCGTTTCCTTATGAGCATACTGCAGTACCAGCAGTTCCAACTGCAGGAATTTGGCTGACACTGACCAGTTCCAGTATGCTGACATTAAAGATCCATATGGCAACCAACAAGGACACTGCTTGCATGTCCACAGCTCCTCCCCCTGATTCCTTTGTCCTGTTTTCCCTCTCCCTCCTTATAAAAACCTCTGCTTGCACTGAAATGTTAAGATGGTCTTTGGGACAGAAGTCCACCATCTTCTCAGGCTACTGATATTATATAATAAAGAGTTAATATGCTCATTAGACCAAACAGCACAATGATCATTCAGATGACCTTCCAGAAGAAGCCAGGGCAGCCAGGCCTGGCTGAGGCTGCTAGGGGCTGTGAGGGCCTCTGCTGACCAAGGCAGCCAGGGCTGCAAGGGCTGAGCCCCTTGCACAAATTCCGTGCATTGGGCCTCTAGTACTTGAATAAAATATCTTTTCCTTCCCCAGCGTTTATTTCTTGAATATTGGCTTTCGAAGCAGCAGGCAGCCAAACCTGAGTTCAGTATCAGAATTGGCAAGCCAGCCAGGAAAAGCCCTAAGTGCTTCCAGCAGGCTGACACTATCGCAGGGACTGCAGGGACATCTCTGCAGCTGCTGAGAGTTCCTTATCTTGGAGCCTCTCCCTGTTCTCCCTCTCAAGGCATCAGCTACTTATAAATGCTTTGCTGGTAAAATGAAATGGCCTTTGTGGGAGTCCACAGGCTCCAAGTTTGGGTAAGTTGAACCAGTGTGCACAATAAGAATCCTCTGTCTCTTCCATTTGGGCCTTGTGCTACTTGGGCCTTGTGTTATAGACTCAGTTCCTTCATCCTGCTCCACTACACCAACTGTTGGGTCTGAGCCCCTCTGCCAGGGACTGGACCTCCTGAGATGCTGGGTATTAGAAGAAAGAGAAGCCATAAGAAATTGTGGGTAGATAAAAGAGTCTTATTGTGGCCCAAATAGCCAGTGGCCCATGTAGCCTTTGCTAACAAGGAGCCATTAGACAAAGCAGTTCTTCAAAGCAATGGCCTATACAGTAACCGCACACATGGGCTAGGTAACAATATATCTTTCCCACAGAGCAGCAGCAGTCTCTGTACCCACAGCAGCAGCCTGCTCGTCAGTAATACATCTTCCCCATAATATAGCCCAGCCTTACATAGGAGCAGCCTCACTAAGAGCCATGAATAATAGCAGCCTCTTCACTGGCTGGTCAGTAACAACTTTATACCACTTAGACAAAAGAGGCTTCTTGGCAAATAGTGACCTCGGCCTTTTGGGTTATAGAAGGGCACTCTTGTGCAGTGTACATGCAGATTACTGTGGCCTTGCCTATGAATAGTTCTTGGACAGCCTGATTAACATTCCCATGCTCAGAGTGGCCTTGAACATCTGGCTTACTCTGAACATGGTCTCTACATTCCAATTGGCCTTGAGCATCCTGTGTACTCTGAATAGGGTCCCTACACCTTGTAAAGGTCATTCATGGTAGTGGTTGGTATGAGATAAGATTCTAAGACTGGTGTCTCAGCTCCTCTTTCTGGGAAGATTTGCTTTGAGAGTACTCATTTGTTTGAACTTTGTCTTCGTTTTGGACTTTTTTTCTGTTTTAAAATGGGTGGTTTGGTTTTAGTTATACCAGAGAATCCATTACATCATATTCTAGCTGACTGGTCAACTTACAGCTATAAGCCAATGACTAATTGTTTTGCCAAAGTTATGGTAAATGGGATAAAATACACAATATGGATTCTACTCAGAAAGGATCTAAATAGACAGTGAAACTCAGAAAGAAGGAAAAAATTAAGAAATGAGTCTTTTAAACACTCTAACTCTTCCTCTTGGAGGTCTAGGTAGTGCTGCAATTCGGGTAACAATGGGGTAATTAATGTTACCTCCAAACCCTGTGAAGGCTGAAGGAGCAGTAGGAACAACTGCCTCACCTCAATGTGAAGGGAAAATGGTCCACTTTTAAAAACTTAAGTGGCTGAAGTCCCCCAATCCTGATATCTCCTCCCACTGCTCCCCTCCAGCCTCCTTAGAAATTGTCAGGGACACTAGATAATTAAACAGCTCACTTTTTAACACACTAAAGAAATTAAATAATCACCAAAAATCCAAAAGGGTGGTTTAAGGTTAATTAATGTCTTTTCAAGTTATTAACATAAAATACATATTTGTTTTGCTTGGGTTTACAAAAATAAGTTCATGCTATTTACCTCTATTACAAAATTTGTCAAGAAAATGGCTTGGGTCATAATTGACTTTAAAATCTCATAAGAGTTTTTAAGGACTGATAAATAGATGTAACTAAAATAAAGGGTTTTTGATAAAGCTGTTCAGTTATATATATATATATATATATATATATATATATATATATATATATACCAAAAGTTTTTGGTAACTTAAAAATTTAGAGATTTACTAAGTTAATAAAAAGTATTAAATATCTAGGTATTTTGAAATAACAGACTAAAACATTAATTGATTTAAGTTTACTTACTTTTGGCTTCTTATTACAGAGAAACTAGAAAATACATTTGGATTTGTTAATGAATATAATGAATATACCTTGTACGTTATTTGAAGTATGTCTCTTGAAAGTGTGAATGTGTTTGCCAATGAAAAAAAACAAACCTGTTTCTAAAAGTTATGAAATAACTTCACAAATTTGCCAATCTAAAAAATGTTAATTACTTATTTTTAGTTGTCACTTAAAAAATCAAGGTTTCTAAGAGTTAAAAATTCTAATTAAGTAGGAAAGAAATTGTATGGTTTGGTAATAGAAGGTATAAAGTATGGAGAAATTTGTTGAAGGAAAAGGAAGAAAGTTAGTTGTTCTAAAGCAGGTTATTAAGCAAACTCAAAGGGTCTAGAAAAGTTCTAGGAAGTTTGTGAAGAGAAATCTTGAGAGGAAATTATATAGTTAAGCTGAATAATGAATTTAATTAAGTAAATGAATTTAAAGATCATAAGTAAGTTAATACAGAATTGAAGTTTGTTTCTTTTCCAATTTGTTAAAAAGGACATGGATTTTCCTCTTGTTTTCCAAATATAAGGACACTTATTTTTAAAGCAATTTGGTTAATTACATATTTTTTTTTCCTGACCCGATCCCTCCAGATTTTGGTAACTCTTAATGAGTGAGTATTATTATATCCATGGCAATATGTTGGTTTTCATGAGTATAATAAGAACCTGATCTCTTTATAATAGGAAACATAAAATCAGTTTCAAATTGTGATTTTATTAACCAAGACTTTGACTTGAATGTCATGTTTAAGAGACACATGCCTAGACCCTGAATGTCACCAGAACGATTTAAGAAGTAAAGGTTAATTTTAAAAGACAATAAATGCCCCTTAGAGAAATGGCCTGGTATCTTCTTGCATAAGCACACAATTCATGACAGTCTTTCATGGTAAGGAACAGAGGTTGCTTTCCTGGAAGATGGCAAGGAAAGAACTTCAAGATATTTTGGAGACCTCAACAACTTGAGGAATTTACCCAAACTCATAAGTATTGTAGGCAAACACTGATGGCCACTGTCTGGTTTGGCTTCTTTGCCCTGAAGGATTAATTAAAGCTCAATCCACAGATTCCTTATAAGATTCCAGCAAAGCAAATTTTAAAAATCCTAAATAATAAATTGCTACTTTTGTTGTATTTATGAAAATGATCAGGCCAGATTAAAACTGGGCTTAATACAGTATATAAATCGGTCTTTATTTGGCTCTTTGATAAAAATGAGGGTGATTTTGTGGGGGGGGGGGATTGTGTTTCAATAGACTTATAATACACAGCTGTGAATATTAGACTTTAGCTGAGTTCATTGTCTTCAAAGTTTTATTTTTCATTTATAAATTTAACTGGATTCTAAATTTTTCTTTCTTAAATATTTGACTACAACCCTCCAAACTAATGTTTCATTTTCCTTTTATCCTTCGATTTAGAATTATTGAGAACTAAATTTTTTTCCTTCCATCAAACCATTCATCATAATTCTTGTCATTCTAGCTTTTGCACCAATAATATTGAGATTTGTAACACAGTTTGTCTCCACCAGGTTATAAGCCCTACTTGTACTCAGGAAATACTGCTCCTAGACACCATCACAACCTCCTTCTATGCCCAGGCCTCATCGTCCCTCTGACAGAGAGCATCTCTTGGCTCTGAAGGAAAATGTCACCATTCTTCAGCAGGAAGCCATTACAGAAGAGACTTGTGCCCCTTTTGCCTGAAAGAATTCAGAGCCAAGATCCTTGAGGGAGGAATGTGATAGGCAGATAGACATACATGAGCAGAGCAAGTACAATGGGCTAGGTACAGAAGGTCACCAGTCCTAGGTACCTAGCAATGGACAAAACTAGGAAAACAAGGACCTCACCCCCAGGTGACCTTTTCCTCACCTGGATTGTTGCTTGTCATGCAGGTTAGACCCCATTAAAGGGAGGAAAAACAAGGGCCAGAGACTAGCCCTTAAGCATTAAGCTGCCAAGACAATGAGGTTCTGACCCACATTAAATATATCTAGGCTTCAGTTGTGTTCCAGCTCCAGGCCCAGACAAGCACCAAAACCAGACAAGTGACACCATGGCTGGCTCAGGACCAGCTGCATTGACTAATAACCCCAAAGAGAAATGACGCAAAAGGATATGAAAGAAAGGGACCTCTAGATGAGAACCAATGTGCATATTGCATGAAGGGTGGACATTGGAAGAAGGATTGTCCAAAATTTGATGAGGGAAATGGAGATTTTAAAAAAAGAGAAATTAGTAAAAAGAGAGGAATGCAGGCAGATATTGGAGTCAAGTGGTGACTCTGATGACAAATGAAGAGGTCTGAAAGCTCTTCTTTATTTTTCAAAACCATTTATTATTTCCACACAGGAGTGCTAGGTACAATTGACAGTGGGAAACAAATTGATTTATTTCTTAGTTGACACTGGAGTCACTTACTCAGTGTTAAATGCAATGGTGACTAAACGAAGCCAGGAAACAATCTAAGCTACCAGACAAATGCAACAAAAGGCCTTTCTCCAACCCCTAAAGTGTCAAGTAGGAGATTCTAAATTGTCACAAAGTTGCCTCTGTATTTCAGAATGCCCAATACCCTTACTGGGATGAGATTTGTTATGCAAGATAAATGCTCAGGTGACTTCCTTGCAAGAAAAACAACAGCTTCACCTTTAGGTTCCACCAGAGCATGCATTAAAATTCCAGAAGAAACAAAGAATTGTCCTCACTGGAGGCTATGGAAGAGTCCACTTACTCATCGGAGGAACTCTTCCACTTATTCCAACCTGGGGACAAAGTACCTTTGAAGACTTAGAAAAATCAGGGACCTGAACACCAGTTGGCTGAAAAGTGGACAGGTCCATATAATGTACTACTGACAACTCAGACTTCTTTAAAGCTTGCAGAGGTAAAGCTATAGATCCACCACACTGTAGTAAAAATGCCTTCCCTCTCTCAGAGAGAAAGAATGCTCCACACCCACAGTTGCAACATGGACTTGTGCTCTCATTGAAGATCTAAAGTCTCCGTTTAAGAAGCAAAGCTCCTAGAGACAAGTGAGTATGCATATAATAGCTGTCTGATTCCGATTAATAGTTCTCCTCTTATTCATGTATAGACAATGATCTAATCCACATCTTTCATAGTTTCCTCTGCTATCCTATCTTACTGCTGGATATGCCACTTGAAACCTCTTTCAGGACTATAACATGGCGACCCTCTTGGGTCTCCCATTTACAATTACACAGGAATGCACCCTTGTTGAAATGGAAATCCTTTGCTGAAGGGCTCATTTCAGGCCCTACTCTTTGAAGAAACCAGAAACTGGTTTGTGAGTCTGTTCCCATGGATAACTTAAAAATTCTGGTCCATCCTAGGAGAAATTCTTAAATTAGATTTTATCTGTTCTTTTCTTTGTAGTACTTTATTATCTTAAAAAAAATCTTTATAGACTGGCCAGTGTTGCTCAGTGGTTCAGTGTCAACCTGTGAATCAGGAGATCACGGTTCAATTCCCAGTCAGGGCACATGCCCAGGTTGTGAGCTCAATCCCTATTAGGGGCATGCAGGAGCCAGCCAATCCATGACTATCATCATTGATGTTTCTATCTCTATCTCTCCCTTCCTCTCTCTGAAATAAATTTTTAAAAATTCATAGCTTGCCTTTCCTATATGAGAAAAATTATATTTGCTTAACTTATGCCTTTAAGAGGTATACCTGCTTTTAACTCATGAGATTTTTATTTGAAACAGGCTCAAGTTTTTCATTCCCCCAGAAGATTCAGAAAACATTAATATCTCCATAGATATGGAGAAATATTTGATAGTGGGGAATTGTAACAGGAAATAAAAACTTTATACTATTCTGCTTGCAAGCCCTCAGCTCTTCCCGCTGATTTCTTTGTTCTGCTTTCCTTTTCCCTCCTGATAAAAAGCCCTGCCTGCACTGAGTTGTTAATGTGGTCTTTGGGACCAGAGTCTGCAATCTTCTCAGGCTTCTGGCACTTGAATAAAACATCTATCCTTGCACCAGCAGCTGAACCTGAGTTTGGTATCAGACTTATATCCATCTTTCAGTGAGTCCTTACATTGAAAAAAAAATAATCTAAATTTCGAGTGTTGGAAGACATGCAGGGAGTGGTGGTGTTGATAAAAATGTTAAGTAGGTGCAATAACTGTAAAACAGTGCTGAAGTCCAGTTCACAAGTTTTATAGAGCAAAGTCTTCAGGATATGCAGTTTAAAATCAGTTATTTTATCAATGGGAAGCCAAAACTGCATTTCTCTGGGTCACTTATTTAAGATTTTTTAAACCACACTTATTTGTGTTATAGACTCCTGAAATGAGTGAGAAAATGCATCTTTAAAAAATATGCCGAGCATAATACAAAGCATTATCTGTCATTTTAAACTTTGATTTTGCTCATTACAAACTCTCGCCAAACCTTCTGTGCCCGAGTTGGGTTTCCTGTTTTGATTCTTCATCTATGCCAAAACTTACTGGTTGTTAGCAGCTGGTCTACCCTTTTTATCTCACCCATAAAGTAGCGTCTCATAGCCCAGCCAGTATTGTTCAGTGGTTGAGCATTGACCCATGCACCTATTGGTTGTCAGTTTGATTCCTGGTCAAGGCACATGCTTAGGTTTCAGGCTTGGTCCCCAACAGGAAGTGTGTAGGCAGCAGCTGATTGATGTTTCTATCTCTCTCCTCCCTTCGTATCTCTCTAAAATCAATAACATATTTATAAAAAATGTATCATGATTTTTGCTCTATGAGGCAATCAGTGACACCAATGAAGTGTGTCAGTTATCTCAATATATCTTATCCTCCACAGCTGATATTTACATAATATAGCTAAAGCGAACTAATGATGGCTCTGTTAAGGGGGTGGTAAGAAAAAAAGTGGTATGAATTAATTAAACTTCCTTGGTTTCAAGTGTGAGTAAGCTTCCTTCACCACAAAATTGGGCATTTGCATGGTTAAATGTGCTGACAGTACTCATCAGTGATTTTTCACATAAAAGAGTTTGTAGCTTTTCATCTGTTTCAAACAGGAGGGTGTACTTTTCCAGAAACTCCCACATTCTTCATTTCTTTCTTAGAATTTTTCAACCATTTTTATCTTCTCTCTCTCTCTCTCTCTCTCTCTCTCTCTCTCTCTCTCTCTCTCTCTCTCTCTCTCAATCTTAAGAAGGCTTTTCCTTTCCTAAAATAACCCTGTTGGTTGTGTAATTAATTTCATATTTTCTTGATTCTTCACATATCCCCATTTTCTCCATCATCCATGTTCCTTTCCATCCCTCAACAAATATGCAACTGCTCCATCCCCCCAAAAAACAAAACAAAACACTGTCTCTCTTGATTCATCTTAATATATAAATGTAGGATTTTATCTATCTTCTTCTTTTATTTGTACACAAATCAATAAAATGTTACACATGTTTATTTCATTTTAAAATATTCATTCATGAGTTTCTGAATGCTGCCTTTATCATGCTTTTGGAAATTTCTGCCTCAGAAGTCAGCTAGAAAATCCTGTAACAGATTGAAAAGCCTATTGTCTGTACTCAACATAATTTAAATTTGGAACACATTGTCCTAATCATCACCCACTTCTTGAAAATGTCTTCTTCCTTGGCTTCAGTGACAATGCAATGTTCTGTTTCTTATCCCACCCCTAGCACACTCAAAATTTTGGAATTGTTTTTAGTCTTTTTCTTTTTTTTTCCTCTACCTCAATCCCTTAAATATACATTCACTAGGCTTTGGGAAGTTTAGCTCTGTATTTCTCCTATATTTATCTATATTCACCCATTTCCATTGCTACTACTAATTCCTAATACAAGTCCTCATCATTTCTTACCTTGACAGAAGCAATGACCTGCTAATTGTTAACCTTTTTTTAAAAAAGTATCATTACACTCCTAATTATATTTTGTATGGCCACTAATATTATATTTAGGAAACACACCATTATATGTGTCAGTACACTGCTACAAGTTGCCTGAAAAGGAAAAGGAAAAGATAGCATCATATTCAAGGTTGTCCATGACCTTTTATCAATCTATCAAATGCTACATTTTTGTACTTTTACTAAATTCACACCAGGCAATTTGCAATAGTCCAAATGGGAGTGGCTCCCCTTTTTTTCACCCTGTACCTTTGCTTGTATACATTTTCCTATGGGTTTAATGCCCTTTTATTTGTTTTAAAAAAAAGATGCTAATCTAGAAATAGATTTATATATATACTAGAGGCCCGTTGCACAAAGATTTGTGCAATAGGCCTTCTTTCCCCTGGCTGCCAGCACCAGTTTTCCTCTGGCACCCGGGACCCAGACCTTCACTCTGGCCACCGCCTTCCATCTTCGCTCTGGACACAGTCTTTGCTGTGGCTGGAGCCTTCAGTCTTTGCTCCTCGCTCCAGTGGGAGTCTTCAGTCTCTGGCCAGAGCTGCTCCTGTAGCTCCTTCAGCCCCCCACCCTCCCTCTCATAGCTTGATTGCTGCTTCGCCTGCAGACATCGCCAATGGGCTCCTGGGTCCCGGGGTGACACCTTGCCTGCGGCCCGGCTTTCCAATCATGATCACGGCCGCAGGGTCCTGCCACTCAGGGTCACACACAGGGGTCTCAGCTGGTGGCAGGGCTTAGGCGGCACACGGGGGCCTGGGTGGCAGCTCGTGCTGGCCCACCATGCCTGCAGTATGCAAAGTAGCTGCCATCTCTGTTGGCGGTTAATTTGCATATCATGCTGATTAGCCAATGGGAGGCATAGCGAAGGTATGGTCAATTACCATGTTTGTCTATTATTAAATAGGATATATATACAGTGGGGCCTTGACTTATGAGTTTAATTCATTCTGTGACGGAGTTAGTAACTCAAATTACTCATATGTCAAATCAACAGTGAACGAGTGAGACACGTGATGCTTGGCTGATGTTGTGGCATTCACTGTGATGTTCGCTGCGCCAACTAGCGATGGGGTATCTGAAACTGGCTCATAACCCGAATTTTAGCTCGCAACTCAAAGCAAAAAATCGGCCGAGAGACGGCTCATATCTTGAAAAACTCGTTAGTCGGGACACTCATAAGTCAAGGCCCCACTGTGTGTGTGTGTGTGTATAGACAGTTATTCCTATATAATAAAAGTCTAATATGTTACTAAGTGTCCAGTCGACCAATCAGCCTTTCAACCAATCAAAGCATAATATGCTAATGATATGAGTGTTCAACCGCTCGCTATGATGTGCACTAACCACCAGGGGGCAGACAGTCAACCGGTAGGTTAGCTTGCTGCTGGGGTCTGGCCGAGATGGGCCAGACACACACTGGAGCCCACCCATGGTCCCTCCCCAGCTGGCCAACTTCCCATATCCCTTACCATCCCCCATCATGCACCAGTGGGGTCCCTAGGCCTGGCCTGTGCCCTCTTGCAATCCTGGATCCCTCAGGGGATGTCAGAGAGCCAGTTTCAGCCCAATCCTGCAGGCCAGACTGAGGGACTCCACTGGTGCACTAATCCGTGCACCAGGCCTCTAGTTTGAAGTTCAAAGAACTTCATTAGAGAATTGTTGGCTTTTTCACTAAATGGTGCTGGAACAATTAAGTGCCCATTTCCCCCCAAAATAAAGCTTGGTAGAGAACTTGCATTTATAAACATACTGGCTCAAAATGTTTCATAGACCTAAGTGTAATCCCCAAAGTTGAACAACTTCTAGAAAAAAATATAAGAGAAAATCCTTATAACCTTGAATTAGGAAAAATATTCTTAACTATTTAACCAAAAGCACATTTACAAAAGAACAAAAATAGATAAAATTAGACATTATCAATATTTTAATAACATCTCTTCAAAGGGCACTGTTAAGATAATAAAAAGACAAGCTACACATTGGAAAAAAATATTTGCAGAACATCCTATATAATAAAAGCCTAATATGCAAATTGTCCCCTTGGGTGGTCATTCGACCAGTAGTTCAACCAGGAGACCAGGAGTTTGCCCGCTCGCTATGATGTACTCTGAACACCAAGGGGCAGCACAGAACATGTTGGGCATCGGCAACACAGCACGGGCAGCAGGTGGCAGTGGAGGCACTGCTGGCCCCGATGGGCCCTGAGAAGAGTGGGACTACAGCGGGATGTTGGAGCAGGTGAGCAGACGGTGCCAGGCCAAGGCAGTTGTGAGCAAGGACATGATTGTCCCAACAATCACCCCATAGACCCACAGATGGCGACCAGTGGTAGCCACTGGGAGCAGGGCTGCCGCCTGGCTCCTAGGTGCTAAGGGAGCTAGGTGTGGGGGTGGCCCAGCCCTGATCAATTGCCCTGCAGGCAGGATGGTGGAGCAGATGAGAGGGCAGTGCCAGGCCAAGGTGGGGTGGGGTGGGGGGCCAGGTGGGGCTGTAGGGTTGTGAACCTGGAGGTGGGAACTGGGGCTGCAAGGCTGGGGATGCAACCTGGGGCCCGATTTCAGCAGGCCACCCCAAGGGACCCCGCCCATGCATAAATTCATGCACTGGCCCTCTAGTATATCTGATAAAGAACTTCATAACTAAAATCTATAAAGAATACTCTAGATTCAATAATATACAAACACAATCTTAAAATCAGGGGCAAAGCATATGAATAGACACTTCACAAAGGAAAATAAATAGGTGGCAAATGAGCACACAAAAAGATCAACCTCATTAACTATCATGGAAAAGCAGGTGAAAACACAAATGAAATATCTCTATATTCCTATTTTAATGGAAAAAAAATATATATATACAAAGTTTTCTGCCAATCATTTTATTTTATTATTTTTTAAAGATATATTTTATTGATTTTTTACAGAGAGGAAGGGAGAGGGATAGAGAGTTAGAAACATCGATCAGCTGCCTCCTGCACACTCCCTACTGGAGATGTGCCCGCAACCAAGGTACATGCCCTTGACCGGAATCGAACCTGGGACCCTTGAGTCCGCAGGCCGACGCTCTATCCACTGAGCCAAGCCAGTTAGGGCAAAAATATATATTTTTAAAATGACACAAGAAGTGTTGATAAAGATATGGAGCTACTGGAGCTCCCATACATTGCTGGTAGAAAAGCAAAATGATACAGCCACTTTAGAATACAGTTTGGTAGTTTCTTATAAACTCAAAAACATGCACTTACCATTTTACCTGATAATCTCACTGCTAGGTATTTTCCCCCAAAAATAAAAATTTAACTTCACACTAAAAATCTATGCAAGAATGTATGTAGTTACTTTACTCATAATGCCAGAAGCCAGAAACTATACAAGTGCACTTAATTGGTTGATGGATAAACAGAACATGGTACATCTACTAGTATTCAGTAAAATATTACTCACCAATTACAAAGGAATGAAGTGGAGTGAATAATCTATAATAATAAAAGCATAATATGCTAATTAGACTGGACAGCCAAATGACCTTCCAGACATCATTCCAGATGTCCTTCTGGATGAAGCCACAGCAGCAGGGGCCAAGGCAGAGCAGTTAGGGGCGATCAGGCAGGCAGGCAGAAAGAGTGGTTATGGGTGATCAAGAAGGCAGGTGAGTGGTTAGGGGCAATCAGGCAGATAGGTTTGCAGTTAGGGGCAAGCAGGCAGTCAGGCGAGTTGTTAGGGGCATTAGGCAGGCAGGCAGAGTGGTTAGGGGTGATCAGGAAGTCAGGCAGAGTGGTTAGGGGTGATCAGGCAGTCAGGCAGAGGCGGTTAGGATCAATCAGGCAGGCAGGAAAGTGGTTAAGGGTGATCAGCAAGCAGGCCAGTGGTTAAGGGTGATCAGGTAGGCAGAGGGGTTAGGGGAGATTAGGCAGGCAGGCGAATGGTTAGGGGCAATCAGGCAGGCAGGCAAGCAGTTCGGGGTCATCAGGCAGGCAGGTGAGCACTTAGGAATGATCAGGCAGGCAGGAGAGGGTTAGGGGCAATTAGGCATACAGGTGAGCAGTTAGGGGTGAGCAGGCAGGCATGCAGAGTGGTTAGCGGCAATCAGGAAGACAGGTGAGCAGTAAGGGGTGATCAGGCAGGCAGGCAATGAGTTAAGGGTGATCAGATAGGCAGGCAGAGGTGGGTAGGGGTGATCAGCAGGCAAGCAAGTGGTTTGGGGCAATCAGGCAGGCAGGCCAGCAGTTAGGGGTCATCAGGCAGGCAGGTGAGCACTTAGGAACAATCAGGCAGGCAGGAAGAGGGGTTAGGGGTGATCAGGCAGGCAAGTGAGCAATTAAGGGTGATCAGGCAGCCAGGCAAATGGTTAGGGGTGATCAGGCAGGCAGGTGATGGTTAGATGCAATCAGGCAGGCAGGTGAGCAGTTAGGGGCAATCACGCAGGCAGGCAGAGTGTTTAGGGGCAATCAGGCAGGCAGGCAGAGGAGGGTAGGGGTGATCAGGCAGGCAGGTGAGTGGTTAGGGGCAATCAGGCAGGTAGGCCAGGAGTTAGGGGTCATCAGGCAGGCAGGCGAGCACTTAGGGGCGATCAGGCAGGCAGAGGGGTTAGGGGAGATCAGGCAGGCAGGCAAGTGCTTAGGGGCAATCAGGAAGATAGGTGAGTGGTTAGGGGTGGCCAGGCAGGCAGGTGAGCATTTAGGAACAATCTGTCAGGCAGGAGAGCAGTTAGGGGCAGTCAGGCAGATAGGCAAGTGGGTAGGGGTGATGCATCAGGAAGGCTAAATGGTTAGGGACAATCAGGTAGGCAGGCAGGTGAGCGGTTAGGAGCCAGGAGTCCCGGATTGCAAGAGGGATGTCTAACTGCTGGTTTAGGCCTGATCCCACAGTGGGGCATCCCCCGAGGGGTCCCGAATTGAGAGAGGGAGCAGATCAGGCTGAGGGCCATCCCCATGCATGAATTTTGGGCACTGGGCCTCTAGTTGATTATAAAGAGCATAATGGAATATATTAGGGTGATGGAAATGATCTATATATTGATTATTATGATGGTTATATAACTGAATATATATGTCAAAACTCATAGAACTCTAGACTGAAGACGGGAGGTTTTATTATTTATAGACTGTAACCCATCTTCACAAAACAACAAAACTTTCTGTCATCAGGTCAAGGTAGGTGAAAACCAATTTCTCCATACAGAATTTCCCAATATGCTTAATTTTATTTTCCAGTTCAAATTCCTTAGCAATATTTTCTGTATTTCTGGTGTTCTAAAGGTGTTTTGTACTACAATAAGTCACATATTTGTCTATTCATTTATTAATCTGTTCAATAATTAATCTATCGAGTGCCTACTCTGCATCAAACTCTATGTTAACCTCTTGAAATACAGTAGTATGCAAGAACAACACACCCATTTGTTTTCATGGAGCTTTTGCTGCAATGAAAGGGGCAGAAAATGTGGGTGGGGATGATGCTATTTTAAGTAAATATGGTCACTAATAATCTGCATTACTTTCATTCTAATATATATGCTGAAATTTTAAAGGTTGGGAGGTATTAACCCCACAGAAAACGTGTGGAAAGTTTTCTAGACACACAGAACCAAAAATGCAGGGTCGTTGATATAGGGAATGGGTAGAGATTCACTGTCCAATATGGTAGCCAAATCTCTTATGACTGTTTAAATTTAGATCAATTAAAGTTAAAATTAAAATGCCATTTCCTTTGCTAATTAGCCACATTTCAAAGGCACGGGAGCTATACATGTCTAGTACACACCACTGAACAGTGCAGTGATCATTGTCATCATTTCAGAAATTTTTCTTATACAATACTGAACTAGAAACATATTTTAGTACCACAAAAAATAAAAAAACAACAACTTCACACTAAAAATCTATAGAAGAATGTGGTGTGTCTAGCTGCTTTATTCATAATTGCCAGAAGCCAGAAGCTATACAAATGCACTTAATTGGTTGATGGTGAAAGCAAAAATGACAGGCATTACTTATGAGTTGAATAGGACATTTCCAGAAAAGGAAAGGAACAGAGATGACTATTTGTGTACCTATTTTTTTTTATTAGATTCTAAGTTTTGTTTCCTTTTTTTGTTTTCTTTTTAATTTATTTTCATTGTTGAAAGTATTACACATGTCCCTCTTTTTTCCCATTTACTTCCTCCACTCTGTACCCCTCAGTGTTTAATATAAGGACTCTCTCTTCTCCTGTTTGGATGCCTTATGGTGTCTTGTGCATAGTACATGCCCAGTAAGTATCATCCATCATGTACTTGTCCACCCCATGCTAGAATAAAAAGTTTTGAATATTAACCCATCTCGCAGACCTCTTTGTCTTTGTTAGTTCCACAGTTCTAGGGAAAGACATAGAATACCATATTTCAGTTAACAAGCAACTTGCTATCAGAATAGTTTATTGCTTAAATAGTAAGTATTCCTGCCCTTTGAAAAATAGTAAGACTCCTTTTACCTTCCTATATCCTTATTTTCTGGGTGATTTGATCCTCTATGGCAGAAAGACTAAAATGTGATTTAGATAATTTTTATAAAAAATGGATTTACCCACACTTCATATGCTGCCATATTTGATTAAAGCACATATTTCAAAGTTCTTAGTGGAAATTATCTTTATAATTTTTCTAAAGTATCCTTCCTTATCCCACTAACATCTTTTTTTCAATTGTTGCACTAACAAATTGTTCATTAATAAGGGATGTAAATTAGTGTTTTTAATTAGTGAGTCTTCCTTCATTCTGATTTTTCATTGGGGAGCTTGGCACATATTTCAAACTCTCCTTTTTATTTAATGGACTAGAGGCCCAGTGAATGAATTCATGCATGGGTGAGGTCCAGCCGGCCCACCCCCAATACGGGTGGAGGGGCCAATACACTGGGTGGCTAGCCAGGAGGAGGGGCTGCAGGCAGTTTTCAGGCTGACCCAGCCCCTGGTCCAACTCCTGGTCCAATTCCCAGTCAAGGGGACAATTTGCTTATCAGCCTTTTATTATATAGGATTGTCAGTATTTCTGAAATATAGATTTATTGTTGCTCTGGATAGCAAGAGAAAAGGTTGGAGTGTTTTCATTGTTATAAAAGGGATCATAACTTTTATTGAAATGATTCAACCTTTGACTTTTTTTTAATCTTTAAATTCTTTATTAGTTAAGGAATTACAAATATGTCTTCATTCCCCCCCATTAACCCCCATCCTCCCCCCCTCCCCACTCATGCTCTCATCCCCCTGTTGTCCATGTCCATTGGTTTGGCTTATATGCATACATACAAGTCCTTTGGTTGATCTCTTCCCCTTACCCCCACCCTCCCCTACTTTCCCTCTGGGGATTAATAGTCTTATTGCTGTTTCTCTGCCTTTGGATCTGTCCCTGTTCATCAGTCTATGTTGTTCTCTATAGTCCACAAATGAGTGAGATCTTGTGGTATTTATCTTTCTCTGACTGGCTTATTTCACTTAGCATAATGCTCTCCAATTCAATTCAAGCTGTTGCAAAAGGCAAGAGTTCCTTCTTTTTTACTGCAGCGTAGTATTCCATTGTGTAGATGTACCACGGTTTTTTAAACCACTCACCTGCTGATGGGCACTTAGGCTATTTCCAAATCTTAGCTATGGTGAATTGTGCTGCTATGAACATAGGGGTGCATATATCCTTTCTAATTGGTGTTTCTGGCTTCTTGGGATATATTCCTAGAAGTGAGATCACTGGGTCAAATGGGAGTTCCATTTTTAGTTTTTTGAGGAAGCTCCATACTGTTCTGCACAGTGGCTGCACCAGTCTGCATTCCCACCAGCAGTGCATGAGTGTTCCTTTTTCTCCACATCCTCTCCAACAATTGTTTTTTGTTGATTTGTTGATGATAGCCATTCTGACACGTGTGAGGTGATACCACATAGTTGTTTTGATTTGCATCTCTCATATAATTAGTGACTTTGAGCAGGTTTTCATATGTCTTTCGGCTCTCTGTATGTCCTCTTTCGAAAAGTGTCTATCTAGGTCCATTGCCCATTTTATGATTGGATTGTTTATCTCTCTATTATTAAGTTTCATGAGTTCCTTGTAAATGTTGGAGATTAAACCCTTATCGGTGATATCATTGGCAAATATGTTCTCCCATGCAGTAGGTCTTCTTGTTGTTTTGTTGATGGTTCCCTTTGCTGTGCAAAAGCTTTTTATTTTAATGTAGTCCCATTTGGTTATTTTCTCTTTAGTTTCCATTGCCCTAGGATCATTATCAGAGAAGAAATTCCTTTGATATATGTTTGCTATTTCACTGCCTATGGATTCCTCTAGTGTTTTTATGGTTTCCAGTCTTACATTTAAGTCTTTTATCCATTTTGAGTTTATCTTTTGTGTATGGTGTAACTTGGTGGTCTAGTTTCATCTTTTTGCATGTATATGTCCAATTTTCCCAACACCATTTATTGAAGAGACTGTCTTGACTCCATTGTATGCTCTTGCCTCCTTTGTCGAGTATTAATTGGGCATAGTGCTTTGGGTCAATTTCTGGGTTCTCTATTCTATTCCATTGATCTATATGTCTGTTCTTATACCAGTACCAAGCTGTTTTAAGAACAGTGGCTTTGTAATACAGTTTGATATCTGGTATTGAGATCCCACCTACTTTGTTCTTCTTGCTCAGAATTGCTGCAGCTATTTGGGATCTTTTTTTTTATCCCAGATGAATTATTGGAATGTTTGTTCTAGTTCTGTGAAATATGCCATTGGTAATTTAATGGGGATTGCATTGAATCTATAGATTGCTTTGGGTAGTATGGACATTTTGATGATGTTGATTCTACCAATCCATGAACACGGTATGTTCTTCCATCTGTTTATGTCTTCCACTATCTCTTTTTTCAGTGTCCTGTAGTTTTTCGCATATAAGTCTTTTACCTCCTTAGTTAAGTTTATTCCTAGGTATCTTAATTTTTTTGGTGCGATGGTAAATGGGATTGCTTTTTTAGTCTCCCTTTCTGTAAGTTCACTATTGGTGTAAAGAAATGCCTTAGATTTCTTGGCATTAATTTTGTATCCTGCTACATTGCCGAATTCATTTATTAGCTCTAATAATTTTTTGATGGAGTCTTTAGGGTTTTCTATGTACAGTATCATGTCATCTGCAAATAAGGACAGTTTTACTTCTTCTTTTCCAATTTGGATGACTTTTATTTCTTCTTCTTGTCTGATCGCAGTGGCTAGTACTTCCAGTATTATGTTGATCAGGAGTGGTGAGAGGGGACATCCCTGTCTTGTTCCTGTTCTCAGGGGAAATGGTTTTAGTTTTTGCCCATTGAGTATGATGTTGGCTGTGGGTTTGTCATATAAGGCTTTTATTATGTTGAGGTATGATTCTTCTATTCCTACCTTGCTGAGAGTTTTTATCAAGAAAGGGTGTTGAATTTTGTCGAAAGCTTTTTCTTCATCAACTGATATGACTATGTGGTTTTTATCTCTCAATTTGTTTATGTGATGAATCACGTTTATTGATTTGTGGATATTGTACTATCCTTGCATCCCTGAGATGAATCCTACTTGGTCATGGTGTATGATCTTTCTGATGTATTGCTGGATCCAATTTGCTAGAATTTTGTTGAGTATTTTGGCGTCTATGTTCATGAGGGATATTGGCCTATAATTCTCTTTCATTGTGTCGTCTCTATCTAGTTTTGGTAGTAGGGTGATGCTGGCTTCATAGAATGAGCTTGGAAGTGTTCCTTCTCTTGAATTTTTTGGAATAATCTGAGGAGGCTATGTTTTAGTTCTTCCTTGAATGTTTGGTAAAACTCCCCTGTGAAGCCGTCTGGTCCTGGGCTTTTGTTTGCTGGAAGCTTTTTGATGACTGCTTCAATTTCTTCCATCATTATTGGACTATTGAGATTTTTAGAATCCTCTGGATTGAGTCTTGGAAGACTGTATTTTTCTAGGACTATGTCCATTTCCTCCAGGTTGTCTAGTTTGTTAGAGTAGAGTTGTTCATAGTATTTTTTAACAATTCTTTGAATTTCTGAGGGGTCTGTTGTTATTTTGCCTCTTTCATTTCTGATTTTGTTTATTTGGACCCTCTCTCTTTGCTTCTTGGTGAGCCTGGCTAGAGGCTCATCAATCTTGTTTATCCTTTCAAAGAACCAGCTTTTGCTTTCATTGATCTTGTGTATTGATTTTTTGGTCTCTATGTCATTTATTTTTGCTCTGATCTTTATTATCTCCTTTCTTCTGCTCACTCTGGGCTTTTGTTGTTGTTCTCTTTCTAGTTCTTTGAGTTTTAGAGTTAAATGATTTACTATCGTTTTTTCTTGTTTTTTGAGGTAGGTTGTAGTGCTATAAACTTCCCTCTCAGGACTGCTTTCATTGTGTCCCATAGATTTTGGGTTGTTGTACTGTTATTGTCATTAGTTTCCAGGGTGTTTTTAATTTCTTCTTTGATCTCACTGGTAACCCAATCATTATTTAGTAACATGCTATTCAGCTTCCAAGTGTTTGAGTTTTTTTGGATTGTTTCTATTGTGGTTTATTTCTAATATTATTCCCTTGTGATCTGAGAAGATGCTTGGTATGATTTCAATCTTCTTGTATTTGGGGAGACTTTGCTTGTGATCCAATATGTGGTCTATTTTTGAAGATGTCCCATGTGCACTTGAGAAGAACGTATATTCCGTGGCTTTGGGGTGGAATGTTCTGAAGATGTCAATTAAGTCCATCTGATCTAGTGAGTCATTTAGGATTGCTGTTTCTTTGCTGACTTTTTTATCTAGAGTATTTATCCAGTGATGTCAGTGGTGTGTTTAAGTCCCCTACTATGATTGTGTTGTTGTTGATCTCTCCCTTGTTATTTTCCAAGAGGTTTGTTATGTATTTGGATGCTCCTACATTGGGTGCATATATGTTTATAAGGGTTATATCCTCTTGTTGTATCGATCCCTTTAATATTATGAAGTGGCCTTCCTTATCTCTTGTTATGGCCTTCACTTTAAGGTCTATTTTGTCTGATATAAGTATTGCTACCCGAGCTTTTTTTTCACTTCCATTTGCCTGAAAGATATTTTTCCATCCCTTCATTTTCAGTCTGTGTGAGTCCCTTTTTCTGAGATGGGTCTCTTGTAGACAGCATATATATTGGTCATGTCTTTTTATCCATTCAGCTACTCAATGTGTTTTTATTGGAGCGTTTAATCCATTTACATTTAAAGTTATTATTGAAAGGTACGTGCTTGGATTCATTTCTATTTTCATGCCTGTGTTCTTTTTTACCTTTATATTTCTTCTTTTTACAGCATTCCTTTTAGCATTTCTTGCAGCGCTGGCTTGGTAGTGATAAACTCCCTTAGCCTTTTTTTGCTGCAAAGCTCCTGATTTCCCCTTCAATTTTGATTGATAACCTTGTTGGATATAGTATTCTTGGATTCAGTCCTTTGCTTTGCAACAGTTTGTATATCTCCTTCCATTCCCTTCCAGCTTGATGTGTTTCTGTTGAGAAATCATTTGGTAATCTGATGGGGGATCCTTTGTAAGGTAACTCTCTGTTTCTCTCTTGCAGCCTTTAAGATTCTCTCTTTGTCTTATACATTTGCCATTGTTATTATGATGTGTCTTGGTGTGGGTCTTTTGGAGTTCATCTTGCTTGGGACTCTCTGTACTTGTGTAACTTTTTTCTTCCCCATATCTGGGAAGATTTCTGTCATTATTTCTGCAAATAGATTTTCTAATCCTTGCTGTTCTTGTCCTTCTTGCAGCCCTATTATGCGTATGTTACTTCGTTTCATATTGTCCCAAAGCTCCCTTAGGCTCTCCTCCTGCTTTTTAATTTTTTTCTCCAGTTGCTGTTCAGATTGAGCTTTTTTCTCTGCCTTATCTTCTAACTCACTAATTCGGTCCCCTGCTTCCTCTAGTCTGCTGTTGAAACTTTCCATGGTGTTTTTTATTTTAGCTATATCACTTTTCATTTCTTCCTGATTCTTGCATAAGTTGTTGATTTTCTCATTGAGAATCAGGGTCCCTGTGTGCCCTTTCACCAAGAATTGGAGTCACTGGCTCTTAGTATGAATGCACAGGAAGTCAGGGATCTCAGGAGCAGGTGATAAGAAACACAGTCAAGTCACTGGTGCTTGGTGCTGCCTCCTGCCCTGAGAATCGGGGTTCCTAGGCCCTGCACTACGCAGGACAAATTCCCGGTGTTTGCACGATTGCTCCCAGTCCAGGGCTCCTGGAGCAGGCAGTGCATGCAGGACCACTTCCTGGTGTTCTCCCGTTTGCTCCCAGCCCAGGACTTCTGAAGCGGGCACTATGCTGGACCAGTTCCAAGGTGCTCGCACACTTCCAGGCTAAAGTTCCTGTGGCAGCACTGAGGCCTGGGCAAGGGGTGGGCCTATCAGTTACTATGGTGCCACCCACGTGCCTGCAGGGAGGGGGATGGGCTCTGTTACTCATGGATCTGCTGTGGGGATTTCTGAACTTTTGGTGTCAGCAAGTCTGTAGCTGTGGTGACAGGTTTCTGTCCCCAGTGGCTGCAAGGTCCTGGTATACATCTGAGATCAGACTGGGTGGTGCTGAGGCCAGGATCCTAGTCTCAAGCAGCTCTGTTTCCTAAGATGGCATGGTCGCTGTGCCTGTGCTGGCCACCCAGGAGTGTCCGCGCAGGGAGCGTGGGGCTCCGCTGCCTAAGACTGCCCGGTTTAGCAGCCCCTTAGAAGACCTGCAGAATCTAACTGTCCCTAGCTCATACACACACACACCACACACGTCCACACACTCCTCTATCACTTCCTTGCACTCTCACATTCTCTCCCTTCCTACCTTCCTGCCGGTCACCATTCTCAAATCCAACCTTTGACATTTTAAGACATTTCTAGATATTCCATTGCAGTACTTGATACATAAATTATGAATATGATTATCTAAAAACTAAATTTAAGAGAATTTGAAAAGCCCAACTGTTTCAAAATATTTACCTATTCCTATTACCCCCACCCCCTTCAAGAAATGCTTGTAGTAGATAGCTGAAGGACATTTTGCTTTGCTTATGTTTTCAATTTATGTGCAAATATCATTAGGCAAGTTCTCAACTACTGACTATCATCATCTAAAACCCTAGCAAGTTTTTTCCCCACTTTGATGACTAGGTGTGATCAGGGCACAAGAGAAAAAGAACATGGCCACTTGATGAGGTGGTATATATCTAACATGGGGAATAGTACCATTCATATATCATAGAAACTAAATACTTAGGGCTTATTTTCTTGGCTAAAAAATGATTGCAGTTTTTGGTCAGAAAGTCCAGTAGTATCTTTTAGTTTCCTACAGTCTCATAAAAGTATGCATGATTATTTACTCATAAGAAATTAAACTTAATTTGAACATGTTATATTTTTACTTATAAAAATAACACAGATTTATAGCAGACAACTTGTTAAATACAATACTGCTATGGTCTGAATGTTTACATGTTGAAATCCTAATGCCAAAATGATGGTGTTTATAGCTGGGACTTTTGGCAAGAGATTAGGTCATGAAGGTGGAGCCCTCATAAATGAGATAAATGTTTCTATAAAAGAAGCTTAGCCTGGCCAACATGGCTCAGTGGTTGAGCATTGACCTATGAACCAGAAGTTCATGGTTCCATTCTCAGTTGGGGCACATGCCCGGGTTGTGGTCTCAGTCCCCAGTGTGGGGCAGGCAGGAGGCATCCGATCAATGATTCCCTTTCATCATTGATGTTTCTATCTCTCTCTCCCTCTCCCTTCCTCTCTGAAATCAATAAAAATATATTTAAAAATAAATAAATAGATAAATAAATAGATAAATAAATAAATAAATAAATAAATAAATAAAACCTACCTAAGCGAGCTCCTTTGACTCTTCCACCATGTTCAGATATAAAGAAAGAGGGCTCTCACCTGACCATGCAAATTTTGTATTTTCAGCCTTCAGGATTGTAAGCTGTAAATTTCTGCTGTTTTTAAGTCTGTGGCATTTGTTTTATCACAGCCCAAAGAGAATAAAACAAATATGCAGGAGTTTTTTTTTCTTTATTCCCTTTTATATTTAACATATATCTATTCACATTTTCCATTCAGGAAATTGGAAGGGTTCCTCATATACTCAAGTCTTTTGATCGTATTGGTATTATGATCCTCAAGAATGTTTTATTAATTTATTCACAAAGTACCTACTGATTTATGGTTAATTTTATTATAATATTTTCAGATTTGTATTATGAAATTTCAGTGGTATTTTACAAACTATAATTTCAAAATGTTCTGTATTTTATGTGAAATTTTATTGTGTTTGTATATTTATGTGTAATTCTCTTTCAAATTAAACTCATACTTCAAGTAGATTGTGTCATCTCTCATATTATGAAGATAAAATTATGTAGGCTTTTTATTTGATTTTCTCCATTTGGTTGAGTGTTATTTTGAGGTTTCTGCTACAGGTGTGAAGGATACTTTACATTATCTGGAGCATGGATAGCTCTGTGACTCAGCTTTAATCATGCAGATGAGGACAACACCCTAGTAGGAGGGACAACAAAATGAAAGGAATCAGGGTCTCTGAATTAACACAGAACAGAGTGCAACACCATTATGAACATCACTCTTTCAATCTTTACCATAAGATTGAACAAAGCATCTTTAAGCAATTATATTTGGGCACCTCTTTATTATAGCTCTAGAACTGTAATTCTATAGCACCACTTGATTTTCTCCTCTGTAATAAATTATATTCTATGCCTACTTATGTTTATAAATATTAATGTGGATTAGCAACAAATAATATGATTCCCGCAGTAATGCTAATTCATTGTCTGAGTAATTATTTTTGAATCTACATCGGTAATATGAATTTTATTTTAAAATTTTACTTAGTTTTACATGTTTAAATAGCATTCTTAAAATAAAAATAATGACACTCTTATCTATAATATACGGTTTTCATCCCTGATATTGGATGCTTTTCTTTCCTCTCTTTATAAAATTAACTAGAATCCTGATGCATGAAATTCGTGCACAGTGGAATCGGGCCTAAGAGGGCAGTCAGACATCCCTCTCACAACCCAGGACAGCTGGGTCCCAACTGCTCTCCTGCTTGCCTGCCTGATTGCTCCTATAACCTCTTCTGCCTGCCAGCCTGATCACCCCCTAACCCAGGGGTGGGCAAACTTTTTGACTCGAGGGACACAATGGGTTCTTAAACTGGACCGGAGGGCCAGAACAAAAGCATGGATGGAGTGTTTGTGTAAACTAATATAAAGTCAAAGTAAACATCATTACATAAAAGGGTACGGTCTTTTTTTTCAATAGTTTTATTCATTTCAAACGGCCCGGATCCAGCCAGCGGGTCGTAGTTTGCCCACGGCTGCCCTAAGCACTCCCCTGCCAGCCTGATGGATGCCTAACTGCTCCTCTGCCGGCCCTATTGCCCCTAACTGTCCTCCCCTGCAGGCCTGGTTTCCCCCAACTCAGTGGTTGTCAACCTTCTGGCCCTTTAAATACAGCTCCTCATGTTGTGACCCAACCATAAAATTATTTTCATTGCTACTTCATAACTGTAATGTTGCTACTGTTATGAATCATAATGTAAATATCTGATATGCAGGATGGTCTTGGGTGACCCCTTTGAAAGGGTCGTTTGACCCCCAAAGGGGTCATGACCCACAGGTTGAGAACCACTGCCCCAACTGTTCTTCCCTGCTGGTCCAGTAACCCCTAACTGCCCTCCCTTGCAAGTCTGGTAGCCCTAACTTCCCTCCCCTACTGGTCTGCTCAACCCCAACTGCCATCACCTGAAGGCCTGGTTGCCCCCAACAGCCCTCCCATACAGGTCTGGTCGCCCCCAACTTCCCTCCCCTACAAGCCTGGTCACCCCCAACTTCCCTCCCCTGCAGGGCTTGTCCCTTCCAACTGCCCTCCCCTGAAGGCCTGGTCCCCCACAACTGCCCTCCCCTGCAGGCCTGATTGCCCACAACTGCCCTCCCCTGCTGGCCTGGTCACCCCTAACTGCCCTCCCCTGCAGGCCTGGTCCCTCCCAATGTGCCCTCCCCTGCTGGCCATCTTGTGTACACATGGGGAGGGCCATCTTTGACAACAAGGGGCCAGCCATCTTGTGTGTTAGAGTGATGGTCAAATTGCATATTACCTCTTTATTATATAGGACTAGATATTTGGTTGTGTTCTTAATTTTTCTCAATGAAATATTTTTAGTTACTTATAATCTATACCTGTGGTTATACCATCTATTTTCTCATTTATCTAGTTATATTTATTAATTATTGCCCTCATTACCTTTACCTATATTATACTGTCTATAATCTAAGTTCTTGATTTAATATTTTGTTTTTTTCTTTAATAAATAATACTGACATTATAACTGTCAATTTGACCTTGGGAATAATTTTTATTTTGTCTTATATATTTTGATATTATGATCATTAACATATTATTAATAATATATATTATCATTATTATTGATAATGATTATCATGATTATTATCTTGTAAATGCTAGTAATACTTTTAAACCATGAGCGATTTTAGAGATTTTTTTTGAAGTTTTTGAGTAATATTATTTTGTTTTGTTACTAATTTTGAAATCCACCACATCATAGTTATAAATTATACTTCATATGAATCCTATATTATTGTACTATTTTACATTTTTTGTGGCTAATAAAATATAAATATTATTAAATAGTCTAAGTATATGGATTTATATAGAATTTATAATTTCCAGGTAAATCATTATATTTTAAACTATAATACCTAGTGTCCCAAGTTTTTCTCTGATATTTTATTTTTATTACATTTTCATATTGAAAAACTTAATAATCTAAAAAATTATTTTTGTGTATAACTAAACATTCATATTTTTATCCAGGTCATATTCACGTGTGCCATCATTATTTTTGAAATAAAGCAACCTTCATCCACTAAATTCAAATTTTAACATTTTCATATGCTAATAATTGCATATATTTTGATTTATACATGAGCTTTCTAATGATCCACATGTTTTTATTTATCTAATTACAGAAAAGTAGAAAATATACAATCAGTGATGGTATATTTTACTGATCAAGTTCAACACTTTATAAAACCAATGTACACCATTCATTCCTATGTGTTAATGTATATGTGCATGTGCATTTTATGTGCACGTATGTAGATATTTGTTCCCTTATTTAATATTTCACATGCTCAAATTATATAGGTGAACTCCTTTTACCTCTCAGAGAATCCTCAAAACACAATTAAGCAGTCATCTTGTCACTTAACGGAATTAGAACTTGAGGCATTGCAAAGTGCCAATGTACAATGGAAGAATGTTTAAAGTTGGTGGAAGAAATAACAAGCTTTCTAAACTGTAAAATTCTACAAGGGATGGTAAAAGTGTTGTTGAAGCATTTTTTGAATGTAGACTCTTGTTTATGAAGTCCTTTGTATGTAGTGTGCATGACACAATTTAGAACTTGATTATGTTTTACCCATGCTAGTGTATTTTTTATGAATTCTCCAGATGTTTTATTTTATGGCATATTGCCTATACTGGTATGTTTCTTTCAGCCATCATCACTATTAAAACCATCTGGAATTTAAGCTTGGCATGTTGAAACTTTTTCTATAAAATTAACTAAATATGAACTTAATTAATGTTAAATAATATCTATTTCAAATGTAGATTCATCACCTGAATGTGAACATTAAAATTACAGTCTCAGAATGACCTTTACCTCATCTGTTTTTAATGGATTATTTTGGAGTTTCTGTTACATAAGTACAATTGTTGATATTACATATAGTCTTTCAACAAAAGCCTACATAAATTTTTTATCTTTATGCTTGAACCCTAGGATGTCATAGTTATAATTTGATATCCATGATTGCATAAAAATACAAAGGGACTAGCTATACGCTACTTTCTTTTACCCAAGATTACTACCATTTTCCCAAATCTGTCATAGTTGTAAATTATTCCTTCTGGGTTTTTTCAGACTTTCTTCTTTTCTGGAGGAGTCATTTTTGATATTTGCTGAGATATTTTGTTTTCCTCAAACAGTTTTCTGGCCATCACTGTCTTGACTCTTTGCCAGTAACAATCTCTGACTAATTTGACAGGTTCCTAATAAAAGTAAGCTGAAATACAGTTATATTTATGATATATACTAGGGGCTTGGTGTACAGATTTGTGCACCAGTGGGGTACCTCAGCCTGGCCTGCAGGAGATTGGCTGAAACCATGAAGCAGCAGGTGGCCAGGGAGGAGTCCGTGCCCAGGCCAGGTGCCGGGCTGCTTCCGCTCATCCTGGCCCCACTGCACCTGTCTCCAGCACCACTTGGTAAGCTCACAGCTGCTCTGCTGCAGTGTCCATGCGTCCATCCTAGGACAATACCCGTGCACCCATGACCAAGAAGTGGCCGTGGGCTCATGCCCAGTTAGTCCCAATGCCAGTGCCAGTGCCAGTCCCAGTCCCAGTCCAGATGGAGGAAGTGCACACAGGGGGATTGTCTGCAGGATAGGCTCACACCACTGCCACCACTACAGCAGTGCTCACCAGCCATGGAATCTGGAGCCTGTTGGTCAGCTGAGCCATGCTCCCACTGTGGGAGCACAGTGACCACCAGGGGACAGCTCCTGTGTTGAGTGTCTGCCCCCTGGTTGTCAGTGTGCATCATAGCTACCAGTTGACCAGTCGAGCGATCAAGCAGTAGAACAGTTGCTTAGGGTTTAATATATATACTAGAGACCCAATACACAAAATTTGTGCATGGGGGGGGGGGCATCCCTCAGCCAGGCCTGCACCCTCTCTAATCTGGGACCCCTCAGGGGATGTCCGACTGCCGGTTTGGCCTGATCCCTGCCAGTCTGATCGCCCCCAACTGCCCTCCCCTGCCAGCTTGAGGCCCCCAAATGCCCTCCCTTGCTGGCCTGGTTGCCCCCAACTGCCCTCCCCTGCTGGCCTGGTTGCCCCCAACTGCCCTCTCCTGCCAGCCTAATTGCCCACTACTGCCCTCTCCTGCTGGCCATCTTGTGGCAGCCATTTGTGGTGGCTATCTTGTGGTGGCCATCTTGTGGCAGCTATCTGGTGATGGCGTGAGGGCAGCCATCTTGTGGCGATCATCTTGTGGTGGCCATCTTGTGGCGGCCATCTCATGACAACGTTGTGCAAGGGCGTAGTGCAAGGGCATCACACAAGGGTGCCTCATGAGGGCATGATGCCACCTAGGCTTTTATTATATAGGACTAGAGGCCCAGTGCATGAAATTCATGCATGGGGGGGTCCCTCAGCCCGACCTGCATCCTCTCCAATCCAGGACCCCTCAGGGGTTGCCTGACTTCCACTCACAATCTAGAACCACTGGCTTCAAACTGCTAGTCTGCCAGTCCATCTGATTGCCCCTAACCCCTCTGCCTGCCTGATAGCACCTAACCAACACTGCCTACCTGCCTGCCTGATTGCCCCTAACTGCTCCCCTACTGGCCTGATCACCCCTAACTGCTCCCTTGCTGGCCTGATTGCCCATAACTGCCTCTGCTTCACTCTGCACCTGGGACCCAGGATTCCCTCCCTCTGGCCAGCCGCAGGCACCCAGGACCCGGGCTGGCCGCAGCCACAGGGGACCATGGGTGGGCGGCTTTGCCCAGGCCACACCCGCTGGTGCTGGCGCCTGGGACCATGGAGCAGGCAGCTTGTCCCTCTCCCAGGCTGCAGGTGCAGACACAACCAATGGCGCCCAGGACAGTGAGAACTGTAGGGTGTGAAGATTGTCCCTCTTCTGGGTTGCAGGTGCAAGTGTAGCCACTGGTGCCTGGGACCGTGGGGTGTTTGGCTTGTCCCTTTTCTGGGCCACAGCCTGGCTGGTCCCCATTCCTTTCTCCCCAGTGTTGAATGTCTGAGCCATTACAGCATGATGGTGTGAGGGTGTGATGACCATTTGCATATTAGCTTTTTATTATATAGGATAGAATACTTATCTACATATAATACATGATTTTTCCTGTCAGTCAGCAAACAGCTGTTTGATTGCTTTATAAATATGACTTCTCAGTTATAACCTAATAACAATATCTACCTACTGTTCCTGGTAAGTTCAGTACAGCTCTGACTTAAAGCTTCTTTTAAAAAAAAATGTATAATTTAGAAACATGCTGAACTGTGTGTGCATATAGAGCACACATCATATCACATATTACATATTTCTAAAACAGTAAATTTTATAATATAATTAGATAGATTTTCCAATTTCCTACTTGAACTGTAAATTTAAGAACTAAAACTTTAAATTGTTTTAATAAAATACAGTTATTATAAATTGATGAAAGTGTTTCTTTTAAAAGACTTAAGATGATCAGGACAATAGGTAAATAAAATATCCTATATAATAAAAGACTAATATGCAAATCTACTAAACCAAACGGTGGAATGATCTGTCACTATGAGGCACACTGACCACCAGGGGCCATACACTCAATGCAGGAGTTGCCCCCTGGTGGTGAGTGCGCTCCCATAGGGGTAGCACTGCTCACCCACAAGCCAGGCTGATGTCTGGTGAGTGCAGCGGTGGCAGCTCTAAGCATGTCCGACTGATGGCTTAGGCCCACTCCTCTGGGACTAAGCTGTCAGTCAGACATCCCCTAAGGGCTCCCAGACTGCTAAAGGGTGCACACCGGGCTGAGGGGATCCCCCCACCTCTGAGTGCATGAATGTCATGCACCCAGACTCTAGTATGAGAATAAGAGCTATATTATTATTATTATTATTACTATTATTACTATTATTAATAACAACCTATATTACATCATTTTTTTATTCTTTCACATACAGTTTTAGAGATTTTATTAATATAAAAGAATATAAGGACAGAAAATTATAATATTAATTAGTTCTCTGTCACTTAGTGATTTTAGAAATTATTTGATATTTAATTAACCAGTTGGATACTTTGAGACTTATTAAAATGGCATTGCTCTGAACTTAAAAGCATATGTTCTCTATTAAGATAATCAGTTTATAATGACAAACATGTATATTTGCAGAATATTGGATATAGAGAGCAATGTACTCAAGAAATGTATTTACTCATAGTAGCTGGGTAAGCTCTTATTACAAAGTATTTGTCAAGTACATTGCTTAGTTGCTTTTAGAACTTACCCAATAGAAAGTAAAGTCACTATATTATATCTACATGTTATGCAAAATACAATTTTTAGGAAATATGCATTTGAAAAAACCAGTACATGAGTTGGAAACCTTATATTGTGACTTAGTTGTAAAATAAATCCCTAAGCATTTGCATACTGTGGAGTAGGTTCTCACACAAGTGTTGGTACATTTGTTGAGTTGTGTGGAGTCACAGAACATATCTATTGTGGGACTAAGTAAAATGTCAAAATGCCATGACACTTAATGTACTAATGATAAATTTAGGAAACTATAATGAGATTTTTCTCAATTCATAACTACTATCCTTTCTTTAGATAGCGGACTTACACTCCAACACCATTAGCAATTTTGTGGTTCAGAAAAAGAAAATCTCAGCTTGACGTGGAGTAAAAATGTTTTCGTAGGATACATTGCAATGAATTTGTCTAAAGTATTGAGACAGGGAGGAGATTAATATGTACTTAAAATTCAATATTGACACTGGTTTAACTTGTGTTTAACATATCTTTCACATAACCTCAAGTTAGGCATGCTCTCTCATGCTTTGCTGCAAAGGCTATTAAACAATCAAGCATAAAAGGAGTAACACTTTTATAAATCAACTTGGATTTTAATAAAGTAACATAAAAATAAAGCAGTAATCAAAACATGTTAAAGGTCATGGGCTTTATCATACTGCATATTACTCTCATTTGAGTAGGGTATATGACCACTTAATATTTTATATTGCTATTTTTTGTCTTCTTTTACAAGGTGCGGGTTAATACGATTAAAATTGAGGAAAAAAAAGTAAACCTGTCTGGTTTGGGCAAAGTGGAGGTAACAACATAAATGTTTTAATCTCCTCAAAAAGCCTAACAATCAGTTGAGCAATTAAGATAACAAACAAAACCAAATTTTTTTAGAAAAAGAAAAGAATTTTATATATGATCTTTCACAATACTAGTAAAATACCAGGAATTCTGTATTATGAGTTATAGTAGATTAATGACAGACACAAATGGAAGAGATCAGATGAAGGAAAAAAGAGAAAGACAAATTCTGAAGATCTTAAGGAGCTTTAAATACAGTTTTCACTATAAGTCCTCTGGAAAAACTATGAATATGGTGAAATAATCAGAAATTGGACTGAGAACCAATGCTGGTTTTTTTAATATACTTTTATTGATTCCAGAGAGGAAGGGGAGGAAGGGAGAGATAGAAACATCAATGATGAGAAGGAATCTTTGATTGGCTGCCTCCTGCACATTGGACCAAGCCCGCAACCCAAGCATGTGCCCTTGACTGGAATTAAAACTGGGACCCTTCAGTCCACAGGCCAATGCTCTATCCACTGACCCAAAATGGCTAGGGCGAGAACCAATGTTAAAACTGCCTTACAGGGGGAGAACCAAGATGGCAGCATAGGTACACACTGGAGATTGCTGCCTCACACAACCACTTCAAAAATACAACTACAAGACAGAATGGACATCACCCAGAACCACAGGAAGGCTGGCTGAGGGGAAGTTCTAAAACTAGAAGGAAAGAGAAAAGCATACCCAGACTCAGAGGAGGCGCAGTGTGGAAGTTAAATACTAAGGTGCGGAGGTGCGCACTGAGCGGGCTGGCTGCTGAGGGCGCGGTTGTCTGTTTCAATCGGGAGGGAGTCTCAGGCTCTGAGCTCCAGTTCCGGGCGAGTCTCTAGGGACCCAGACTCAAACGGGAGAAGCAGGACTGTCTGGCATTGGTCTGAACTCGAGGGCAGCTTTCTCTCCAAAGTTTGCAGCTGTTGTTGGGACTCTGAGAGGCAGAGCCCCTGGGGATGGGACTGAGAGCAGCCATAACTGCTCGCTCCACCCACCCTGTAGAGCCCCTGGGACCTGCCCCGCCCAAGCCCTGCACCGAGGCATTTTCCAGATAGCCTCAGGCAAAGGCTAGATTAGCACCTCCCTAGAGGACAGAAGTTCTCCCACTGCAGGCACACCTGATTCTCAGAGCCAGTTGGCCTGGAGGTCAAATCCTCCCCAGTATTACCTACAACAATCAAGGCTTAACTACAACAAGACTGCGCACAAAGACCACTAGGGGGTGCACCAAGAAAGCATAAAAAATGCGGAGACAAAGAAACAGGACAGAAATGTCAGAATTGGAGGATATAGAGTTCAAAACCACACTTTTAAGGTCTTTCAATAATTTTCTAGAAACTACCGATAAACTTAATGAGATCTACAAGAAATCTAATGAGACCCTCGATGTTGTGATAAAGAACCAACTAGAAATTAAGCATACACTTACTGAAATAAAGAATATTATACAGACTCGCAACAGCAGACTAGAGGATCGCAAGAATTAAGTCAACAATTTGAAATACGAAGAAGCAAAAAACACCCAACTAGAAAAGCAAAATGAAAAAAGAATCCAAAAATACGAAGATAGTGTAAGGAGCCTCTGGGACAGCTTCAAGCGTACAAACATCAGAATTATAGGGGTGCCAGAAGATGGAGAGGGACCAAGATATTGAATACCTATTTGAAGAAATAATGACAGAAAACTTCCCCCACCTTGTGAAAGAAATAGACTTACAGGTCCAGGAAGCGCAGAGAACCCCAAACAAAAGGAATCCAAAGAGGACCACATCAAGACACATCATAATTAAAATGCCAAGAGCAAAAGACAAAGAGAGAATCTTAAAAGCAGCAAGAGAAAGAAAATCAGTTACCTACAAGGGAGTACCCATACGACTGTCAGCTGATTTCTCAACAGAAACTTTGCAGGCCAGAAGGGAGTGGCAAGAAATATTCAAAGTGATGAATAGCAAGAACCTACAACCAAGATTATTTTATCCAGCAAAGCTATCATTCAGAATTGAAGGTCAGATAAAGAGCTTCACAGATAAGGAAAAGCTAAAGGAGTTCATCACCACCAAACCAGTATTATATGAAATGCTGAAAGGTATCCTTTAAGAAGAGGAAGAAGAAGAAAAAGGTAAAGAGACAAATTATGAACAACAAATATGCACCTATCAACAAGTGAATGTAAGAATCAAGTGAATAAATAATCTGATGAACAGAATGAACTGGTGATTATAATAGAATCAGGGACATAGAAAGGGAATGGACTGACTATTCTTGGGGGAGAAAGGGGTGTGGGAGATGCGGGAAGAGATTGGACAAAAATCGTGCACCTATGGATGAGGACAGTGGGTGGGGAGTGAGGGCAGAGGGTGGGGTGGGAACTGGGAGGAGGGGAGTTATGGGAGGAAAAAAGAGGAACAAATGTAATAATCTGAACAATAAAGATTTAATTAAAAAAACTGCCTTACAGGTGCTAAAATATATAAATATTTGACCATAATGTCACAAAAAATAGGTAATTAAATGTATTTGAAGAAGTTTAAAATCCTTTCCATTTTTGGAAATTGGTAAACTCACTAATATGTCTTTTGGGCTTTAATAATTCAAGAATTATTGTAATTACTAAGGTGACCACTAAATAAATTGCAAAAGACTAAATGATTAGAAAGCTGATATAAATGAAATGTAGAAAATAAAAACATTGAAAAGAAATGAAATAAAGAAGGTGAAATAAGGAATATAATACATCTAGGACCAACAAAAAATAAATAGTAAGATGTAAACCTAAATTTTAGGTAATTAAGATACATGAAAATAATCTAAAAACTCCAATTAAAGACAAAGAGCAGATCACCACATTAGGAAAAACATCAACTATAGTAATGTGCAGCCTAACAATGGGGATAACTTCTGAGAAATGCATCTGTAGGTGATTTTCTCATTGTGAGAACATCATAGAGTGCACTTACATACACTTAGATGGTATAGCCTACTACACACCTAGGCTTTATGGTACAACATATTGCTCCTTCACCACAAGCCTTATAACATAGTACTCTACAAAACAACATGAGTTTAAATAGCCCAGAAAAGAAAATGATGCAATCAAGAGATGGAGTAAGCATAAGATGTGCAAGGCTGCTGCTGCTATAACACAGAATATTATTTTACAACAAATGTATTTTTTATCAGTAGAAAAGTGTACATTCCAAAATAATAATAAAATCATATTGAAACCATATCTACTAAGTAAATAAACTACATGCTTCCAAATAAATAATATAAAACAAAATAATTAAAAATGTGTAGCATAAACTAGTTACATAGTGATTTATTATCATTATCAAGTATTATGTAGTGTACATAATTGTATGGGCTATGCTTTTTTATGAGTGGCAGTGCAGTAGGTTTGTTTACATTAACATCACCACAAATATGGGAGCAATGTATTACACTATGTTATTATGACAGCTACAATGTCACTAGGTGATAGTTTTTCAGCTCCATTATAATCTTATGAGATCACAGTAGCATTTATAGCCTTTTTTTTTCTTACCAAAACACCATTATGAAGGAGATGGCTGCACACAAGAAACTCATCTTAAATATAAGGAAACAGGAATTTTGACAATAAAATAATGGAATATCATATATCCATGCAATAATTAATGAAAATAAATAGAGTATTGTTATAACTTCAGTAAAAGTACACTTTAAAATATATTTTATTGATTTTTTACAGAGATGAAGGGAGAGAGATAGAGAGTTAGAAACATCGATGAGAGAGAAACATCGATCAGCTGCCTCCTGCACACCCCCCACTGGGGATGTGCCCTCAACCAAGGTACATGCCCTTGACCGGAACCGAACCTGGGACCCTTCAGTCCACAGGCCGACACTTCAGCCACTGATCCAAACTGGTCAGGGCAGTAAAAGTACACTTTATATTAAGTAACATTACTAGAGAAAGAGGAAAGACAGAAAGAGGGTCCAGCCACAAGAAGCTATTTGTATACATCATGTAATATAGCTTTTAACTATCTAAAAGTGGATAAATGTACAATTACTGTGGGAGGTTTCATTCTATTTCTAACAACATTATTAAACTATATTTTGCATATTGTAAAATTAATCAATTTAAAATATGCACTTAAATATTTTTAAAACTTTACTGAGTTATTAAACCATCATCATAAACCTGTTGTAGAATTTTTTCGTCCATCCAATGAAATTTTTCATACCTTTTTACAAGTAATTCCTATTATATTTCCAAACACAAGCAACCTCTAATGTATTTTATGTTTCTGTAAATTTCTGAACATCCTATATAATAGAAGTCTAATATGCTAAGTGTCTGTTCATCCAGTTGGCCATTCAATCAATCAAAGCATATTATGCTAATGATACGCTAAGGCCACTCAACAGCTTGCTATGATGAGCACTGACCACCAGGGGGCAGACACTCTGATTGGTAGGTTAGCTTGCTGCTTGGTTCCAGCTGGACATGCCCTGGAGCCCTCCTATGGTCCTTCCCTGAGTGGCCAACCTCCCGCATCCCTCCCCAGCCTGATCGTGCAAGAGTGGGGCCCCTCTACATGGCCTGCACCCCCTCACAATCCATGACCCCTTGGGGGATGTCAGAGAGCCAGTTTCATCCCAATCCCGCAGGCCAGGCTGAGGGACCCCAGGGGTGCATGAATTCCTGCACTGGGCCTCTAGTTTTATATACTAGTAAATGGAATCCTACAATATGTGGTCTCTTGAATCTAGTTTCTTTCACTTAGCATATCGTTTTTGAAGTTCTTCCATGACAGCATGTGTCAATACTTTGTTCCTTTTTTATTGCTGAACAGTATTCAATTGTATGAACATACATTTGGCTATCTACTCGATTAAAAGGCACTTAGGTTGTTTCTAGATTGGGAAAATAATGAATAATGCTGCTATAAAGATGCAAGTGCTAGTCTCTGTGTAGAAATATTTCTCTTGAGTGAGGTCTAGGAAAAGAATTAAGCAGTATGGGCATTGTAGTTTAAATGTTTAAGAACCTCAAAGTATGTTTCAAAGTGGCTGTATCACATACAGTCTCAATATATGAGTTTTCTCTTTCTCTATATCCTTGCCAACATGTATTATTGTTTGCACTACTTATTATAGCCATTTTAATGAATGTAAAATGGCATCTCATTTTAATTGTAATTTTCATTTTTCTCGTGAGAAATGATACTGACAAATTTTAAAATGTTAATTGTCCACTTTTACATCTGCCTTAGTGAAGTGACTGCTCAAATCTCTTGCCCATTTTTTTTATTAGGTTTGCTTGCTCACTGAATTATTTTGGAAACTTTTGTCAAAAATCAACTGGCTAATGCCTGGCCAGTGTGGCTCAGTGGTTGAGCATCAACCTAAAAACCAAGAGGTCACAGTTCAATTACTGGTCAGGGCACAAGCCCGGGTTGCAAGCTCGATCCCCAGTATTGAGTGTTCAGGAGGCAGCCGATCAATGATTCTCTCTTATCATTGTTGTTTCTACCTCTCTCTCCCTGTCCTTTTCTCTCTGAAATAAATTAAACTAGTTTTTTTTAAAAATAAACTGGCTGAAAGTTATACAACTGTTTGTATTTTTAATAAGGTAATGGAGTAAGAAATTTGCTAAAGCTGTCATTCCAGACCCAAGTGACTAATAGGAGGTTAGATCATTTAAACAAACTGAAACACAATTCTAAAGTCTTGCCTTATTTTTGCTCTCAGATTTTCCCCTGAAAATAATATTTTGTTTGGATAGAGTGCCAGACTGACAGTTTGAGACACTGAAGACATATTATATTGGAGAAAGTCAATCAAAATCTCCAATAAAGTAAACTCTGGAATTAGATTCATCTTACATAGACAGTGAAAATTTCTTCTCATTTCAAAAAAAAATTTCCATTTAATCTATCTTTATGCTAGTACCTTAGTAACATGACTGTGGTAGCTTTGTAGTAAGTTCTAAAATTAAAAAAAGGAGGAAACCAAGATGGTGGCATAGGTAAACACCGGAGATTGCTGCCTCACACAACCACTTCAAAAATACAACTAAAAGACTGAATGGACATCATCCAAAACCACAGGAAGGCTGGCTGAGTGGAAATTCTACAACTAGAAGGAAAGAGAAAAGCATACCGAGACTCACAGGAGGGGCGGTGCGAAAGTAAAATACAGAGGTATAGAGGCGCATGCGGACAGGGCTGGCGGCTGAGGACACGGTTGTCTTTTTCCATCAGGAGGGAGTCTTAAGCTCTGAACTCCAGTTTCAGGAGAGTCTCAGGGGACCCAGACTCATACAGGAGAAACTGGACTGTCTGGCATCAGTTGGAACTCGAGGGCAGCTTTCTCTCGGGGGTGCTTGCAGCGATTACCAGGACACTGAGAAGCAGGGCCTCTGAGGGCAGGACTGAGAGCAACCATAACTGCTCATGCCCTGTTGGTCCCCTGGGACCCCGCCCCCCCGCCCAAGCCTTGCATTGAGGCTTTTGCATAGGAAAGGCCTGACCCTTTGCAATCTGATAATTACCTAACAAACGGAAGCTTGCCCAAGGCCCCAGAACAACTTGCATTGCGTCACAGCTGGCTCCTGCTGGATAGCCTCAGGCAGAGGCTAGATTAGCACCTCCTTAGAGATCCAGGAGCCAGTGTGCCCAGTGGTCAGAGTGGGACCATCCAGATTACAGCTCCTCACATCCATAAAGGACACACTAAGGGGGCAGACTCAGTGAGCACCAAAGCCCCATTGAAGCAAATCTTGCCCCTGAGGGTTGTCTCCAGCACAGAAGTTCTCCCACTGCAGACACAGCTGATTCTCATAGCCAATTGGCCTGGAGGTCAATCCACCCCAGTGTTACCTACAACAATCAAGGCTTATCTACAACAATACTGTGCACAAAGACCACAAGGGGGTGCACCAAGAGTGTCCACCTAAGGTAATTTGGGAGGCTGAGCCACTGGGCCCTATAGGACACCTAGCACAGAAAGCCACTCCATTGACACAGCGAAGCATAAAAAAATGTGGAGACAAAGAAACAGGACACAAATGACAGAAATGGAGGAAAACAAACTACTGGATATAGAGTTCAAAATCACACTTTTAAGGTTTTTCAAGAATTTTCCAGAGACTGCCAATAAACTTCATGAGACCCTCAAGAAATCTAGTGAGACTCTTGAGGTTGTGATAAAAGACCAAGTAGAAATTAAGCATACACTGACTGAAATAAAGAATATTATAGAGACTCCCAACAGCAGAATTAGAGGATCGCAAGAATCAAGTCAAAGATTTAAAATACGAAGAAGCAAAAAACACCCAACCGGAAAAGCAAAATGAAAAAAGAATCCAAAAATACAAAGATAGTGTAAGGAGCCTCTGGGACAGCTTCAAGCGTACAAACATCAGAATTATAGGGGTGCCAGAAGAAGAGAGAGAGCAAGGTATTGAAAACCTATTTGAAAGAATAATGACAGAAAACTTCCCCTACCTGATGAAAGAAATAGACTTACAAGTCCAGGAAGTGCAGAGAACCCCAAACAAAAGGAATCCAAAGAGGACCACACCAAGACACATCATAATTAAAATGCCAAGAGCAAAAGACAAAGAGAGAATCTTAAAAGCAGCAAGAGAAAGAAAATCAGTTACCTACAAGGGAGTACCCATACGACTGTCAGCTGATTTCTCAACAGAAACTTTGCAGGGCAGAAGGGAGTGGCAAGAAATATTCAAAGTGATGAATACCAAGAACCTACAACCAAGATTACTTTATCCAGCAAAGCTATCATTCAGAATTGAAAGTCAGATAAAGAGCTTCACAGATAAGAAAAAGCTAAAGGAGTTCATCACCACTAAACCAGTATTATATGAAATGCTGAAAGGTATCCTTTAAGAAGAGGAAGAAGAAGAAAAAGGTAAAGATACAAATTATGAACAATAAATACACATCTATGAACAAGTGAATCTAAAAATCAAGTGAATAAATAATCTGATGAACAGAATAAACTGGTAATTATAATAGAATCAGGGGCATAGAAAGAGAGTGGACTGACTATTCTTTGGGAGGAAAGGGGTGTGGGGGATGCAGGAAGAGACTGAACAAAAATTGTGCACCTATGGATGAGGACAGTGGCAGGGGGTGGAGGGTGGGGTGGGAACCGGGTGGAGGGGAGCTATGGGGGGATAAAGAGGAACAACTGTAATAATCTGAACAATAAAGATTTAATTAAACAATAAATAAATTAAATTAAATTAAAAATGTTTGAATCTCCCCAAATTGGTGTTCTATTCTCGAGATTTTTGTTGCTATTCTGGACACATTGCATTTCCATATAAATTTTAGTATGATAATGTCAATTTCAAAAAAAATAGATGGGATTTTTATAGGGATTGTGTTGATTCTTTAGTTCTATTTGGGAACTATTGTCACCTTAATAATATTATGTCTTCCAATTCATAAAGATATTTCCATTTATTTAGGTTTACTTCAATTCAATTTAACAATATGTTGTACTTTTTAATATACATGTCTTGCAGTTGTTTTGTTACATTTATTTCTGAGTATTTTTATTCTGTTGTAAAAGGAATTGTTTCCTTAATTACAATTTTGAATTGTTCATTACTAGTGTATTAAAGTACAATTGAGTTTTGTATGTCAATCTTTCATCCTGCAACTTTGTTGAATGTAATTATTAATATTAGTCTTTTCTTAAAAATGTGATTCCTTAGAATTTCTGTAAACAAGATGAACTCATCTTCAAATACAGTTTTATTTCTTTGCTTCCATTTTGCATAGCTTTCATTCTATTTTTTACCTAATTGCTTTGGCTATATCCTCCTGAATAATGTTGAATAGAAGTGATAAAGGCAGGCATGCTTGTCTCATTTTAGATTTTTAGGGATAAAGCCTTTATTCTTTCAACTTAATTATGATGTTAACTGTGAGTTTTACATAGATGTCCTGTATCAGGTTGAGGAAATTAACTTGCATCCATAATTTATGACTTTTAAATCATAGACAGGTGTTTACATATTTCAATATTTTTCCTTCATTTATTGGGATGATCACGAGGTTTTGTCCTTTATTGCAATAATATTAAATATTCCTAAATTGATTTAAATCTCATTTGGTTATAGTATATAGACTTTTCTTTATATACTGCTGGATTTTGTTTAGTAGTAGTCCATTGATGATTTTGCACCTATATTAATAAGGTATATTGGCCTATAGTTTTGTTTTATTCTCTAATTATGGATTTATCTAATTTTGGCATCAGGCCTTATATAATAAGATGAACATAATTTTATCCTCTTCTATTTTCCCATAAATGTTGTTTACTGCTTATTCTTTAAATGTTTGGTAGAATTATACAGTAATGCCACCTTATCCTGTATGATCAATGTTAATGACTTCTCTTTTATTCCTGATTTTATAAATTTAAGTCACCCTTCTTTTTGTCTTGTAAGTCTAGCCAAGGAATTAATAACTATGTTGATCTCAAAGAACCAACTTTTGGTTTTATTTATTTTTTAAAAGATTTTAAATTGAATTAATGCAATGAGTCCTTATATGCCAAATGATTCTAAGGTGTATAGAATAATAATGCTATCTAATTTTTAGTATCCTGCTTGTATTATACATAATCTTTTCCTAAGACCTTACTTTAGAGTAGTTATAGTTTCACCAAAATTTGAGGGAAAGATTTAGAAATCCCCCATATCCTCAAGCCCCACCAATGCATAGCCTTCCCTGTTATCAACATCTCTCAACAGAGTGATCCATCCTATATAATAAATAGGTAATATGCAAATTGACCCTCGCTCCATCACACCGTCACAAGATGTCTGTGCCCACAGCGGAGGCAGGGTTCCCATAACAAAAGATGTCTGTGCCCACAGTGGAGGCGGGATTCCTGTAACTAGCTGTAATGAGCAATCAGCAGGGACCTGAGGCTGTGTGGCACCAGGCCAGGGCAGGGGATCTGAGGCTGCGCCTGCCCACCCCTGCCTGGTGGGGCTTGATGGGGGACCTCAGGCTTTGCCCCCTGCCACAGTGTCGCGCCAGGGGACCTGAAGATGCACCCCACCCCCCACCTGGCAGGGCTTGACGGGGGTGGGGCCGGCCAGGTCTGGAACTCACCCAATGGTGGTGGAGCCAACCATATCTGGGTCTCGTGTAATTTCTAGGTCCACATGGGTGGACAGAGACTTGACTTTGGGTCCTGCAGCATTCCCCAGACTCTGACAGGAGGAAGATTTTCGTATACATTTTACTAATTTTCTTTCATCTCTGACACTTTTATTATAAAGAAAGGGCAAATAGCAATATTAAAATATTTCCTCTAATTAATTCCCTTTCAATGTGCATGAATTTTGAGCACTGGGCCACTAGTTGGTTATAATTGATGAACATTGACACATCAGAATAACCCAAAGTTCACAGTTTATATTAGAGTTTACTGTTGGTGTTTTATATTCTATAGGTTTGGACAAATGTATAAGGATATATATCCATCATTATTGTATAATACAGAGTACTTTTGCTGACCTCCTTTGTGCTCTGCCAATTCATCCCTCCCACAAAAAAACTCTTGGAAAACACTGATATTTTACTGTCTTTGTAGTTTATCTTTTCGAGAATGTCATATAGTTGGAATCATAAAAATTTTCCAATTTACTTCTTTCACTTGGTACTATACATTTAAGGTTCTTCCATGCTTTTGCATGGTTTGAAAGCTCATTTCTTTTGTTAACTGAAAACTAATCCATTGTCAGTTTATAATAGTTTTTATATTCATTTACTGAAGAACAACATGGTTGCTTTTAAATTTTGGCAATAGTGAATAAAACTGCTATAAACATCTGTGCACACATTTCTGCATAGACATGTTTCAGCCCCTTTGGGAAAATATCAAGGAATGAAATTATTGGATTACATTGGAAGAGTATGTTTGACTTCACATGAAATTTCCAAACTCTCCCAAAGTCACTGTGCCATTTGGCATTTCCATTAGAAATGGATGAGAGTTTATGTTGCCCCACATTCTTACCAGCAATTGATGTTGACAGTGTTTGGGATTTTATCATTATTATAGATGCATAGTGGTATTTCAAGGTTGTTTTAATTTTTGTTTTCCTGATGAAATGATCTGGAGAATCTTTTTAAATTAATTATTTGCCATCTGTAAATCTTTAGCGTGATGTCTGTTAAGGTTGTGGACCCATTTTTTAATCAGGTTGTTTCTTTTCTTAATATTGCGTTTTAAGAGGATATCTTAACTAATAAAAGTGAAACATATAAATTGACAATCCCTCCGCTATATCCGCCAGCCAATCGGATGAGTATGCAAAATAACCCAACAAAGATGGCAGTTAATTTTCATACATAGGTGCCCAATGGCCTGGGTCCCGGGAACATCATTGGCACATTGGTCACTCCAAGGTAGGCCCTGTGTGGGCACTAAGCAGCCTAGGAAGGGCCTGAGCCAGGGGCGGAGCTGATAATTGGAGGGGTCTGGGGGCCCACTGCCCATGCCTGAAGCCTCGATCAGAAGCTGTAGGTGTGGGAAGGGGTGGAGCCAGTGATTGGAGGGGCCTGGGGGTCCCCTGCTCAGGCCTAAAGCCTCGGCCAGAGGCTGTAGGCCTAGGCAGGTGTGGAGCTGGCAATAGGAGTGAATTACAGAGGAAACACCTCTTCTGACTGCTCATTGGCTAAGCTCCCTGTATGCCACTGGTAATATTCTTAGTAACTTGGGTAATAAGAATCCAAAAAGGTGATCTAGGGTTTTTCCACCACACTCCTGGAGAAAAAAAACGAAGGTCCTCTGCTGGAGGGCTAAGAAATATCATATCCTGCCCTACCTGGTTTGGCTCAGTGGATAATGCCTCAGCTTGCCTACCACAGGGTCTGGGTTCAATTCTGACCAAGGGCATGTACCTAGGTTCCAGGATCCTCCTTGGCTGGAGCCCAGGTCAGGGCTCATGCAAGAGGCAACCAATCAAAGTGTTCCTCTCACTTTGATGTTTCTCTCTGTCATTCCCTTTCTCTTCCACATTCTCTAAAAATCAATGGAAACATATTCTCAGGTGAGGATAAAAAAAAAAAGAAAGAAATAAATGTCGAATCCCAGCAACAACACAGAGCAGGGTAACGATTAAAGAAATAGCTCTGGATAGTTGACCTCCCCAAGACAGATTTAAGTGCGATAATGAAGCCATACAGCCTCAGAGGCCAACCCCAGAACACTGCCACCCAGAGGCTGAGCCACAAACTGACTCTTTGCTAAACACAAAATAAGGCAGTCTGGGAAACAAATACGGCCTGCTTTAAAATAAGGACTGTGGTTTACAACACAGAGGAACAGGGTATCGCAGGGAAATTCAACACACTCCTGAATACCTGGCAGGACTAAGGCGAGCCAGACTAACGAGTAGAAGAACCGAAGGACCTTCACTACTGCAATTTTAATTTTTCTTTTTTCACCTTTTAACTAAGAAACCAATTTTTTTTCTTCTTTTTCCATCACCTGAATTTACCCTTTTAATTACTACATTCTTATTTTTAACCAGTATTATTACTGCTACCATTTTACCATTTTTTAAAGTGCCATTTTATTTTCCATTTATTTTATTTTCGGATTAGTGTTCTCCATTCTATTTTCATCATTCCTTTAGCATCAATTTTCCCTACCTCAATTTTACCTCTATGCTAAAACCCTCCCTCACTTTTCCCCTTTTGAAGTCCTGTTTCTCTTACCCTATTCCTGCTTTAGATTTTCCCTATTCCTTCTGTTTAACTCCTGTCAAAATTTCACCCTACTTATATATCCTATTTCCAATCCACTGCTTTAAAACTTTATACACATACCCCTTATCTTTCTTCACTATCCAAAAATATATTTTTTTTCTCCTTTTATCTTTCTATTGTTTTGTTGCTGTTTGCTTGATTGTTGAGTATATTGGTTTTTTGTTGTTGTTGCTTGTTTTTTTGTGTGTGTCTGTGTGTGTGTGTGTGGGGGGGGGGTTAGGACTGGTTGTGAGGCTGTTTTGCTTTTTCTTTTTATTTTTTTCTGCTGGTTTTTCCCCTCCCACCACCCATCCCCCACGGTTATTTTTGTGCTTCTGTTTTCCCTTCCCTCTCTTGATATTATTGGTTGTTTTTAGTTTGCATTCACCTCCAGGGAGCTGTTGCTAGAATTTGTTGGGATTAGTCGCTGTTCTATAGGAGTTTTCTCTTCATATAAATAGTCTCTTCCCCTCTTCCACTTCATTCTCTCTTTTCGCTCTTTTTTTCTTTTATTTTCTCTCTTTTATTTTCCACCCTCCTTTTTCCCAATTTCAATTTTGCACTCCTTTTTTTGGTTCCTACTTTTCTTTTCTTTTTTCTCTTTTATCTTTTTCTCTTCTTTCTTCCTTATCCCCTAATTCTCTTAATTCGGGTGGTCACCTTTATTTGGGGTTATTAATATCGTGAATATATTTGTGTTTAGTGCCTGGTACGTGGTGCCTTGTTGTGTTGTATTTTGTGCCTTAAAATCAGCGCAGCAGATCCAAGCAACAGCAGCCTCCTGAGCACCACCCCCTCTGTCTGAGGAACAGCAGCTGTACGTGAAACCTCCCCCCACCAGCCACAAGAGCCACCACAGATGTGAACAGCACCCACCAGAGGAGCTGCTGCCTAATGAGGAGCAGCGGCTACCGCAAACGTGCGAAGAGGAACTACAGCCCAAGGAGTCACTGCCACCCAGTGAGCAGCCACTGAATGACTCAACATCTAGATATGTCAGTGAGATCAAACATGGGTAGACAAAGAAACCCCTAAAAGGAAAGAAAAAGAGGACTCGCCAGTAAAGCAGCTAAATGATACAGAGGCATGCAACATGACAGAAAAAGAATTCAGAATAAGGGTCCTAGAGTGCATAAACCGGGTGGAGGAAAAAATCAATAACATATGCAAGAAGCTAGAAGAAACAGATGAAAAAATCAACTACCTATGCAAGAAGCAAGAAGAAACAGATGAAAAAATCAACAACATATGGAAGAAGCTAGAAGAAATAGATGAAAAAATCAACAACTTAAGTAAGACCCAAGAAGAAATGAATAGTGATATAGCTGCAATAAAAAACACCATTGAAAGTATCAATAGCAGACTAGGAGAAGCGGAGTACCGAATTAGTGAATTAGAAGACAAGGAAGCAAAACACACACAAACTGTACTGGAATTGGAGAAAAAAATTAAGAGACAGGAAGAGAGCCTAAGGGAGCTTTGGGACAACAAGAAACGAAACAACAAACGAATAATAGGGGTGCCAGAAAAACAGAAAGATGAACAAGGATTAGAAAACCTACTCGAAGAAATAATATCAGAAAACTTCCCTGAGGTGGGGAAGAAAAAAGTCACACAAGCCCAGAGAGTCCCAAAAGAGGTGAAAAGACCCACACCAAGACACATCATAATTACCATGGCAAATGTTCAGGACAAGGAGAGAATTTTACAGGCAGCAAAAGAGAGATGGAAAGTTACATACAAGGGATCTCCCATTAGATTATCAAATGATTTCTCAACAGAAACACATCAGGCCAGAAAAGAATGGACAGAAATTTAAAAAGTGATGCAAAGCAAAGGACTGAATCCAAGAATACTCTATCCAGCAAGGCTATCATTCAAAATTGAAGGGGAAATAAGAAGCTTCACAGACAAAAAAAAAAGGCTAAGGGAGTTTATCACCACCAAGCCAGCATTGCAAGGAATGCTAAAGGGACTGGTGTGAAAAGAAGAAATAAAAAGCTCTGAAAGAAAACAGCCACACAAAAAAAGAAATGGCTACAAACAAGTACCATTCAATAATAACTTTAAATGTAAAAGGACTAAATGCTACAACCAAAAGACATTGAGTGGCTGGATGGATAAAAAAACGTGACCCATACATCTTCTATCTACAAGAGACCCACCTCATTAGAAGGGACTCACACGGACTGAAAATGAAGGGATGGAAACATATCTTTCAGGCAAATGGAAAGGAAAAGAAAGCTGGGGTAGCAATACTTATATCGGACAAAATAGACCTCAAAGTGAAGGCCATAACAAGAGATAAGGAAGACCACTTCATAATACTAAAGGGATCAATACAACAAGAAGATATAACTCTGGTAAACATATATGCAACCAATTCAGGAGCACCCAAATTCATAAAAAACTCCTGGAAGATATCAAAGGAGAGATCGACAACAATACAATCATAGTAGGGGACTTTAATACACCACTGACATCACTGGATAAATCCTCTAGACAAACAATCAGCAAAGAAACAGCAGTCCTAAATGACTCACTAGATCAGATGGACTTAATAGACATCTTCAGAACACTTCACCCCAAAGCGACGGAATATACATTCCACTCTGATGCTCATGGAACATATTCAAAAAATAGACCACATATTGGGTCACAAGCAAAGTCTCCCCAAATTCAAGAAGATTGAAATCATAAAAAGCATCTTCTCAGACCACGATGGCATAATATTAGAAATAAACTACAATAAAAACAACCCCAAATAGCAAACCCTTGGAAGATCAATAGCATGTTATTAAATATTGATTGGGTTAACAATGAGATCAAAGAAGAAATCAAAAACATCCTGGAAACTAATGACAATGAAAACACAACAATCCAAAACCTATGGGACACAATGAAAGCAGTCCTGAGAGGGAAGGTTATAGCTCTACAGGCCTATCTCAAAAAACAAGAAAAAATGGTAGTAAATCATCTAACTCTACAACTCAAAGAATTAGAAAGACAGCAACAAGAAAACCCCAGAGTGAGTAGAACGAAGGAGATAATAAAGATTAGAGCAGAAATAAATGACATAGAGACCAAAAAAACAATACAGAAAATCAATGAAACCAAGAGCTGGTTCTTTGAAAGGATAAACAAAATTGACAAACCTCTAGCCAGACTCACCAAGAAGCAAAGAGAGAGGACCCAAATAAACAAAATCAGAAACGATAGAGGCGAAATAACAACAGACCCCACAGAAATACAAATGATTGTTAAAAAATACTATGGACAGCTCTACTCCAACAAACTAGACAATCTGGAGGAAATGGACAAATTCCTAGAAAAATACAATATTCCAAAATTCAATCAGGAAGAATCCAAAAATGTCAATAGGCCAATAACTATGGAAGAAATTGAAGCAGTCATCAAAAAGCTTCCAGCAAACAAAAGCCCAGGACCAGACGGCTTCACAGGGGAGTTTTACCAAACATTCAAGGAAGAACTAAAACCTATCCTCCTCAGACTACTACAAAAAATTCAAGAGGAAGGAACACTTCCAAGCTCATTCTATGAAGCCAGCATCACCCTAATACCAAAACCAGGTAAAGACAACACAATGAAAGAGAATTACAGGCCAGTATCCCTCATGAATATAGATGCCAAAATCCTCAACAAAATCTTAGCAAATCAGATCCAGCAGTACATCAGAAAGATCATACACCATGACCAAGTAGGATTTATCCCAGGGATGCAAGAATGGTAAAATATCCGCAAATCAATAAACGTGATACATCACATAAACAAATTGAAAGAAAAAAAACACATGGTCATATCAATTGATGCAGAAAAAGCATTTGACAAAATCCAACACCCATTTTTGATAAAAACCATATATGACATAATAAAAGCCATATATGACAGGCCCACAGCCAACATCATACTCAATAGACAAAATCTAACACCATTTCCCCTAAGAACAGGAACAAGCCAGGGATGCCCACTCTCACCACTCCTGTTCAACATAGAACTGGAAGTATTAGCCATCACAATTAGGCAAGAAGAAGAAATAAAAGGCATCCAAATTGGAAAAGAGGAAGTAAAACTGTCCTTATTCGCAGATGACATGATATTATACATATAAAACCCTAGAGACTCCATCAAAAAGCTACTAGACTTAAGACATGAATTTGGCAATGTAGCAGGATACAAAATTAACCCCAAGAAATGAGAGACATTTCTATACACCGATAGTGAACTTTCAGAAAGAGAGATTATAAAAACAATCCCATTCACCATCGCATCAAAAAAAAAATAAGCTACCTAGGAATAAACTTAACTAAAGAGGTAAAAGACCTCTACTCAGAAAACTACAGGACGTTGAAAAAAGAGATAGAGGAAGACATAAATAGATGGAAGAACATACTGTGTTCATGGATTGGTAGAATCAACATCATTAAAATGTCCATACTACCCAAAGCAATCTATAAATTCAACGCACTTCCCATTAAAATACCAATGGCATACTTCACAGATCTAGAACGAACTCTCCAAAAATTCATCTGGAATAAAAAAAGACCCCAAATAGCTGCAGCAATCCTGAAAAAGAACAAAGTAGGTGGGATCTCAATACCAGATATCAAGATGTATTACAAAGCCACTGTTCTCAAAACTGCCTGGTACTGGCACAAGAACAGGCATATAGATCAATGGAATAGAATAGAGAGTCCAGAAATTGGCCCGAACCAATATGCTCAATTAATATTTGACAAAGGAGGCAAGAACATACAATGGAGCCAAGATAGTCTCTTCAATAAATGGTGTTGGGAAAATTGGACAGATATATGCAAGAAAATGAAACTAGATCACCAACTTACACCACACACATCAATAAACTCAAAATGGATAAAAGAATTAAATGTACAACAGGAAACCATAAAAATTCTAGAAGAAGCCAAAGGCAACAAAGTTCCAGACATATGCCGAAGCAATTTCTTCACTGATACAGCTCCTAGGGCACTTGAAACTAAAGAGAAAATGAACAAATGGGACTACATCAAAATAAAAAGCTTCTGCACAGCAAAAGAAACCATCAACAAAACAACGAAAAAACCCACTGCATGGGAAAACATATTTGCCAATGTCATATCTGATAAGGGCCTAATCTCCAAAATTTATAGGGAACTCATACAACTTAACAAAAGGAAGATAAACAATCCAATCAAAAAATGGGCAAAGGACCTAAATAGCCACCTTTCAAAAGAGGACATGCAGAAAGCCAAGAGACATATGAAAACATGCTCAAAGTCACTAATCATCCGAGAGATGCAAATCAAAACAACAATGAGGTACCATCTCAAACCTGTCAGATTGGCTATCATCAACAAATCAACAAATGACAAGTGCTGGAGAGGATGTGGAGAAGCAGGAACACTCGTGCACTGCTGGTGGGAATGCAGACTGGTGCAGCCACTATGGAAGACAGTGTGGAGTTTCCTCAAAAAACTACAAATGGAACTCCCATTTGACCCTGTGATCCCACTTCTAGGAACATATCCCAAGAAACCAGAAACAATAATCAGAAAGGATATATGCACCCATATATTCATAGCAGCAATATTCACCATAGCTAGAATCTGGAAACAGCCTAAGCGCCCATCAGTAGATGAATGGATTAGAAAACTGTGGTACATCTACACGATCGAATACTATGCTGCTGTAAAAAAGAAGGAACTCTTACCATTTGCAACAGCATGGATGGAACTGGAGAGCATTATGCTAAGTGAAATAAGCCAGTCAATGAAGGAAAAAATACCACCTGATCTCACTCATTCATGGATAATAGAGACCATTATAAACTTTTGAACAATAATAGATACAGAAGCAGAGCAGCCTCAAACAATTTGTGAAACTGCAGCCAGAAGGCCGGGGAAGGGTGGGGGGCAGGAGGGAGGGGGTTAAGAGATCAACCAAAGGACTTGTATGCATGCATATAAGCATAACCAATGGACATAAGACACTGGGGGGTAGGGGAGGCCAGGGGATTGTCAAGGGCGGAGGGAAAAAAGGGACACATATGTAATACCCTTTGTAAGACTGTAAGCAGTAAAATAAAATAAAAAATAAAAAAATAAGAAATGTGATATCCTATGAAAGACACATCTTGAAAATTCCTAAAGAAAGTTGTCATTTTTTCATGGTGAAGGGACTGGAGTCCATGTTGATGAAAACACCTTGGTGGCTGCGGTGACTGGCAGTGGCTGCGGTGACTGGCAGTGGCTGCAGCAGCAGGGTGATGGGGCTGCTGCCTTCCCCTGATCAGCCCGGTCGCCTCTCACAAAGGGAGGCCAGACTGCGGCTTAAGCCCGCTTCCCAAGGGGAGCGGGGAGTGGGCCTAAGCCGTCAGTAGGACATCCCCTGAGGGCTCCCAGTATGTGAGAGGGAACAGGCTGGACTGAGGGACACCTCCCCAGTGCACGAATTTCGTGCACCCAGCCCCTAGTATATATATATTTTTTAATATCATTCTTTTATCCGATGTGTCTTTTCCTAATATTTACCCCATTTTGTGGATTATCTATTCATTATCATGGCAATTAAAAAAAAATGCAGAGAAGTTTTTATTTATTTTATTAATTTTATTTTTTTTAAACAGAGTAGTTTTTAATGAAGTCCAGCTTATCAATTAATTATTTATGAATTGCACCTTTGTTGTGTCTCAAAAATACCCTAAATCATTTGGGTTTCTCCAACATTAACTTCTAGGAGTTGTATAATTTCACATTTTACATTTAGGTCTGCCATCCACTTTGAGTTAATTGTTGCAAGAGATGCAAAGCCTATATTTAGAATTTTTGGCAAGTGACTGTCCAGTTGTTACAGCACCATTCATTGAAATGATTCTCATTGCTTCATTGTATTTCCTTTAGTTCTTTGTCAAAGTTCATATGACTATTTTGTATGAGCCTATTTCTGGGCTCACCTTTCTGTTCCATTTGTGATTTGTCTATTCTTTCATTAATATCACGCTTTTTTATTACTTTGCTTTATAGTTAAGTCTTGAAGTCGTTGAGTGTTAGTCCTCCAACTTTGTTCTTTTGCTTTAATATTGTGTTGGCTGATCTGGGCTAGTTTGTCAATATCCATTAAGAAAGCTTGCTGTGGGGAAGATGGTGTGGCAAGGCTGGACACAGAAAGGCTGCTGCTATGGCCAGGCCTGGGCTGTGACGGGGGTTGGGGGGAGATGGGGGGGCCCACAGCTATGAGGAGCTCCCTGCAGCCCTGGCCCAGCCACAGCTGCATGGATGCCAGTTTAACTTTTTTACACAGCAAAAAATGTGGATTCCTAAAAGCTCTCAGGAAGGCTGAACCTGGAAAATCAGACACAGGAACAAGTGGTGAAGTGCCACGACCTTCGCGGTGGGGTTCAGGATCTGAAAGAGGGGCCAACACACAAATGAAAATGCTATAAAAGCAATATGAATTTAGAAGGCACTGGGGGCCAAGGGGAGCCTCTTTCTTGAAGAGACACACCAACTTCAGCCCTGGTCCGCTATTTATTTACATTTTAAATTTAATTTTATTGCTTAAAGTATTACAAATAGTAGCACTTATGTCTCCCTTTGGCCACTATTGACCTTCCTCCAGCCTCCCCTACCCCCAGCACATGCCCTCAGCCCCTACTCAGTGTCTTGCGTCCATTCGTAATGCTTATATGGATGCATACAAGTCCTTCGGTTGATCTCTTACCTCCCCCCACAGCCCTCCCCAGCCTTCTCTGTAGTTTGACATTCTGTTTGATGCTTCTCTGCCTCTGTATCTATTTCTGTTATTTAGTTTATAATGTTCTTTATTATCCATAAATGAGTGAGATCATGTGGTATTTTTCATTTACTGACAGGCTTATTTCACTTAGCATAATGCTCTCCAGGTCCATCCATGCTGTTGCAAATGGTAAGAATTCCTTCTTTTTTATAGCAGTGTAGTATTCCATTGTGGAGATGTACCACAGTTTTCTAATCCACTCACCTGCTGGTGGGCACTTAGGCTGTTTCCAAGTCTTAGCTATTATAAATTGTGCTACTATGTATATAGGGGTTCATATATCCTTTCTGACTGGTGTTTCTGTTTTCTTGGGATATATTCCTAGAAGTGGTATTACTGGGTCAAAAGGCAGTTCCATTTTTAATTTTTTAAGAAAACACCATAATGTTTTCCACAGTGGGTGCACCAGTCTGCATTCCCACCAGCAGTGAAAGAGGGCTCCATTTTCTCTGCATCCTCTCCAGCACTAGGCATTTGTTGATTTGTTGATAATAGCCATTCTGACAGGTGTGAGGTGGTACCTCATTGTTGTTTTGATTTGCATCTCTCAGATGATTAGTGACTTTGAGCATGTTTTCATATGTCTCTTGGCTTTCTGAATGTCCTCTTTTGAAAAGTGTTTATTTAGGTCCTTTGCCTATTTTTTGATTGGATTGTTTATCTTCCTTTTGTTAAGTTGTATGAGTTCACTATAAATTTTAGAGATTAAAACCTTATCGGAGATAGCATTGGCAAATATGTTCTCCCATACAGTGGGCTACCTTTTCACTTTTTTGATGGATTTTTTGCTCTGCAGAAGCATTTTATTTTGATGTAACCCCACTTGTTTATTTTCTTCTTAGCTTCCATTGCCCTAGGAGGTGTATCGGTAAAGATATTGCTATGACAAATGTCTGCTATTTTGCTGTCTAGGGCTTCTTCAAAGATTTTTGTGGTTTCCCATCTTAGGTTTAAGTCCTTTATCCATTTTGAGTTTATTTTTGTGTATTGTGTAAGTTGGTGATCTAGTTTTATTTTTTTGCAAATATCTGTCCAGTTTTCCCAACACCATTTATTGAAGAGACTGTCTTGACTCCACTTTATGCTGTTGCCTCCTTTGTCAAATGTTAATTGAGCATAATGGCTTGTGTCAACTTCTGGGTTCTCTGTTCTTTTCCACTGGTCTAAATGTCTGTACCTGTGCCAGTACCAAGAAGCTTTGAGAACAATGGCTTTGTACTATAGCTTCATATCTGGTATTGTGATCCCTCCAAAATTGTTCTTTCTCAAGATTGATGCAGCTATTCAGGATCTTTTTTTTTTCTATTCCAGATGAATTTTTGTAGAATTTGTTCTAGGTCTTTGAAGTATTCCTTTGGTGTTTTAAAGGGGATTGCACTGAATTTATAGATTGTTTTGGGTAGTATGGACATTTTAATAATGTTGATTCTACCAATACATGAACATGGTATATTCTTCCATTTGTTCATGTCTTCCTCTATCTCTTTTTTTTTCCGCATCCTGAAATTTTCTGAATACAGGTCCTTTATCTCCTTGGTTAAGTTTATTCCTAGTGTTAACGTAAAAAACCATTGAAACCTGTAAAGAATTTTTGTGAGTTTATTTGAGCCAAACTGTCGACATATGCTGGGAAGCAGAACCTCAACAAATTGAGATAGTGCTCTGGAGAATGGCAGGGTTACATCCGTATTTATACATGAAATTCATTGGTGACACATTTAAGGAGGTGGGATTAAGCGAAGTGGGGGAAACCTCTGTGATAGGATAAAAAGTAAAATGATGGACACATACTTAGGTGGGTGCAGGAACAATTAACATGATAAATGAAAGAATCTGCTGCATCTGTCCTGGGCTTAGCACACCTGGTTGTGCCCCAGGGGTTCCATAAAAAGAGAAGTCACAAGTTACCCAGATATTCCAAGGATATGTTATTTTAGATGCAAAAAGACAGATAGGCTCAGTTACGGTAAAGTGGACCTTGTCAGTGAAGATACAGGCCTAGGGCGTAACTGCCCATCATAACTGCTTTCAGTTTCAGTTTAATTTCGGACCATCCTTTGTGGTTATTTTAGGTCTCTGAGTCTGCTAGTCTGCCACTTAGGCCGCCCCTGAGCTTGTCAGGTCAGCGTGTGGCCCCTTTCATCCACACAAGTTATCCTAATTTTTTTTGTTGCAATGATAAATGGGATTGCTTTTTTAATTTCTCTTTCTGTGAATTCATTACGGGTGTATAGAAAAACTTGTGGACGAAAGGGGCCACATGCTGACCTGACAAGCTCAGGAGAGGCCTGCATGGCAGTTTTGCAGACTTGGAGACCTAAAGTAACCACAAAGGATGGTCTGAAATTAAACCTTAACTAAAAGCAGTTATGGTGGGCAGTTATGTCCTAAGCCGATATCTTCACTGATAAAGTCAACCTTTACCATAACTGAGCCTATCCGTCTCTTTGCATCTATGATAACATGTCCCTGGGATGTCTGGGTAACTTGTGACTTCCCTTTTTATGGAGCCCCTGGGGCACAACCAGGTGTGCTGGGTCCCAGGACAGATACCACAGATTCCTTCATCATCATATTAATTGTTCCTGCACCCACCTAAGTATGTGTCCATCATTTTACTTTTTATCCTATCACAGAGGTTTCCCTGCTTCGCTTAATCCCACCTCCTTAAATCTGTCACCAATGAATTTCATATATAAATACGGATGTAACCCTGCCATTTTCCGGAGCACTATCTCAATTCGTTGAGGTTCTGCTTCCCGGCATATGTCGACAGTTTGGCTCCAATAAATTCACAAAAATTCTTTACAGGTTTCAATGGGTTTTTTTTTTTACGTTAACAAACCATAAACTTCTGGGTGTTAATTTTGTATCCTGCTACATTTCCAAATTCATTCATTAAGTGTAGTACTTTTTTGATGGAATCTTTGGGGTATTCCATGTACAATATCATGCCATCAGCAAATAAGGACAGTTTTACATATTTATTTTCCAATTTGGATGCATTTTACTTCTTCTTCTTGTATGATCACAATGGCTAGTACTTCCACTACTATGTCAAACAGGGGTGGTGAGAGTGGGCATCCCTGTATTGTTCCTGTTTTTAGGGGAATTGTTTTTAGCTTTTGACCATTGAGTATGATGTTAGCTGTGGGTTTGTCATATATGGCTTTTATTATGTTGAAGTATAATCCCTCTATTATCACCTTGCTGATAGCTTTTATCAAGAAAGGGTGTTGAATTTTCTCAAATGCTTTTTCTGCATCAATGGATATGGTTATATGGTTTTTATCTCTCAATTTGTTTATGTGATGTACCACATATATTGGTATGCAGATATTGTACCTTCCTTGCGTCCCAGGAATAAATCCCACTTGGCCATGGTCCATTATCTTTCTAATGCAATGCTGGATTTGATTTACTAGAATGTTGTTTAGAATTTTGGTGTCTATATTCATGAGAGATATTGGTCTGTAATTCTCTTTTTTTGTATTGTCTTTATCTGGTTTTGGGATTAGGGTAATGATGGCTTTGTAGAAAGCTTGGAAGTGCTCCTTCCTCTTGAATTTTTTGAGGAAAATACCTTTTATTTCTTCTTTGAATGTTTGATAAAACTCTCCTGGGACACCGTCTGGTCCAGGTCTTTTGTTTGCAGGAAGTTTTTTAATTACTGCTTCAATTTCCTCCATAGTTATCAGCCTACTCAGATTTTTTTATTCTTCCTGCTTGAGTTTTGGGAGGTTGTATTTTCCGAGGATGTCCATTTTGTCTAGGTTGACCAGTTTGTTGGAATAGAGTTGCTCATAGTATTTTTTTAAAGATTCTTCATATTTCTGTGGGGTCTGTTATTTCACCTCTCTCTTTGCTTTTTGGTGAGCCTGGCTAGAGGTTCATCAATCTTGTTTATCCTTTCAAAGCACCAGTTCTTGGTTTCATTGATCTTTTGTATTATTTTACTTTGGTTGTTTGTTTTTTTGTCTCTCTGTCATTTATTTCTGCTCTGATCTTTTTTTTTTAAATATATTTTATTGATTTTTTACAGAGAGGAAGGGGGAGGGATAGAGAGTTAGAAACATTGATGAGAGAGAAACATTGATCAGCTGCCTCCTGCACACTCCCTACTGGGTATTTGCCCGCAGCCAAGGTATACGCCCTTGACCAGAATTGAACCTGGGACCTTTGAGTCCGCAAGCAGACACTATCCACTGAGCCAAACTGGTAAGGGCTCTGCTCTGATTTTTATTATTTTCTTCCTTCTTCTCACACTGTGCATTTCTTGTTGCTCTCTTTTGCAGGAGTCCATTCATTGTCTTCACTAGCTGAGTTTAGACAGAGACCCCCCAAAAGCTAGTAACCTTTGAAGTTCTAGCAAAGGTCAGAACTGTGCACCACCCAGTTAATTTAGGTAATAATAGTTGAAGCATCCCCACCTTAGTTCCCTAAATTCCTTAGATACTTATGTAGATCCTTATTGATTATTGTTAATCAGATACTCTGCCTACTCCCGGAAATCTATTGATAAGCTAATCAGATACTTTGCCTATTCCTGAAAATTGTTTGCTGATCTGTGTGTCATTGAAACCTCCTTACCCTAAGGGCTACTCCAGATCAATAAAAGATTGGAGCAGCCTGAGCAGTGGAGGAAGTCCTTCGGGACTTGCCACCTGGTCCCCCAATATTGCAAAATTATCTCGTGTCTTTTTCTCTCATTTGTTGTGCGGCTCCTCTTTCAGATACCGAACCCTACTCCACGCAAAATGTGGAGGGAGTCTTACTCAACACTCTTTTCTAATTCTTCAAGTTGCAGAGTTAGATGGTTTATTACCAGGTTTTTTGGTTTTTTTTTTTATTATTATTAGTTAAGGTATTACAAATGTGTCCTCATCCCCCCCATTAACCCCCAACCTCCCCCCCCCCACACACAAACTTATGCTCCCATCCCCCTGTTGTCCATGTCCATTGGTTTGGCTTATATACATGTATACAAGTCCTTCGGTTGATCTCTTCCCCTTACCCCCGCCCTCCCCTACTTTCCTTCTGGGGATTGATAGCCTGATTGCTGTTTCTCAGTCTTTGGGTCTGTCCTTTTTCATCAGTCTATGTTGTTCTCTATAATCCACAAATGAGTGAGATCATGTGGTATTTATCTTTCTCTGACTGGCTTATTTCACTTAGCATAATGCTCTCCAGTTCCATCCATGCTGTTGCAAAAGGCAAGAGTTCCTTTTTTTTTTACCGCAGCATAGTATTCCATTGTGTATATGTACCACAGTTTTCTAATCCACTCATCTGCTGATGGGCACTTAGGCTGTTTCCAAATCTTAGCTATCGTGAATTGTGCTGCTATGAACATAGGGGTGCATATATCCTTTCTGATTGGCGTTTCTGGTTTCTTGGGATATATTCCTAGTAGTGGGATCACTGGGTCAAATGGGAGTTCCATTTTTAGTCTTCTGAGGTAGCTCCATACTGTTCTCCACAGTGGCTGCACCAGTCTGCATTCCCACCAGCAGTGCAGAAGGGTTCCTTTTTCTCCACATTCTCTCCAACACTTGTTGTTTGTTGATTTGTTGATGATAGCCATTCTGACAGGTGTGAGATGATAACGCATTGTCGTTTTGATTTGCATCTCTCGTATAATTAGTGACTTTGAGCAGGTTTTCATATGTCTTTCGGCCTTCTGTATGTCCTCTTTCGAAAAGTGTCTATCTAGGTCCGTTGCCCATTTTTTTATTGGGTTGTTTATCTTCCTTTTGTTAAGTTTCATGAGATCCCTGTAAATGTTGGAAATTAAACCCTTATCAGTGGTATCATTGGCAAATATGTTCTCCCATGTAGTGGGTCTTCTTGTTGTTTTGTTGATGGTTTCCTTTGCTGTGCAAAAGCTTTTTATTTTGATGTAGTCCCATTTGTTTATTTTCTCTTTAGTTTCCATTGCCCTAGGAGCATTATCAGAGAAGAAATTTCTTCGGCATATGTTTGCGATTTCGCTGCCTGTGGATTCCTCTAGTATTTTTATGGTTTCCCGTCTTACATTTAATTCTTTTATCCATTTTGAGTTTATTTTTGTGTATGGTGTGAGTTGGTGATCTAGTTTCATCCTTTTGCATGTATCTGTCCAATTTTCCCAACACCATTTATTGAAAAGACTGTCTTGACTCCATTGTATGCTCTTGCCTCCTTTGTCGAATATTAATTGGGCATAGTGGTTTGGGTTGATTTCTGGGTTCTCTATTCTATTCCATTGATCTATATGTCTGTTTTTGTGCCAGTACCAAGCTGTTTTAAGAACAGTGGCTTTTTAATACAGTTTGATATCTGGTATTGAGATCCCACCTACTTTGTTCTTTCTCAGGATTGCTGCAGCTATTCGGGGTCTTTTTTTATTCCAGATGAATTTTTGGAACATTTGTTCTAGATCTGTGAAATATGCTGTTGGTAATTTAATGGGGATTGCATTGAATCTATAAATTGCTTTGGGTAGTATGGACATTTTGATGATGTTGATTCTACCAATCCATGAACACGGTATATTCTTCATTCTGTTTATGTCTTCCTCTATCTCTTTTTTCAGTGTCCTGTAGTTTTCAGCATATAAGTCTTTTACCTCCTTAGTTAAGTTTATTCCTAGGTATTTTAATTTTTTTGGTGCAATGGTAAATGGGATTGCTTCTGTAGTTTCACTTTCTGTAAGTTCATTATTGGTGTAAAGAAATGCCATGGATTTCTTAGCATTAATTTTGTATCCTGCTACATTGCCGAATTCATTTATTAAGTCTAATAATTTTTTGATGGAGTCTTTAGGTTTCTGTATGTACAGTATCATGTCATCTGCAAATAAGGACAGTGTTACTTCTTCTTTTCCAATCTGGATGCCTTTTATTTCTTCTTCGTGTCTGATCTCAATGGCTAGTACTTCCAGTACTATGTTGAACAGGAGTGGTGAGAGGGGGCATCCCTGTCTTGTTCCTGTTTTTAGGGGGAATGGTTTTAGTTTTTGCCCATTGATTTTGATGTTGGCTGTGGGTTTGTCATATATGGCTTTTATTATGTTGAGGTATGATCCCTCAATTCCTATTTTGCTGAGAGTTTTTATCAAGAAAGGGTGTTGGATTTTGTCAAACGCTTTTTCAGCATCAATTGATATGACTATGTGGTTTTTCTCTCTCAATTTGTTTATGTGATGTATCACATTTATTGATTTGCGGATATTGTACCATCCTTGCATCCCTGGGATAAATCCTACTTGGTCATGGTGTATGATCTTTTTGATGTACTGCTGGATCCGATTTGCTAGGATTTTGTTGAGGATTTTGGCATCTATGTTCATGAGGGATATTGGCCTATAATTCTCTTTCATTGTATTGTCTTTATCTGGTTTTGGGATTAGGGTGATGTTGGCTTCATAGAATGAGCTGGGAAGTGCTCCTTCCTCTTGGATCTTTTGACATAGTCTGAGGAGGATAGGTTTTAGGTCTTCCTTGAATGTTTGGTAAAACTCCCCTGTGAAGCCATCTGGCCCCGGGCTTTTGTTTGCTGGAAGCTTTTTGATTACTGCTTCGATTTCCTCCATAGTTATTGGCCTATTGAGATTTTTAGATTCTTCCTGGTTAAGTTTTGGAAGGTTGTATTTATCTAGGAATATGTCCATTTCCTCCAGGTTGTCTAGTGTGTTGGAGTAGAGTTGTTCACAGTATTTTCTAACAATCCTTTGTATTTCTTTGGGGTCTGTTGTTATTTCTCCTCTTTCATTTCTGATTTTGTTTATTTGGGTCTTCTCTCTTTGTTTCTTGGTGAGCCTGGCTAGAGGTGTATCAATCTTGTTTATCCTTTCAAAGAACCAGCTCTTGGGTTTGTTGATCTTTTGTATTGTTTTTTTGGTCTCTATGTCGTTTATCTCTGCTCTGATCTTTGTTATTTCCTTCCTTCTGCTTACAGTGGGCTTTTTTTGTTGCTCTCTTTCTAATTCTTCGAGTTGTAGAGTTAGGTCATTTATTCTCATTGTTTCTTGTTTTTTGCATTAGGCTTGTAGAGCTATGAACTTCCCTCTCAAGACTGCTTTTGCTGTGTCCCATAGGTTTTGGATTGTTGTGTTTTCATTGTCATTTGTTCCCATGATGTTTTTTATTTCTTCTTTGATCTCACTGGTGACCCAGTCGTTGTTTAATAGCATGCTATTTAGTCTCCATGTGTTTGATTTTTTTGGATTGTTTTTGTTGTAGTTGATTTCCAGTTTTATGCCTTTGTGGTCTGAGAAGATACTTGATATGATTTCAATTTTCTTGAATTTGAAGAGACTTTGTCTGTGACCCAATATATGGTCTATCTTTGAAGATGACAAATGTGCACCCGAGGAGAATGTATATTCTGTGACTTTGGGGTGAAATGTTCTGAAGATGTCAATTAATTCCATCTGATCTAGTGAGTAATTTAGGATTGATGTTTCTTTGCTGAGTTTCTGTTTAGAGGATTTGTCCAGTGGAGATAATGGGGTGTTAAGATCCCCTACTATGATTGTATTGTTGTCAATCTCTCCCTTGATCTTCTCCAGAAGATTTCTTACGTATTTGGGTGCTCCTATATTGGGTGCATATATATTTACCAGAGTTATTTCTTCTTGTTGGACTGCTCCCTTTAGTATTATTAAGTGGCCTTCTTTATCTCTTTTTATGTCCTTCACTTTGAGATCTAATTTGTCAGATATAAGTATTGCTACCCCAGCTTTTTTTTCACTTCCATTGGCCTGAAAAACCTTTTTCCATCCCTTCGCCATCAGTCTGTGTGCGTCTTTTTTTCTGAGGTGGGTTTCCTGTAGACAGCAGATATATGGGTCATGTTTTCTTATCCACTCATTTACCCTATGCCTTTTGACTGGGGAATTTAATCCATTTACATTTAAAGTTATTATTGATAGAAACTTGTTAGTCGCCATTTTTGTTCTTCACCACTGCGTTCCTTCTTTGTTTCCTCTTTTTTCTATTTACAGCATACCCTTTAGCATGTCTTGCATTGCTGGTTTGGTTGTAATAAACTCCCGTAGACCGTTTTTGTCTGTGAAGCTCCTGATTTGACCCTCAATTTTGATTGATAGCCTCGCTGGGTATAGTATTCTTGGATTCAGACCCTTCCTTTGCATGACTTTGTATATTTCATTCCATTCCCTTCTTGCCTGATGTGTTTCTGTTGAGAAATCGGTCGCTAGTCTGATGGGGGATCCTTTGTAGGTAACTTTCTGTCTCTCTCTGGCTGCTTTTAAGATTCTTGCTTTGTCGTTGGTGTTTGACAATTTAATTATTATGTGCCTTGGTGTCGGTCTTTTCGGGTTCATTTTGTTTGGGACTCTGTGAGCTTCTTGGATTTGTGTGAGTTTTTTCCTCCCTATATCAGGGAAAATTTTCTGTTACTATTTTTTCAAACAGGTTTTCTATTCCTTGCTCAGTTTCCTCTCCTTCTGGCACCCCTATTATTCGGATGTTGTTTCGTTTAGCATTGTCCCATAGTTCTCTTAGGCTCTCCTCCTGCTTTTTAATTTTTTTTTCTAGAAGCTGTTCTGTTTGGGTATTTTTTTCTACCTTGTCTTCTAGCTCACTGATGCGGTCCTCTGCTTCTTCTAGTCTACTGTTGATGCTTTCTATTGAGTTCTTTATATCAGTGATGTCGTTTTTCATTTCTTCTTGGTTTCTCTTCATTTCCTCTTGGTTCTTCTTCATTTCCTCTTGGTTCCTACACATATTGTTGAATTGGTCTTCCATTCTTTTCATCCACCTTATGGCCATTACTCTGAATTCTTTCTCTGACAGGTTGCTTGCCTCCATTGCCTCCATTTCGTTTACTTCCTTTTCTGATGATGCCTGTTTTTCTTTCATATTTGGGTTGGTTCTTTGTTTCACCATGATTTCTCTTCTCAAGGTGTTTGGTTATGTAGTTCTCTCTCTGCTGCGTTGATTCAAAGGCACAAAATACAACACAACAAGACACAACGTACAAGGCAACAAACTAAATGCATTCACGATATTAATAACCCCAAATAAAGGTGACCCCCCGAGCGAAGAGAATTAGGGGATAAAGAAGAAAAAAGAGAAAAAGATTAAAGAGAAAAATAAAAAACAAAAAGGAGTGCCAAAATGAGATTGGGAAAAGGGAGAGAAGAAAGAAACAAAAAGACAAAAAAAAAAGTAAGAGAATGAAATAGAGGTGGGGAAGAGGCTATTTGTATGGGGAGAGCGAGGGATTGTAAATTAGATATATAAGTAGGGTGAAATTTAGACAGTGGGTAGAAAGAAGGAATAGGTAAAATCCAATGCAGGAATAGGGTAAGAGAAACAGGACAACAAAAGGGGAAAAGTGAGGAAGAGAGTTTTGGCTTAAGGGTAAATGTGAGCTAGAGAGAAATGATGCTAAAGGAACGATGAAAATAGTGCGTATAACACTAATCCCAAAATAAAATAAAGAAAAACAAAAAAAAATAATAAAAAATAAAATGACACTTGAAAAAATGGTAAAAGGATAGCAATAATACTGGTTAAAAAAATGTAGTAATTAAAAAGGTAAAATCAAGTGATGAAAAAAATAAAAAATAAAATAAAAAAATAAAATAGGTTCTTAATGAAATGGTGAAAAAAGAATTAAAAAAAATATATATATATAAATATTCGGAAGTGAAGGTGCTTCAGATCTTCCACTCTTCTTTTTGGCACGCCTCAGTCCTGCCAGGCATTCAGAGGAGTGTTGAACTTCCTTGCGATACACTGTCCCTCCGTGCAGTAAACCACAGACCTGATTTTAAGGCAGCTTGTATTTGTTTACCAGACTGCCTTTATTTGTGATCGCAGAAGAGACAGTTCGTGGCTCTGCCTCTGGGTGGCAGTGTGTCTGGATTGACCTCCGAGGCTATAAGTCCTCTCTATCAGTAGGGTTTTGTTTTTTTTTTTTGTTTTTTCCTCTATGGTATTTGGAACTGATTCGGGAAAGACCACTGCCCAGAGCTGGTTCCTTGCCACTGCCCGCTGTTTCCCAGGCTCCCCAAAAAGAACTTTCCCCTACGGGCTCTGCAAATGACCCCAACTGGGGAATCCCATGCACTGGGTTTAATAATCAAATGCACGGATCTAAGGGGAACTGTAACAAGAGCCTGATAGTTGTGCGAATTCGCAAGCCTCCACCTTCCAGGTATGCGCACAGTCTCCGCGCGCAGTCTCCGCGCGCCCACTTGCCCCTGGCACCAAGCAGCCAGCAGGTTGGCAAAGTCCAAGGCTGCTCCTTTACATCCAGTCCAGCTATGGGCTCATTTTTCGCGTTCCCTTCTGCCAGCAGCCCTGTGGGGCCTCTTCCCCACTCGCGGGTCACGCTGGTCCCAACGGCTGCAGACTCTGTGGGGCGCAGATTCCGCCCCACACGCGCGAGCTCGGTCCTCCCTCCAACCCGAACTGCAAACTGCACCTTTAGGGGATGTCCAACCTTTCCGTGAGAAGAAGCAGTGCTCGTCTGAGTTCAGGCAGTCACGCTGCTTGAGATCCCTTGTTTCCAGGTTAGTAGCTCGTCTCTGGATGCCGGCAACAACCACCCAAGATGGCGCAGTCTCCGCTGCTTAGTTGGCGCACCACGAGAGGCTTCAGCTGCAGTCTCCAACCGTCCTTTTTTTCCTGGGGGTTCTTGGTCTTTCCTAGCTGCAGACAGTATCTCAGCTGAAAATCCTCTGCCTATTCGGGCTGCATGTTACCCGTTACAGCTGCTCACCCTTATCTGTTCCAGGACAAGGCACAGGACACATCCGTTTATACCGCCGCCATTTTCCCTCCTCTGTTTTGTTTTGTTTTGTTTTGTTTTTAGGTAGGCCTTAAATGCTATGAACTTCCCTCTCAGGATTGCTATCACTGTGCCCCAGAGATTTTGGATTGCTGTGTTTTCATTGTCTTTTGTTTCCAGGATGTTTTTTATTTCTTCTTTGATCTCTTTCCTAACCCACTTGATGTTTAATAGTATGCTATTCAGCCTCAAAGTGTTTGAATTTCTGTGATTGTTTTTACTCTAGTTGGTTTTTAATGTTATGGAATTGTGATCTGAGAAGATGCTTGATATTATTTCAATCCTCTTGAATTTGGAGAGACTTTGCCTGTGTCCCAATATGTGGTCTATCTTTGAAAATGTCTCATGTGCACTTGAGAAGAATGTATACTCTGTAGTTTTGGGGTGGAATGTTCTAAAGATGAAAATTAAGTCCATCTGATCTAGTGATTCATTTAGGATTGAAGTTTCTTTGCTGATTTTTTTTTTTTTTTTTTTTTGTCTAGAGGATTTATCTAGTGACGTTAATAGGGTATTAAGTCTCCTACTATGATTGTGTTTCTGTCAATCTCTCCCCTGATATCTGCCAGAAGGTTTTTTTCTTTAATGTATTTGGGTGCTCCTGCATTGTGTGCATAAATGTTTACCAGAGTTTTATCCTTTTGTTGTATTGATCCCTTTAGAATTATGAAGTGGCCCTCCTTGTGTCTTATGTTCTTCACTTTGTGGTCTATTTGGTCAGATATAAATATTGTTACCCCAGCTTTATTTTTCATTTCCATTTGCCTAATAGATATATTTCCATCCTTTCACTCTCTGTGAGTCCCTTGTTCTGATGTGGTCTCTAGTAGACAGCACATATATGATACATGTTTTCTTTCTTGTTTTTTTTTCTTGAATTTGGGGTGGGATTTACTTCCATCTTTTTTTTTAATTTTTTTTTTTTATTGCTTAAGGTATTACAAAGGGTATTACATATGTGTCCTTTCTTTTCCCCCCGCCCTTGACAATCCCCTGGCCTCCTCTACCCCCCAGTGTCTTATGTCCATTGGTTATGCTTATATGCATGCATACAAGTCCTTCAGTTGATCTCTTACACCCCTCCCTCCTGTCCCCCAACCTTCCCCGGCCTTCCCGCTGAAGTTTGACAATCTGTTTGAGGCAGCTCTGCCTCTGTATCTATTATTGTTCAAAAGTTTATAATGGTCTCTATTATGCATGAATGAGTGAGATCATGTGGTATTTTTCCTTCATTGACTGGCTTATTTCACTTAGCATAATGCTCTCCAGTTCCATCCATGCCGTTGCAAATGGTAAGTGTTCCTTCATTTTACAGCAGCATAGAATTCCATCGTGTAGATGTACCATAGTTTTCTAATCCATTCATCTACTGATGGGCACTTAGGCTGTTTCCAGATTCTAGCTATGGTGAATTGTGCTGCTATGAACATATGGGTGCATATATCCTTTCTGATTGGTGTTTCTGGTTTCTTGGGATATATTCCTAGTAGTGGGATCACAGGGTCAAATGGGAGTTCCATTTGTAGTTTTTTGAGGAAACTCTATATTGTCTTCCATAGTGGCTGCACCAGTCTGCATTCCCACCAGCAGTGCATGAGTGTTCCTTTTTCTCCACATCCTCTCCAGCACTTGTCATTTGTTGATTTGTTGTTGATAGCCAGTCTGACAGGTGTGAGATGGTACCTCATTGTTGTTTTTATTTGCATCTCTCGGATGATTAGTGACTTTGAGCATTTTTTCATGTATCTCTTGGCTTTCTGAATGTCCTCTTTTGAAAGGTAGCTATTTAGGTCCTTTGCCCATTTTTTGATTGGATTGTTTATCTTCCTTTTGTTAAGTTGTATGAGTTCCCTATAAATTTTGGAGATTAGGCCATTATCAGATATGACATTGGCAAATATGTTTTCCCACGCAGTGGGCTTTCTTGTTGTTTTGTTGATGGTTTCTTTTGCTGTGCAGAAGCTTTTTATTTTGATGTAGTCCCATTTGTTCATTTTCTCTTTCGTTTCAAGTACCCTAGGAGCTGTATCAGTGAAGAAATTGCTTCAACATATGTCTGAGATTTTGTTACCTTTGGATTCTTCTAGTATTTTTACGGTTTTCCTCTTTCATTTAAGTCCTTCATCCATTTTGAGTTTATTTTTGTGTATGGTGTAAGTTCGTGGTCTAGTTTCATTTTCTTGCATATATCTGTCCAATTTTCCCAACACCATTTATTGAAGAGACTATCTTGGCTTCATTGTATGTTCTTGCCTCCTTTGTCAAATATTAATTGAGCATATTGGTTTGGGACGATTTCTGGGCTCTCTATTCTATTCCATTGATCTATATGTCTGTTCTTGTGCCAGTACCAGGCAGTTTTGAGAACAGTGGCTTTGTAATACATCTTGATATCTGGTATTGAGATCCCACCTACTTTGTTCTTTTTCAGGATTGCTGCAGCTATTTGGGGTCTTTTTTTATTCCAGATGAATTTTTGGAGAGTTCGTTCTAGATCTGTGAAGTTTGCCATTGGTATTTTAATGGGGAGTGCGTTGAATTTATAGATTGCTTTGGGTAGTATGGACATTTTAATGATGTTGATTCTACCAATCCATGAATACGGTATGTGCTTCCATCTGTTTATGTCGTCCTCTATCTCTTTTTTCAATATCCTGTAGTTTTCTGAGTAGAGGTCTTTTACCTCTTTAGTTAAGTTTATTCCTAGGTAGCTTAATTTTTTTGGTGCGATGGTAAATGGGATTGTTTTTATAAACTCTCTGAAAGTTCACTATTGCTGTATAGAAATGTCTCACATTTCTTGGGGTTAATTTTGTATCCTGCTACATTGTAAAATTCATGTATTAAGTCTAGTAGTTTTTGATGGAGTCTCTAGGGTTTTGTATGTATAATATCACGTCATCTGCAAATAAGGACAGTTTTAGTTCCTCTTTTCCAATTTGGATGCATTTTATTTCTTCTTTTTGTCTAATTGCAATGGCTAGTACTTCCAGTACTATGTTGAACAGGAGTGGTGAGAGTGGGCATCCCTGTCTTGTTCCTGTTCTTAGGGGAAATGGTGTTAGTTTTTGTCTATTGAGTATGATGTTGGCTGTGGGCCTGTCATATATGGCTTTTATTATGTTGAGGTATGACCCTTCTACTCCCACCTTGCTGAGAGTTTTTATCAAAAATGGGTGTTGGATTTTGTCAAATGCTTTTTCTGCATCAATTGACATGACCATTTGGTTTTTTTCTTTCAATTTGTTTATGTGATGTATCACGGTCATGTTTTCTTATCCATTCACTCTTTTGATGGTTTTTTGATTGGTGCATTTAATCCATTTATGTTTAATATTATTATTGATAGGTACTTGTTTGTAGCCATTTCTGTACTTTATGCCTGTATACCTTCCTACATTTATATTTCTTCTTTTTACAGCATTCCCTTTAGCATTTCTTGCATCACTGGCTTGGTAGTGACTAACCCCCTTAGCCCTTTTTTATCTGCAAAGCTCCTGATTTCTTCAATTTTGATTGATAGTCTTGCTCAGGGATCCTCAGACTTTTTAAACAGGGGGCCAGTTCACTGTCCCTCAGACCGTTGGAGGGCCAGACTTTAGTTTTTAAAAAAACTAGTCGGCTGCTAAGCAACAGGCAGGGGTGGCAAAAACACCCAGCAGGTCAGGTAAATATTTTCGGCGGGCCGCATGTGGCCCGTGTGCAGTAGTTTGAGGACCCCTGGTCTTGCTGGATAGAGTATTCTTGGATTCAGTCCTTTGCTTTGCTTCACTTTGTATACTTCATTCCCTTCTCTTCTAGCTTGATGTTTTTCTGTTCAGAAATTATTTGATAATCTGATGGGGTATCCTTTGTAAGTACCTCTATGTCTCTTTCTTGCAGCCTTAAAGATTCTCTCTTTGTTGTTAACATTTTCCATTGTAATTATGACGTGTCTTGTTGTGGATCTTTTGGGATTCATCTTGCTTCGGACTCTCTGTACTTGTGTAACTATTTTCTTCCCCATATCAGGGAAGTTTTCTGTCATTATTTCCTCAAATATATTCTCTAATCCTTGCTGCTCTTCTTGTCCTTCTGGCACCCCTATTACATGTAAGTTACATTGTTCCGTGTTGTCCCAAAGCTTCCTTAGGCTCTTCTTCTTTTTAATTTTTTTCTCCAGTTGCTGTTTAGATTGGGCTTGTTTCTCTACCTTATTTTCTAACCCACTAATTCGATCCTCTGATTCTTCTAGTCTACTGTTGAAACTTTCTATGGTATTTTTTTTATTGTAGCTATTTCGCTTTTGATTTCTTCCTGATTTTTGCATAGGTTATTGATTTTCTCGTCCATATGGTTTATGCACTCTAGGTCCATTGCTCTTAATTCTTTTTCTGTCATGTTGCATGCTTCTGTTTCACTTATTTCTTTTCTTGGAGATTCCTATTTTTCTTTCCTCTGGGGTTTGTTTCATTGTATTCCCATTCTAACTATCACCAGAAGGTCCAATCATCGAGTTGTGGGGGCTGAGCCATGTGCAGTGGGAGCTTTGCACCCCTTAAGTGTTGCTGAAAAGCTCCAACACCAAGACATGTAGCTGCCATGGGTATGTGGGAACCACGCTTGCCCAGGATCAGAGTCACTGGTGCTCATTTTGGCCTCATGCATGCACCTAGAATCAGGGACCCCACCTGCACCATGTTGAAAAAGAGACCCCACTGGGGTGTGACAAATATCAGAGTTCCTTAGCACATGCCAGGAGTCAGTGTTCCCCTGTGCCCATGCTGAGAATAGAGTATTAGAGTCCCTGTCACTTGGTGCAGCCTCGTGCCAAGAATCAGGGTCCCTGTGTGCTCATATGCTGAGCATTGGAATCACTGGCTCTTAGTGTGTGTGTCCTCAGAATCAGGGATCCCATGTGCAGGCAATGAGATACAGAGTCAAGTCACTAGTGCTCTGTGCTGCCTTTTGCATGGAGAATCAGATTCCCCAGTCTGCTTGGGGGACCAGGTTGCATAGCTGCCCTGTGTTAGCAGGTCGTCCATTCCTGCACTACAGGAAACAGACTTCCTTGTGCACTCACTGAGAATCAAAGTCAGGTGGCACAGCTGCCCTGTGCGGGCCTGAGGTCTGCTCACACAGGTGCATGCTGTGGGAAACTGATTCCCTGTGTCCACATACACAGGCTCAAATTCAGGTATCACAGCCACTCTGTATGGGCATGGTGTCTGGTCATGTGGGTGCATGCTGCAGGAAGCAGACTCACTGTGTCTGCACGCCCAGGCTCAAATTCAGTTAGTGCAGCCTCCCTGTGTGGGCATGGGGTCAGGTCATGCAAATGTGCACTGCAGGGAACAAACTCTCTGTGTCTGCGTGCCCAGGCTCACATTCAGGTAGCACAGCCACCTGTGTGAGCAGGAGACCTGCTTGTGCGGAGCAGGTCTAACAGTTTCTACGCCACTGCAGCAAGCCAGTATAGAGGGGAATGGGCTCTGTGACTCACAGAAATCCACCACTGCGATGCCTGGAGTCTTGGTGTCCATGAGTCTGCAGCTGTGGTCACAGGTGTTTGTCCCAAGTGGCTGTAGGGTTCCAGTTTGCGTCTGAGACCAGATTGGGTAGTGGCAAGGCTAGTATCCTAGTCTAAATCAGTTCTGTTATTCAAAATGGTGTGGTTTCTGTGACAGCAGTATCCTCCCCAGTGTGTTTGTGGTGGCAGTGGGGTTTCACCTTCTAAGACTGCCCGGTTTGGCAGTCGCCTGGAAGACCTACAGGATCTAACTGTCCCTAGCTCACACACACACACACACACCACACGTCCACACCCTCCTCTATTGCTCCCTCCCTCTCTCACACACACACTCTCCCTCACTACCTTCTTGCCAGTTGCCATCTTTTTTCTTCTCTATTTATTTACTTGAATACACATTTGTCCTTTAGCAATGCATAAAGGCATGTCAAAGGTAAAGTTTGGTAAACAGTAAAAGGATTATCAGGTTAGGGAATTGGCTTGAGACACCACTATCTCAACACAACAATTAGTGCTTAGTGTCAGCCCTTCTAAAGCTCAAGATCCATTGGCCTTCCGCATTCCTTGTTGCACTGAGAATATTGGCAAGGGGTGGCTTCCCTCAGTGAAGCATACAAGAGAAGTGCTTTGATTCCTCCTGTAGAAGAAACAGTCTTTTAACCTTCTCCATATCCTATTCAGACTCTTGTAATGCCTTTTTTTAGTGGTGGAATAACCTAAGTGATGGCCAGCGGACTGTTGATAGGTATTTTAGCTATAAATGCTTTTGTATTCTGTTTATGGAGAGCACCTTCTTTACAGCTGGGAATGATCAGATATTTCACATCCAGTCCAGCCTCAAAGGACCTTTGTTCTCCAATTTTGATGTCTACATTCAGTCATTTCTCCTTGTTTCATATGCAACAAATATGTATGTTTTGTGGTACTTCTCCTCCAGCATAGTGAATATCCTGGGTCAAAAGCAGTTCCTGGTGGTGTACTTATCTGCAGGTGTTATTTCTATTTTTTTCAGTTATGTGTGTAAAGTGCCTATAGGAAGACATGGACCATCACTTGGAGCATCAGGTGCAATCATGATGGTCCTTGCAGCTGTCTGCACTAAGATCCCAGAAGGGAGGCTCGCCATTATCTTTCTTCCAATGTTCACGTTCCCCACAGGGAATGCCCTAAAAGCCATTATTGACAAGGATATAGCAGGAATGATCCTGGGATGGACATGTTTTGATCATGAAGCACATCTTGGGGGAGCTCTCTTTGGAATATGGTATATTACTTATGGTCATAAACTCATTTGGAAGAACAGGGGGCATCTAGTGAAAACTTGGCATGAAATTAGGACTGATGGCCCCAAAAAAGGAGGGTAGCTCTAAGTAAAACTGGGGTTGGATGACACTGGAACATCTGGTCCTTGCTACCTGAGAGCTTCAGGAATGCATCGGCCCTGGAGTGACCATGTCTTTGCTCCTGCCTGGAAGACACCCAGCATCTGCTTTCCCAGAATTTTAAACTGTGTCCTCAGTGCATGTCCTATTAGAAAGTGAACTATGGCAAAGTTGTGAAATAAAGGTTTATATCTCTAGTTTGTGGAAAAAAAAAAAGAAAGAAATCTTGCTGGGATTTTGTTTGAGATTGCATTAAAGCTATATGTATATCAAGTTGGAAAGAATTGACATGCTGATAATATTGAGTCTATCTATGAATATGAAATATCTCTATATTCTTTAATTTTATTCACCAGAATTTTGTAGATTTTTTATATAATCTTATACATATTTTGGTAAATTTGTGCCTAAGTATTTTGTTTTTACATGGTAATGTAAATGGTACTATATTTTTAATAATAAAATCTACTTTTATATTGCTGATAAATAGGAAAATGATTGCTTTTCTTATATTAATCTTGTATCCTGCAACGTTGCTATAATTGCTTCATTGTGAATTTTTTCTGAATTTAGACAAAATTATCATTCCATGATGTCTTTTTGTTCCCAATCTGTATACCTTTTATTTTATTTTCTTACTTTTTTGCATTAGCTATTACTTCCAGTACAATGATGAAGGGAACACTTAGAAAAAACATCCTTGTCTTTTTCCTGATGTTAATGGTAATGATTCAAATTTCTCACCATTAAGCACATTATTTTCTGTATTTTTTAATGAGTATTCTTAATCAAGTTGAGGAAGCTCCTTTTTATTCCTAGTTTACTGAGAGTTTTTGTCATGAATGAGTGTTAGATTTTTTCAAATGCATTTTCTGCATCCATTGATATAATCATATGATTTTTTTTCCCTTTTTTAGCCCGTCAATGTGATGAATTCAACTAATTGGTTTTTGAATTCTGACACAGCCTTGCAGACCTGGAATAAAGCCTACTTTGTTGTCGTGAATAAATATTTTTATATTTTTGCAGTTAATGTATTAACATTTTATAGAGGAATTTTACATCTGTGTTTATAAAAATTATTGGTATTTAGTTGTTGTTTTATAATGTCTTTATCAGGTTTTGTTATTAAAGTAATGCTGTCCTCATAGAATGGATTAAGGAATATTCTCTCTGTTTCTAGCTTCTAAAAGACATGCAAAGAAATTGATACAATTTCTTCCTTAAATAATTGGAAGAATTCACCAGTGGGCCTAGGGGTTTCTGTTTGGAAGGTTATTGATCACTGATTCAATTTCTTTAATAGATAGAGACCCATTAAAATTATCTGTTTCTTCTTGTTTGAGTTTTGGCAAATTGTGTCTTTCAAGGAATTGGATAATTTCATTGAGGTTATCAAATTTGTGGACAGGAGAAAATTAAAAATGGTGGTGGACTAAGTGGAAACGACAGTGACACTCTCTTAGGACCAAACTAGAAATACAACCAAAATACAGAAGGAAAAACAAACAAAACAAAACAACTGGAAAAATCATATGAAGACTAGCTGGAGAGAACTATGATAACCAAGGACAGAAAGTGGAAACCACATAGAGATTAGTAGGAAGTGTGGAGGCATGAAAGGGCTGGCCAGGCACCCACAGACAGTAGTGAAATGTCTGGAGGAATATCTAAGCTGTGGGAAGTTCCCACTGACAACTCCGTGGTCTAGACCCCAAGCTGGGCTCCGAAGCCCAGAAAAACAGAATAACTGAGAAAGGAACCCAGAGAACATCTTGCTGTGAAAAGCACCAGGGTTGCTCTCTGCCATGGAGAGATTCTTGGAAATGCAGGCACCCTATTAAAGGGTCAACACAAAAAAATTTGTGTGCAGCCACTTATCTTGGGCTCTGACAGAGGGAGGGAAGAATGGAATGGAGCTGTGTGAGGATACTCCAGGGTTGGGGGCTCTGAGGTTGGAGATTGGATGGCAGACATTCAGTTTTTCTGTGCTGAATTATCCCCTCAAGTTGCGGAGGACATCTTTTTTACACAGACATTTGCTATCCAGGTGGTTTTTGCCTGGAGGGAAGGCAGTTACCCCACCTTTTTGGAAGATCTCTCACCCCACCCTGTGGTCTATAACATTAGGCAATTTAAGACTTTGAGAATAACAATCAGACTACAGGCAGAGGTGGAACTCTGTTGGTTTTGACTCTTTGCCTGATCTCCTTCTGAGCCTGGGGCTTGGAAAAGCAGTCCCTAGAGCATAACTTGGTCCTTTACAAAGGCACTCAGCCCAAGCAGAGGGAGCCATAAGCTGTGGAATGCTGATAGTTCTAAACAGGATACACGGCCAGTCACAAACAACATCTGACATTGTCCTGCCCTAGAGGCTGTGAGTCATAGCATATCTAACTAATATATAGAGACAAACCAAAACAGGTAGCCAAAATGGGGACACAAAAAAATAACCTACAAATGAAAGAATCAGAGAATTATCCAGAAAAAGAGCTAAACTAAATAGAGATTTTAAAAAAGTCACCAGCTATAGAGTTTAGAATAATGATGGAAATGATGCTTAACAGTAGAAGAAATATAGTAACTGTGAAAAAAAGACCAGTCAGAAATACAGAATGACATAGACCTAATAAAGAACACATTGGAAGGCATAAAAAACAGATTAGGGGAAGCTGAGGATCAGATCAGTGAATTAGAAGACAAGTTAGAAAAAAATCACTCAATCAGAGATCCAAAAAGAAAAAACAATGAAAAAACAAGAGGACACCTTAAGTGAGCTGGGAGACAACATGGACCTTAACAATATTCACATAATAAGTGTGCCAGAAGGGGAAGAGAGTGAGCAAGGGAAAGAGAATGTGTTTGAAGAAATAATGGCAGAAAACTTTCCTAACCTATTGAAGGAAAAAGTTACACAAGTTCAGGAGGCACAGAGAATCCCAAACAAGAAGAACCCAAACATGCTCACAGACACATCATAATTGAAATGCCAAAAATTAAAGACAAAGAGGGAATCTTAAAGGCTACAAGAAAAAAGCTATTTGTTACCTATAAAGGAGCTCCCATAATGCTGACAGCTGATTTCTCATCATAAATTCTACAGTCCTGAAGAGAATGGCATGAAGTAGTCAAGGTAATGAAAACCAAAGATCTGAAACCAAGATCACTATGTCCAGCAAGGCTATCATTTAAAATAGTGAAATAAAAGCTTCCCAGACAAATAAAAACCTAAAGGAGTTTATTACCACCAAACCAAGGCTGCAAGAAATGCTAAAGGGACTGCTGTAATGACAAGAGGAAATATATATAGAAAGAAACAAGGATATAAAGAATTAAAATGACAATAAATAAGTACCTATCAATAGTAACCTCAAATGTAAATGGATTAAATGCTCCAAGCAAAAAACATAGGGTAGTTGAATGGATCAAAAAAAAATGATCCAATTATATGCTGTCTACAAGAGAACTATCTCAAAAGACTCACACAGGATAAGAGTGAAGGAATGGAAAAAAAAAATGTCCATGCAAATAGAATAGAAAAAAAGCTGGGGTAGCAATACTCATATCTGACAAAATAGACTTCAAAATGAAGGCCATCACAAGAGACAACAAAAGTCACTAAATAATACTAATGGTATTGATCCAACAAGAGGATATAACCCTGGTAAACATATATGCACACAATATAGGAGCACCTAAGTATATTTAAACATTTTATAAGACTTTACCACTGACTTCACTGGATAGATATTCCAGAAAAGAAATTAACAAGTAAATAGTGATTCTAAATGACACACTGGATCAGATGAATTTAATTGACATTTATAGAACATTTCATGTCAAAGTTGCTGCAGCATATACATTCTTCTTGAGTGTACATGGGTAATTCACAAATGTAGACCACAAGTTAGTATGCAAAAAGTCTCTACAAGTTGAAGAAAATTAAAATCATATCAAACATCTTCTCAGATCACAATGGAATAAAATTAGAAATCAAATACAGTAAAAACACTCAAACACATGGAGGCTAAATAGCATGTTATTAAACAATGAATGGGTTACAACAAGATCAAGAAGGAAATATAAAACTTCCTGGAAACAAATGAAAATGAACGCACAACAACCCAAAATATCTGGGGCACAGCAAAAGCAGTCCTGAGAGGGAAGTTCACAGCACTACAGTACAGGCCTACCTCAAAAAGAACAAGAAAAATTAATAATAAACTATTTAACCCTACAACTTAGAGAATCATAAAGAGATAAACAAGAAAAGCACAAAGTGAAAGGAAGGAAATAATAAAGATTAGCATAGCAATAAACGTCATAGTGTTGCAGAAGACCAGAGAAAAACCAAGCTACGCTTTAGAGAAAAGGAGTGACACTGTTTATTTATGCTAGTGGACTCAGGGAATAACTTTCCAAATCTGAGTAAAGTTACAGGCAGGAGGCTTCTCTTTTATATCTTCCTTGGTTCTTTGTCCTGCAAATATGGATTATGCTTCTGGTCCTTTCTGCGGGCCTTGCAAGAAGGTCCCCAGGTAATGGGAGTCTCCAGGCCATATCTGATGGTCTGGCCTGGTGCCAACATTAATAATCCTCCCTCCGGGGCAGTGCACTGTTCACAGTTTTATGGCCTCATGAACAGGTTCTGCAAGACCAGTTTCTGAGAAAGAGTTAGTGACTTAATTATAGGTTATCAAGAATGTACACTGAGCTTGCTGGCATGGATTCAGATTGATAGCCCACCCACCCCCAATATCAGGATTACATTAGAATTAACCTTTTAGCCTCCTCAAAAGAGGCTTAAAAAATACAAAACATCAAAGAAACAAGAGTTGTTTCTTTGAACAGATAAATAAGATTGATGAGCTGTTAGCCAGACTTATCAAGAAACAAAGGGAGAGGACACAAATAAATAAAATCGGATATGAAAGCAGTGAAAGAACAATTGACACCACCAAAATACTATGAACAACTATATGCCAACAAGCTGGACAATGTGGATGAAATGGACAAATTCCTAGAAAAATGCAATGTCCCAAAACTAAATCAGGAAGAATCAGAAAACCTAAATAGGCCAATAACAACTGATGAAACAGAAGCAGTAATCAAAAAACTCCAAACAAACAACAGCCTAGGCACAGATGGCTTCACAGGGAAGTTAAACCAAACATTCAAAGAAGAACTAACACCTATAGTCCTCAAACTATTCCAAAAAAAAAAAAAAGTCCAATAGGAAGAAACACTTCCAATCTCTGCTGATGAGGCCAGCATTATCCTGATTCCAAAATAAGATAAAGACACTACAAAGAAAGAGATTTATGGGCCAACAACCCTGATGAACCTAGATGTTAAAATCCCAAACAAATATTAGCAAACCAGATCCAACAATATATGTACAAGATCATACACCATGACCAAGTGGGATTTATTCCAGAAATGCAAGGCTGGTACAATATCTGCAAATCAATACACATGATACATCACATAAACAAATTGAGAAACAAAAACCACATGATCATATCAATAGATGCAGAAAAAGCATTTGACAAAATCCAATAACCATTTTTAATAAAATCTCTCAGCAAAGTGGGAATAAAAGTATCATACCTCAACATAATAAAAGTCATAAATGACAACCCTACAGCCAACATCATACTCAGTGGGCAGAAACTAAAACCATTTCCCCTAAAAACAGGAACAAGACAGTGATATCTGCTTTTACCACTCTTATTAAACACTAGAGGCCTGGTGCACAAAAATTTGTGCACTCAAGGGGGAGGGGGGTCCCCCAGCCCGGCCTGTGCCTTCTCGCAGTCTGGGACCCCTTGGGAGATAATGACCTGCTGGCTTAGGCCTGCTCCCAGGTGGCAGAGGGCAGGCCCAATCCCTAGGTGCAGCCCTTGGTTGGGCTCAGAGCAGGGCCGATTGGGGAGTTGGGGCGCCGGCCCCTGTCATACACAGAGCAGGGCGGATCAGGAAGTTGTGATGCCACCCCTAGTCACGCTCAGGGTAGGGCTGATTGGGGGGTTGGGGCACCGCCCCCAGTCACACTCAAGGCAGGGTCGATAGGGAGGTTGCGGCACCACCCCCTGTCACGCACAGACCAGGGCCCATCAGGGGGTTGTGGCGCTGCCCCCTGTCATGCACAGAGCAGGATCGATTAGGGGGTTGGGGAGCTCCCCCCTGTCACACACAGAGCCGCAGGGCGATCAGGGGGTTGGGGAGCTACCCCCATCAGGCACAGAGCAGGGCTGATCAAGGGGTTGGGGCGCCTTCCCCTGTCATGAACAGAGAAGGGAGGATAGGGAGGTTGTGGCCCCGCCCCCTGTCACACACAGAGCCACAGGGCCATCAGGGGGTTTGGGCACTGCCCGCTGCCACACTGATCCCGGTGCTGGGAGGCCTCTCAGCTCCGCTGATCCCGGTGCTGGGATGCCTTGTGGCTCCGCTGATCCCGGTGCTGGGAGGCATATTACCCTTTTACTATATAGGATAGAGGCCTGGTGCATGGGTGGGGCTGGCTGGTTTGCCCTGAAGGGTGTCCTGGATCAGGGTGGGGGTCCCCACTGGGGTGCCTGGCCAGCCTGGGTGAGGGGATGATGGCTGTTTGCAGCTGGTCACACCCCCTTCAGGGTGGGGGTCCCCACTGGGGTGCCTGGCCAGTCTGGGTGAGGGGCTGAGGGCTGTTTTCAGGCTGGCGGGTGACTGATGCTCCCAACCGCTCCTTTTTTCCTTTTTGTTTTATTCTGGGCCAGCTTTAGCTCTGGCTCCAGCTCTGAGGCCTCTGCTGCTGAAAGCAGGTATCTGGTTTGTTTGGGTTCTATAATCGAAACACTGTGTCAACTCCAGCTCTGAGATCCCGGCCGGCTGAAAGCTGATTTCTGGGGTTTTGTTTAGCTTCTATATTTGTTACAATGTTTCAAACTGCCTGGCTGCTGGCTGTCATCTTGGCTGGCAGTTAATTTGTATATCGCGCTAATTAGCCAATGGGAAGGGTAGCGGTCGTACGCTAATTACCATGTTTCTCTTTTATTAGATAGGATAGTACTGGAAATCCTAGCCACAGAGATCAGACAAGAAGAAGAAATAAAAGGCATCAAAATAGGAAGGAGGAAGTAAACCTCTTATTCTTTGCAGATGACATAATATTGTACATAGAAAACCTCAAAGATTCCACCAAAAAGCTACTAGATTTAATCAATGAATTTTTCAATGTAGCCAGATACAAACTTAACATCTAGAAGTCAATTGAATTTTTATACACCAATAATCAACTCTCAGAAATAGAAACTAAACAAATAATCCCATTTACCATTCCAACAACAAAAAATAAGATACTTAGGAATAAACTTAACCAAGAAGGTAAAAGACTTATACTCAGAATACAGCAGGATGTTGAAAAAAGAGATAGAGGAATATACAAGCAAGTGGAAGATTGTATCCTCTTCTTGAATAGGTAGAATTACCTTCATTAAAATGTCCATACTACCCAAAGCAATGCACAGATTCAATGCAATCTCTATCAAAATGCCAACAGCATATTTCACAGATCTAGAACAAATACTCTCAAAATTTATATGGAACCAAAAAGACCCCAAATAGCTGCAACAATCTTTAGAAAGAAGAACAAAGTTAGAGGGATCACAATACCAGATATCAAGTTACACCATACACAATAATAAACTCAAAATGGATAAAAGACTTAAATGTAAGACATGAAACCATAAAAATCCGAGAAGAAACCAAAAGCAGCAAAATATCCGATATCACTTATAGCAATATGTTTACAGATATATCTCCTGGTGCAAAGAAAATTAAGGAAAAAATAAACAAATGTGACTACATCAAAATAAAACTTCTGCACAGCAAAAGAAACCATCAAACAAAAAGTAAGCCCACTGTATGGGAGAACATATTTGGCAATGATACATCTGATAAGGGGTTGATATCCAAAATATATAAGGAACTCATACAACTTAACAAAAGGAAGACAAATCCAATTAAAAAATGGGAAAGGGGTATAAATAGACACTCTTCCTAAGTGGACATGCAGATGGCCAAGAACCATATGAAAAAATGCTAAAAGTCACTGATCTTCAGGAAGATGAAAATTAAAATGACATGCAGGTATCACCTCACTCTTTTTAGAATGACTACCATCACCAAATCTACAAATGACAAGTACAGGCCAAGATGTGGAGAAAAGTGAACCCTAGTACACTGCTGGTGGGAATGCAGACTGTTGTAGCCATTATGGAAAACAGTATGGAGTTTCCTCAAAAAATTAAATATGGAACTACCATTTGACCCAATGATCCCACGTCTAGAAATATATCTTAAGAAACCTGAAACACTATTCAGAAAGAATGTATGCACCCCTATGTTCAGAGCAGCATACTTTACAATAGCTAAGATCTGGAAACAGCACAAGTGTCCATCAGCAGATTAGTGGATAAAAAAGCTGTGGTACATTTAAACCATAGAATACTAGGCAGCAGTAAAACGGAATGATCTCTTACCCTTTTGAGATAGCATGGACGGATCTGGAGAATATTATGCTAAGTGAAGTAAGTCAGGCAGAGAAAGACAAGTATCACATTCTCTCACTCATATGTGTAATCTAATAAACAAAGTAAGCTGATTAATAAAATGGATCCAGAGACATAGAACTGTGGAACAGATTGTGGAATCTCAGAAGGAAGGCAGGAGAGGGTGGATGGGAAGTGATCTACTAAAGAACCTGTATGCATATATACATAACCCATGGACATAGACAATAGGATGGTGAAGGCCTTGGTGGGGGATGGTGGTGGGGCTAGAAGGGGTCAATTAGGGAAAAAGGAGGACAAATGTAATACTTTCAACAATAAAGATATAATTTTAAAAAAATTGTGGACATAGAAATATTGATAGCATTGTTTTATTGTTGTTTTAATATCCATATGATCTGTAGTGACGTCTATTCTTTTTTTTTTTTTCTGATGTTGGTAATTTGTGTATGTTCTCTTTTTTTCTAGTTTGTCCTGCCTAGAAGCTTATCAATTTCATTGATCTTTGTTAAAGGACCACTTTTAATTTCATTGATTTTACCTATTTATTTCCTTTCTTCAATACCATTGCTTTCTGCTTTAATTTTTTCTGCTTACTTTGAATTTAATTTGCTCATCTTTTCCTAGATTCCTAACCTGAAAACCTAGATTATTAATTTCAGAGCTTTATTACTTTCTAATAAATACATCAAATTCTATGTTTTTCTCTAAACACTGCTCTTGCTGCATCTCACAAACTTTGATATTTTTTTTTACATTTTTACTTAGATCAAATTTTTATTATTTTTAAAATCTTTATTGTTGAGAGTATTACATATGTCCTTCTTTTTCCACCCTATTGTCCCCCTCTACCTGATTCCCACCCCTCTCCCCTGCCCCAGACCTTCACCACCCTATTATCTGTGTCCATAGATAATGCATATACTAGTACTAGAGGCCCAGTACATGAAATTCATGCACTGGGGGGTAGGGGTCGCTCAGCCCAGCCTTCATCCTCTCACAGTCTGGGAGCCCTCAGGAGATGTCCTACTGACGGCTTAGGCACTCTCCTCGTGAGGAGCAGGCCTAAGCCGCAGTCTGGCCTCGGAGGCTAGGAGCAGGCGCCGTGTGTGTGTGTGTGTGTGTGTGTGTGTGTGTGTGTGTGTGTCCACTTGGAGCCTGTCCCCAGCTGCAGGTAGCCTCAGAGGTTCGGAGCAGGCGCCCCTCTGTGTTGATCTCTCAGGCTCCGGCTGCACCTGCAAGTTGTTCTCTCAGGCTTGGGGCTGTGCCAGGCCTCCCCTCCTGAGCTGGTTGTGATCCTTATGGAGCCCTGACCTCATTTGCATATTACTTTTTGATGATAGATAGATAGATAGATAGATAGATAGATAGATAGATAGATATAAGATCTTTGGTTAATCTCTTCCCACCCTCCCCCTCACTGCATCCTTCTGAGTTCATCATTCTGTTCCCTGTTTCCATGCCTCATATTCTATTGTATTCACCAGTTTATTTTGTTCATTAGATTTCTTGTTCATTTATTTTAATTTTTCAATTCAATTATCGATAGATATGTATTTATTGGCATTTTATTGTTCATATATTTTTCTTTTTTTCTTCTTTTTCTTCCTCTTCTTAAGGAATACACTTCAACATTTCTTGTAATACTGGTTTGGTGGAGAAGAACACCTTTTAGATTTCTCTTGTCTTTATCTGACCTTCAACTCTAAACGTTAGCATTCCTGGGTAGAGTAATCTTGGTGGTGAAGCTCTTAATTTCACTTTCAATTCTAAAAGTTAGCTTTGCTGGGTAGAATAATCTTGGTGGTAGATCCTTGCTATTCATCACTTTGAATATTTCTTGCCCCTCCCTTCTGGCCTGGAAAATTTCCATTGAGAAATCAGATGATGGGGTCGTATGGGTGCTCCCTTGTAGGTACTAAATGCTTTTCTCTTACTCCTTTTAAGATTCTCTCTTTGTCTTTAACCCTTGGCATTTTAATTATGATTTGTGTAGTTGTGGTCCTCTTTGGATTCTTGTTTGGGACTCTCTGTGCTTCCTGGACTTGTAAGTCTATTTCTTTCACCAGGTAGAGGAAGTTTTCTGTCATTATTTCTTCAAATAGGTTTTCATTACCTTGCTCTCTCTCTTCTCATTCTGGCATCCTTATAATGAGAATGTTGGTATGCATGAAGTTGTCTCAGCAGCTCCTTACACTATCTTCACATTTTTGGATTATTATTTTTCTTTTTGAGCTTCTGATTGCATGGTTTTTGGTTCCTCATATTTCAAATCATGGATTTGATTCTTGGCATCCTTTACTCTACTGTTGAATCCCTGTAAATTATTCATTATTTCAGTTAGTGTATGCTTAATTTCTGACTAGTCCTTTTTCATGTCTTTGACATTCTCACTATGATCCTTGAAAGTCTCACTCAGTCCTTGAAGCTCTCATGAAGATCCCTGAGTAACCTTATAACCATGGTGTTGAACTCTGTATCCAGTAGTTTGATTTTTTCATGTCTTTCATTTGTGACATGTTTCTTTGTCTCCACATTTTGGTTGCTTCCTTGTGTTTGTTTCTATGTATTGGGTAGAACTTCTATGTCTCCTGGAGTTGCTAGAGTGGCCTTGTGCAGTAGGTGTCCTATAAGGTCCAGTGGCTCAGCCTCCCCTGTCACCTGGGCTGGGCACTGTAGGTGCACAGTCTTGTCTCAGGAATCTCCAGGGTGGAGCAAATAGTGTACGCCATGTTGATGAAGTCTCAGATAAGGCTCCATCTTGTGACAGGGGAGGACCTAGTGTGAGAACAATGACCTCTGTGAGCACCTCTGTCTTAAAGAAATCACCCTTGAGTTCCTGCCCCAATTCCAGGCAATCCAGTTCCTCTCCATATGTGTCTGGGTCACCCAACACTTCCTGGGGCTGGAGTGCAGAGGAAGTGAGTCCAAGTAAGTTCATGTGCCGGCCCTTTAAGAGGGACACCTGGGTCTCCAACAGCCTCCCTGTCACTCAGCCACAATTCCCACTGGTTTTAAAGCCCCAAATTATGGGGACTTCTCTTCCCAGCTCTGGGTAACTGTTGTGGGGCTGGGACCCTCTGCTCCTCACAGACAGCATCTCAGGGACTATCTCCTTCCCTATTAAAAAAATGGCACACATGTATGTCAGACCAGCCACATTCCCTGCTTCCATCCCTCTTACCAATCTCAATGTGCTTTCTTCTTACTTCTGTAGTTGTAGGACTTCCATTCAGCCAGCTTTAGGTGATTCTTAATGATGGTTGTTCTATATTTTAGTTGTAATTTTGATGTGGTTGTGACAGGTGGTGAGTACAGGCATTTACCTATGCCACCATCTTGGTTCCAAGGCTAGTTCAAGTATTTTAAAAGTTCTCTTGAGATTTCCTCTTCAAACGATGCATTATTTATAAGTATTTTTGTATTTTCCAATTATCTTTCTGTTATTGATTTCTAGTTTACTTTTATTATGGTCTAAAGGCAGATACTGTGTGTTTGCCATTATTTTTAACCTGTTAAGGTGTGTTTTATTACTGAGAATGTGGTCTCTGTAGACATTCCATTTGAGCTTGAGAAAAATGAGTATGCTGTTGGTTTGGGATAAAGTAGTCTATAGATGTCAATTATATCCATTCGATTGATGGTGTTATTGAGTTCAACTATGTCCTTGTTGAATTTATACCTGCTGGATCTGTCCAATTTTGATCGAGGGTTGTTAAATTCTCCAATTATGATAGTGAATTCATCTATTTCTCTTAGCAATTCTATAGTTTTTGTCTCACATAGTTTCATGCTCTATTATTAAGCGTATACACATTACAAATTGTTGTCTTCTTAGAAAATTGACCACTTTCTAAATATGTAATGTATTTCGTTATCTCTAATAACTTTTCTTCCTTTGAAGTCTACTCTATCTGAAATTGATATAGTTACTCCTGTGTCTTTTGATTAGTGTTAACATGATATATTTTCCCCATGCATTGACTTTTAATATGTATTACTATTATATTTAAAGTAAGTTTCTTTGAGTCAACATGTATTTCAGTATTGTTTTTTAATCCTCTCTGATAATATCTGATTTTAATGATGCATTTAGGCCATTGAACAAAATGATGAGTGATATAATTTAATTAATAGTTAGCATAATTGCTACTTTTTTTGTATTTGTTTTGTCAATCTTTATTGTTGAGAGCATTACAGATCCCCAGACCCAGTTCAATTGGGTATTTGTTGTCCCTGTTCTTTGTATTGTCTTCTACTGAGCTTTCAATTGAGCATTTTATGTGATTTAATTTTCTCATCTTTCTTGGCATAACAGTTCTATTTTTTTTTTCTTTTTCATTGGTTACTCTAGTATTTGCAATTTATTTTTACAGCTTATCCAAGTCATTTTTAAAATAACACTATACCTCTTCACAGGGACTGTAAGTTTCTTAAAATAAAAATTAAAAATTTCTAATTATTTTCTTTCATTCATTATATTATTGCTGTCATTTACTTCACTTAGATTTTTCATATTATTTTGAACAAACTCCTCTCAGATAAATTAAAATAAGAAAAAAAGTATTTGTTATACCTTCACATACCCCTTCATTGATGTTCTTCCTTACTTTATGAACATATAAGTTTCTGACTTATATTTTTCTTTTTTCTAAAGAAAAACCAAAAAAAAAAAAACAGTTTAAAAGATTTTTTTGCAATAGAATTAGCATGCTTTCACACCTCTAGTTTCTTTCAATATTTTTATATTATCTTTTATTTTTTGTACTTTGGAAATATACCCAGGTATGTATTTATTTATTTATTTACTTATTTACTTATTTGGTTTGTTTGCTTTTGTCATTTACACTGCTTGGTGTTCTCTGAACTTCCTGGATTTGTAGTTTGATGTCTAACATTAATTTGGGAAAACTCTCAGTCATCTGTTTTTTTCTCTCTTTCTTTTCCTTTTGGTATTCCTATCATGCATATGTTAGACATTTATAGTTGTCCCACTCAGTTCTTGAATATTTCATTCTGTTTTTATTCACTATTTGTTATTTTCCTTTTGGTTTTTGAGGATTCTGTTCATATATTCTCTAGCTTAGAGATTCTTAGCTCAGCCATGTCCTGTACAATAATAAGCAATCAAAGGCATTCTTCATTACTATTACAGTTAGAGTGCTTTTATCTCTAGAATTTATTTATTTTTCTTAGGTTTTTCATAACTTTTCTTACATTGCCTAGATATTCTTGCATGCTGTCTATTTTATGAGTTCTTAGTATTGCAATCATAGTTGTTTTAAATTTCTAATCTGATAATTCCAACATCTATGGCATGTATAGTTCTGATGCTTATAATATCTTATCTCTCTATCTATCTCTATCTATCTATATTTATTTATTTTTGCCTTTTGGTATGTTTGTCATTTATTTTTTGATAGATGAACATCAGTTACTGGGTAAAAGGAATGTTTATGAATAGGCCTTTACTAATGTGGTGGTGATTAATGGAAGAAGAGCAGGTATTCTATAGTTCTATGATTATGTCTCTACTAGAGGCCCAGTGCACAAAATTCATGCATGGGTATGGTCCCTAGGCCTAGTCTGCAATCAGGGCCATCTTCCCTGGCTGCCAGCAGCTGGCCCCGCCCCCCACCACCACCTACTCCAGTTCCCCATTCGCCATCAGACGATGGGAGCCTGATGGCCAGGGAGAAGGACCAAGAGGTGGGCCCTTCCATTTGCTCACTGGCCCCACCCCCACCACATTGCCCTCTGTGTTTGGGGCAACCAGCAAGGTGTAGGGGCTTTGGCCTGGTGCCGCTGCATGCCCTGTCACCCACCCTCAGGTCCTCATTCACCATCGGGTGATTGGAGCATACTGGCCGGGGGAAGGAACCAAGAGTTTTGCTGTTCCACCCACCGCCACCCACCCCAGTTCCCTATTTGCCATTGGGCGATGGGAGCCTGGCAGCTGGGGGGAGGGACTGAAAGGTTGGCCATTCCATCCACTTGCCAGCCCCACCCCCACCACATCACCCTCTGTGTGTGGTGCGACCAGTGGGGGGCAGGGCCCTTGGCCTGGTGCCACCCGCATCCCCCCCGCACCCTTGGGTCCCTGTTCACATCAGGAGATTGGATTCTGCTGGCTGGGAAAAGTGACCAAGAAGTGATCAGTGTACCTCATAGTGACTGGTTGAGCAGTAGTTCTGGTCGTTTTGCCATTATGGTCGCTGGGCTTCTGGACTATGAACTTAAATTGAGGTTCTCATCCTCCCCTCCTTAGATCAGACAAGGATACTATTGTGGGCTGGAATTGAATATTTTATTGCTCCCAGATGTATTCCTAGGCCTAGCTGAAATTGTTTATTTCTTGTCATCTAGGTCAATTAGGCTCTGATAATATTCCAGCAAATAGGTTCTAGTTAACTAATTTTCCCTGAGTACAGTCTTAGTTAAGCAGAACAGAGTACTCTGGCATATTTCAAAATGATTTATATTTTCCTCTCCACCTTCCAGAAACATAAGGGAATTTTTCTCTAATATTTACTGTGGAAACTTGGCTGAGCTCCTAGAGGTAAATATAAAAATACTAGAGGCCCAATGCATGAAATTCGTTCAAAGGGCTTGGCTCTCGCAGCCTCAGCTTTGTCTGGAAGGTCGTCCGGAAGGTCATTCAGCTCTCGGGTCTAATTAGCATAGGATGCTTTTATTATTATAGATTGTGGGAAAGATGAATGTTGGTACCTCCTGTATGACTCTCTCCCTGTATGACTTGGTCCCCTTGAAGTTTTTGTCTTTTAGATTTCTTCACACCAAACCTCAAAAAAATTTGTCAATTATAGTTCAGGTTTCCTACCTTGGCTTTAGTTCCCTTGGCAGTTTCCATTTGTGGTTTTGCTCTGTGAAGCTACAACTCCTTATAGTGTCTGCATCTCCAGTCTTGGGGAAAATAGTTTGTACTGTGTCCTCCCCTCTCTTATGAATCCAAGAAAAGTTGTTTATTTTAAGTCTGTTTAGCTTTATACTTGTTAGAATGGAGTGGTTACTTCCAAGTACCTCACTGTAGAAACCAGGAGTCCTCACTGATTCTTCTCTATTTTTTTAAAATTTTCATTTTAATCTTTATTATTTACTTCTCCTGCTTCTCTCTCTCTCTCTCTCTCTCTCTCTCTCTCTCTCTCTCTCTCTCTCTCTCTCTCTCTCTCTCCAATGTAATGTCAAATGAACATATTATAATGTTTGTACCATGGACAAAATTTAATATTCTTAATGTAGTGAGAACTTTTACAAATTGAGAAGGAAATGCCCACAACCTTAGAAATAATATGAAAGGTTAGGAGGCACCAACATTCATCTCTCCCACATGCATACACAAAAAAGCAAATAACTAAAAACTAAAGAAAATAGCTCATGGAAACCTCTGGGCAACAAAGAAGCAGCAGAAACCCTATGGGGTTTAAAAATTGACGATGACTGCATAGGAAGTACAGGAAGCATATAACCTGCATCACTCCATCCCCCAGCCAAGAGAGGCTTGGCACGAGCTGCAATCCTGTCATAGGAATTTCACCCAAAAAGTTAAAAAATCAGCAGAAGAACACCATCACACCTGACCACTATGGCTGATTGAATCCTTTACTACAGAGGTCTCCCAGTCTTAACCAACACTGATACCAGCTCACCAGCTCACCAAGTTACCACATAGACTCCATCACTGCACTTACAACTTGGACTTGGAGCTGTTACTGTAGTGAAGCTTGTGTTCAGGGGCCACAGTTGCTGCTTTGTCCCACTTTCTGGGATCAGAAGCCGTAGTACCATATCATATATGGGACCAAAGTTGCCACTACTCTGTACCACACCTCTGACCCCAGATCACAGCTTTGTCCTACTATTGCTAGGTCATCTTCACTTCCCTGAGCCCCACCTGCCCCTGTTCCAGGTCACACTTTTACCACTTTAACCAGCCATATTGTTGCTGTCTGAGCTGTTGCAATCTTTATTCCAGGTTGTGACTGTAAACCGTCATTAGCCAGCTGTGTCTCAGGTCACTAATCTGAGCCGTTAATGCCAGGTCATGCTGTTACTGTTCTGAGATCCACCACTGGTCCCAAGTCATGACTCTGAAGTATCTTTTCCCTGGACCGCTGCCACTGCTCTGAGCCAAGCTCCCCAGGTCCTGACATGTGGCTTTAACTGACCAAGACTGGGGTCATGCTTTTGCTGACCTGTGACTGGCCCAAGGGGTCAGAGTTGAGACTTTGACACACAATCCCTAGGCTGCTACTTAAACTTACTTCCTGGGACCAAGCCACTACTTCCCCCTTGTCATCCCAAGGTTAGTGCTGCTGCTATGTACCACCCGCAACAGCTGTAGTCATTATGATAAGCCCCTGATACAGGTCTTGGTTCCACAGGAAATATGCTCATGTCCACACCAGAGATACCAATGCCACAGCCACAGCCAGTAGGCCAGTGCCCCAGGACACAGGCACTGTGGTAGTTACACATCTGCCTTATCCCAGGATCCTGGCTCTACTACTACACTGTGTGCCAGAATGCTAGACCAGGATGCAAGGATTGTTCAAGATATGCAAAGAAATAAATGTAATATACCACATTAACACAATATAAGATAAAAGTAATGATTGTTTTCATAGAAGCAGAAAAGAACAGTTGACAAAATTCAACATCTTTTTATGATAAAATTTGTCAACAAATTAATATAGAAAGACTGTTCTTCAACTTAATAAAGGCCATATAAGACAAGCCCACAAAAAAACATCATATTCAATGGTAAAAATTTAAATGCATACAGATTGGAAAGGAAGAAATCACATTTCTTTATGTGGAGTGATCCTCTTTGCTGGTTCCTCTCAGCCACCTGATGTCTTTAAGTGCGGGAGAGGATTCTCAAGTTATAGGAAGGCGATCACTTACAAGCCAGTCTCTTCTGGGATAGAACTTATCCTCATATGTCTCAGTGGGATGGCACTCTCAAGCCCATGAGAACTAAGGTTTATGCGGCAAGGCCACTTTTGGTGGGTTCTTTTTGCCACTGTTGCCTGGCAGTGCTGGTATCTATTGGTGGGGGAGAAAACACTCAGGAGGAGATTTCCCCTGTTCACTTTCAGTCTGGGTCCTCAAACTTATAATGTTATTTAACTTTACCTCTTTAAATGCCTTATTTCTAAATATAATCACACTAGAGGCCCTGTGCATGAAATTCGTGCACAGTGTGTGTATGTGTGTGTGGGGGGGTGTCCCCTCAGCCCAGCCTGCACCCTCTCCAATCCGGGACCCCTCAGAGGATGTCTGACTGCCAGTTTAAGCCTGATCCCCAGGATCATACCTAAACCAGCAGCAATCAGACATCTCTCTCACAATCCGGGACCACTGGCTCCTAATTGCTCACCTGCCTTCCTGGTCATCCCTAACTCCCCACCCCCACAGCCGGCCTGATTGTCCCTCACTGTTTCTGCATGCTGGCCTAATTGCCCCTTACTGCCCCCCTTGCCATCCTGGTCTCCCCTCACTAAACCCCCTGCTGGTCTGGTCTCCCCACTCACCCTGCTTGTTCAGTCGTTTGGTCATCCCTCATGAACCCCCCTGCTGGCCTGGTCACCCCATGCAGCCTGCTTGTTCAGTTGTGTGGTCGTACCTCACTAACCCCCCTGCAGGCCTGGTCATAGGCAGCCATCTTGTGAGGGCTTGAGAGTTAATTTGCATATTACCTCTTTATTATATAGGATGGGAGATTAGGGTTTCACACACAAATATTCAGGGGATACAATTTGGTCTATAATCCCTCTTTAAGAGTTTTCCTTTGATTGTGTCTTGCATTATTTCCAGGGTTAATATTTCCACCTAATGAAAAGAAACAAGGGGAAAGGAATCTATGCCATCTTTTCCAGATGAAACTTAATTCCAGTATTTTAATTAATTAATTATTTATTTATTTTTAATCTTACAATGGAAATTTATTGTATCACAGTTCTGAAGGCTAGAATTCCAAGATCAAAGTGTCAGTAGTATTGGTTTCTTCTGAGCATTGTGAGGGAGACTCTGTTCCATACCTGTTTCCTAGCTGCTGGTGATGGCTGGCATCCTTGGTGTTCTGTGGCTTGCAGCTGTATCACTTCAGTCTTTGTCTCTGTCTTCACATGGGCTTTTCTTCTTCTTATAAAGACACCCTAATGGCCTCATCTTAACTTGGTTTTGTCTGCAAAGATCCTATTTTCAAATAAGGTCACATTCACAGGCACTAGGGGTTAGGACTTCAACAAATCCCCACAGAAAAATATTCATTCTCCCTTAACCAATTCTACCAGAAAAGAATGGTCAAATGTTTTCTTCATCTGGATTAAGGCACTGGTTAGCAAAGTGTGTTCTAGTACCAGGAGCATTGATGTCCCCTAGGAGTTATTTAGACAAACAGAATCTCAGGTCTTACCCTAGACCTAGTGAATCAGAATCCACCTTTTAACCAGATTCCTAGGTGATTTGTATAAAATTTCAAGTTTAAATATCATTGATCTAGGAAGTTTGGATAATTATCTTTAGATATAGATGTACTGTTAAGGAGTAAACTAATGGATAATTGGTTGGTAGGAAGACTTTAATTCATTTTTCGTCCGATGCTCAATGCCAGTAAATGGAATCTTCAAAAGGAAAACATCAAACTAAATAAACAACTTAAAATTATGTGTTTTTGGTATGATTTAAACTGCCTTTACTGTGACAGCAACAAATAACAACAAATTTATGTACTATGGTAACATTTTTTAATTTAGTAGCATAGCCAGTAATTTAAAGCTTTAGTGAAAATAAGCAACATTTACAAAAGGATTAATTCTTGGATTAGAACACAGTCGATTGATGGCTTTTTGTCCCAGCAGAGAGCAGTAATTAAAAAATCATGGTTGACACACATACACATTATTAACTTTGTGTGATTTACATTCTTTCCCTGAAGCCTTGAACTATCATCTCCCAATTATAATCAGGAAGATTAAAGTATTCAATATATAGAGAATAAGATGTCTTCTATTTTCCAATAGGATAGAATTACAACAACTGTAAATTCTACACCAAGCACAGCAAGGATACAGTATTACTTGCATGTGTCCCCCACTCTACCCCTGGCATCTCAGTTTGCAGATCATCCTGCCCACCAGTCAAAAGATAGGCTTTGCAACAGGATTCTGGCAGTGTATGTAGCAAAAATGGTAGCTGATCAAAGCTTACAGCTTTGGCTTGCTAACTGATTTATAGAAAGCTCTTCTTGTATCAATATTGATTATGTATACACAGGTTTATGCTTATATGGACTTTTTTTTTAATATCAGAGAGTGAGGGTTTACTTTATAGTTCTGAAAAAAAGTATTTTTGAGAAAATTAAAGCTGATTAGTCTAGTAAGCAGACATTACACATTTTTCAGTGTTAGGGTTTTCAACACAGTAAATCCCATTTAATGTAAAGGTATCTACCAAATAGTTATCTTTATATACTTAGAGCATTTATGATTTGCCCTTGTCATCTACTATGGTTGTGGCTGATATAAACAATCACTCTACTAACTCGCCCCCTCCTTTTTTTGATGGAGGATAGAAGCATTATTGCATTTAATATATTGTTTTCAGAATAAATAATTCAAAAAGGGTATCTCTTTTTTAATATTTTTTCATTGATTTCAGAGAGGAAGGGAGAGGGAGAGAGAGATAGAAACATCAATGATGAGAGAGAATCATTGATTGGCTGCCTTCTGCACGCCCCCTACTGGGGATCGAGCTTGCAACCTGGGCATGTGCCCTTAACTGGAATTGAACCCGGGACCCCAATGTTCTGTTCACTAAGCCAAACCAGCTAGGACAGAAAGGGAATCTCTTAAACATGTTTAGGCCTTGTAAATTTGACAAATGGTGACTTTGTTTGATAGAGCAATTTAAAGGTAAATGTCAGCAATTCACATTTGCTTCAGATTCTGAGCTATAGAGGAGTAATTTTTCGTTACAAAATACACTTCACCGAGGAAAGTAAACCCAGTTTATAAGCATGAGTCAGGATTTTATTGAAGAATGCTATTTGTATTGTTTACTCGTGTATTTATTTTTGTTTTTATTTTTTTGCTTATCATATCCTGTAAATAAAAACTGGTTCCAGAGCAAGGTTACTATTTGTCTTTTTTGGTCTGATTGGTCATGAACTAACTGGATATAGGATCACCATATACAGGGTGGGGCAAAAGTAGGTTTACAGTCAGTGTGTGAAAGCCAGAATTTATTCTTGTTTTATTTATTAGTGTATTATTTTCCATACAAACAGCTATAAACCTACTTTTGCCCCACCCTGTATTTACCCAACTAATTCTAGTGTGCACCTTGCTCATGCTTCAGCATGATGTTGGCATTATAGCTACAATAAGGTAATACCTCAGCACTAACAAGTGCATCTCAGAGTGAGAAATATAAAGTTACATGATATTCCAAATCAGTATTGAGAAATAAAATGGCAATAACTAAATACACAGCCCTTCTCTTTCTTTGCATTTCTTGCCTTCCTTCTACCCCACACCATTTCATCATCATAATGATGATTCTCATAATGACTCTTGGTTGTCTATATACCTTTCTTAGTGATCTTATAACTAGGTTTATTCTATCAAATTAGTCTTTCATGTTGTGATCAGGACCTTTTCCTTGTCATTGCCATTAACACTTACATCATTTCTCTAAAAATTTTCTTTTTACTTCTAAGGTGACTTTTTTGTCATTTCCCAAAATTATTTTTTATTTAGCAAACAGTATGTGGCCCTTATTGTATGTCAGGCACTGTAGCCTGATGCCATTGACTAGATCAATCACTCTTATTATTTACTAGAGGCCCGGTGCATGGCATTTGTGCACAGGGGGAGGGGGAGCGGGCCCAGCCCAACCTGCGCCCTCTTGCAGTCCGGGACTCCTCGGGGGATGTCCACCTGCTGGCTTAAGCCTGCTTCCCTCAGCAGACAGACATCCCCCTAGGGGTCCTTAGAGCTGCTGTAGAGGCAGGAGAGGCTCTTGCCACCGCTGCCAGGCTCACCAGCTGTGAACTCAGCTTCTGGCTGAGCAGCGCTTCCCCTATGGGAGTACACTGACCACCAGGGAGCAGCTCCTGCATTGAGCATCTGCCCCCTGGTGGTCAGTACACATCATAACAACCAGTCATTCTGCCATTTGGTCAATTTGCATATTAGGGTCTTGTTATATAGGATCATTTCCATCTGTATAACTAATTGCAAATGCATGGCTACCTAATATATATTAGGCACTGTTCCAGTGCATTATGCATAGAAATATTTTCATGCCTCAAAACAACCTCATGAAGTAGGTTAATATTATTATCCCCATTTTACACAAAAGAAAACTGAATCATTGCGAGGTTAAGTAACTTACCTTTGGTCTTAAAGTTAGAAAATAGAATATCAAGGAATTATTTCAAGGCAGTCTGATCCAGAGCTTATATCTCACAGGATGTTTCTCATTAATGTTAGAATTAATAGAATATGTACCATTAGATTATATATGAATAGGGTGATATTTCCATTAATAAATGTGATTTCTATCAAATATTTAAATTTTGATCAAACTGAAAATAGAGTGTTATTTATGTGTAACCACAAAATAGGTTATTTATGTTGAAAATTGTTCCATAAGAAAGTTGAGTTTTTTGATTTGTAACTCACAAAGCATTTGATAATTTCAATATTTCCCACAAATGGAGATATGCAGGAGACCTTTACTAGGTAATTGATTGAAAATAATCAGACAAAATAGTAATTAATAGTAAACTTTGCATGTGTCAATTCCAATGCAACTTCTCTGATATGTAGAGCTAGCTTCTAAAAAGATACAAATCATTGCAAAAATAGTTAATCACAAGTGTATGTGCCTTCTTTGTGAACTAAAAAGATCTGTCTCAAGACCAAAAAATAGTACTCAAATAAAGTATCTTATTTTGAAATGTGCCATCAAGTTAGGCTAAGAGAAGCATTTGGATGCTGACTTACTGGGATTCTTTCACACAGACAGGTTTTTGGAAAAATGAATTCTATATTTTATAAAGTGTGTCAACCAAATAATTACAAAAATGAATTGCTGCTGACTTTTGATTTGGGATCAAGTATTGCTTTCTTGTGTACTGGGAAATCACATCTATTCAAGAAATTTAGAGTTAGTAGTTTTGCTTCAGAATAGTACTATTGGGGAAACAGATCATAAGTAGCATTATTGCTACACAATTAAGTGATTTTTCTAGTAGCTCTATGAATAAGTATCAGCTGGCATATTGCCTTCATTAGGTTGACTGCAGCTTTGAAAAAGATGAGTTAAAAAAAACACAGCTTAAGAAAAGAGATTTAATGACAGATATAGATAAAAGGAATACAATTTAGCAAAATAGGCCTGTAAATTCAGATCTCAGACACTTAGGGATATATGAAGAAATTACTGAAATTACTTTATAATATTTTCTTAATAATAAACTACTTTTAGTAGCTATATAGTCCTTTAAAGAACTATTATCCTTAATTCAATGTATATTTTTCAACCTTATTTATTCATAAACAAACATTTTCATTGTTCTGATGTAAGAAATATTGTAAGCCTCATACAGCACATAAACTACCTATACAGTAGGCAGCATTATTATTTAATTTTAAGAGTAATGATATATTCATGTTCATAGCATCTGATAGAATACTACTACTAATATGTTTATACTAATGTTATTAAGGGATATTATTAAGCAAAACTATATACCTCTGGCATATATCTATTTCTGAACTTAGCATTTTATTATAAATACTAGAGGCCCAGTGCATGAGATTGGTGCATGGGGGTGAGGGGTGGCCCTCAGCCCGGCCTGCACCCTCTCACAGTCCAGAACCCCTCAGGGGATATCCACCTGCCTAAGCTGGCAGACAGACATCCCTTTCACAGTCCAGGGCTCTCGCAGTTTGGAACCCCTCACCCCTTATCGCCTGCCTGCAGCAGAGGTGGGAGAGGCTCCTGCCACTGCCACTGTGCTCCTCAGCCAGAGCCCAGCTTCTGTGTTGAGCATCTGCCCCCTGGTGGTCAGTGTACGTCATAGCGACCAGTCATTCAGCTATTTGGTTGATTTGCATATTATGCTTTTATTATATAGGACTAGAAGCCCTGTGCACAAAAATTTGTGCACTGGCGGGGGAGGGGGTCCCTCAGCCCAGACTGCCCTCTCACAGTCTGGGACCCCTCAGGAGATAACCAACTGGTGGCTTAGGCCTGCTCCCCTGGTGGCAGATGGCACTTCCGATCCTGCAGTGTCTGCCCTGTCTCCCCTGGTTGCAGATGGCAGGCCTGGATCCTGAGCTGGGTCGGGCAAGCGGCCACTCAGATAGGGCTGCCACCCACCCCACCCGCCCCACCCCACACATGACAGGCCCGCATCCCATGCTGGGGTGGGATTGCACTGCCGCCCACCCAGCCTACCACACCTCACACATGACAGGCCCGCATCCTGCGCTGGGGCGGGCGGCGGCTCAGGATCATGCTGCCACTTGCCCTGCCCACCCCTCCCGCCCCACCCCACACACCATAGGCCCGGATCCCACCCTGGGCCACACACGGCAGACCAGGGTCTCATGCTGGGGTGGCCAGCGGCTAGGGATCACTCTGCTGCCAGCCCCAAGCAGGGCGGCACAGTGGGATTTGCCTGCAGTATGCAAATTATCCGCCATCTTTGTTGGCAGTTAATTTGTATATCACGCTGATTAGCTCATGGGAGGCGTAGTGAAGGTACGGTCAATTACTATGTTTGTCTATTATTAGATAGGATTATGTAGGATAATGTTATCATGATATTACCAAAATCTCAAACGCCAAAAATTATTGATAGGACATAAAGACAGAAAAAAGGAGAGAAAAGAAGAAGAAACAAAGATATATGGAGGAAGGCAATGCTAGAAAAATAGCCAGCTAGGAAAGAAAGAGAAGAAAATTTAACAGAACCTGTATTTGGAAACAGTTTTTGGCATAAATTTAAATTATTGTTTTTCATTAAAAAAGTATATATTTTAGCTTTACTTTAAAAATAAAAGCCAGTAATAAGGAAATTGTTAATTTAAAGTAAAAAAAAACAATAGTAACTTATTTTGACTGTGTTTGCTAGTTTTATCAGATTAAAACAGCAACTTATAGAAATGCTGATTAGCATTTTAATTGCTACCTAAATAATGTTTTACAACATATTAAAACTATTAAATTTAATATTGAGAGTAATAAATTATATATAACATTAAAAAAGTTTTCTTTATAATTGTGTCTGGTACTAAAGTAGGGTGCAGTATAAAATTAACTTATACTCAGGAATGTCTTTCTAAAGTTTATGTGCTCATTGAAGTAGTATAATATTATCATTGCAAACCTGGTCTTTCTAATTAGGAAAATCTTCCCTGAATTCTTTTTTTTTTCCCTCCTTTATTTTATTTTATTTTTTCTATCACCATTTATCCCCCTTATACTCTCTTCAACCTCCACCCACTCACTCCCACACCCAGTCACCACACTGTTGTTCATGTCCATGAGTTCTTTCTTTTTAAAAAAATTTTTTGCTCAATCTCTCTTCCTCCCAAGCTCCACTCCACCCCTAAGAGCTGTCAGCCTTCCCTGAATTCTTAGTTTTCGCACCCAAAAGTTGTATGACTTTAGATCTTTGAAAATTATTTGGATCTTTGAAAATATTTTTGAATCTCAGTTTAGTTATCTAAAGAAATAGTAATACCTCACAGAGTTGTTGAAAATATTAAATGAGATGCTCTAATTAAGATGTTTGACATTATGAGTGGCATAAGCAGCACTCATTAAATTTTGGTTATCATTTATTATTATGAGATGGGTCAATTTGAACAAGTATAAAGCACTAAGTTTTGCCTTTTATTAGAAAGTAATACAGTAGTCCTCTTAATTCAATTTATGATTTAACATGATCAATTCACTACTTTTTAATTTTCATCAATGAATAGATCCAAAAATTTAAGTAAAATGCCCTTTCAATATTATTTGATTATAAAATTTAAATAAAATATTTAAATCATATTTTTAAACAATAAAATCTACTGCAACTTTAGAAAACAAATGAAAATTAGGCATGGAAAGAGAGAAAACTGTGTGTGAGTGTGTATGTGTGTATTTTTTTATTGAGACCTAATTTCATTATCATATCTAAACTGAACAAATAAATGCAGCCAGCTCTTAGTCTCCGGACTAAGAGCTTTAATTATGTAGTCTCTGGACTAAGAGCTTTAATTATGTAGGCTCATCAAGCTCTATGATTTATAAACCCAGATGTTTCCTATGGATACTATATAAAGAAATAGAGATTTCACTAGGAAAGATAATCCTCAACATTACAAAAAGCAACAACACTAAAAACTTTGAAAATAATCTTAAGGTAAGTAGAACTGTCGAGAGGCACATCCAGCAGGCTTGAAAATGGGTACTCCAAGGGGATTCATGACAGACTTACCAATTCAGCCCTCTGGTGCCCAGATGAACAAAGGAGCCCCTGGGACTCCTCAGACCTACTCTTTTGTCTACAGGAGTGAATGCAGCATGGACATGCTACAGCAAAACAAAGTTGATCACAGCTTTTCTTCCCAGATGTCAGTACCTGTGATGTACAAAATGGCCCCAGAGAATCCCCAGCCAGACTTTTTTAAACACATGGATGATTCCAGCATGAACTTGATACCACAGAATCCAGCTGTTCCCACAACATTGAAAAAGTACCCGAAAAGTACCTCATTCATGCATATAAAGCATTAACAGCTGGAGGCTCAATTTAGCTACACCATGTTTCCAGATAAAATTATCCAGAAGTAACTTGCCTTGAAACTCAAACTACTGGAGTCAACAATAAAGACTTGGTTCAGGAATTGACAAGTCAAACTGAGAAAGCAGCAGCAGCTATTACAAAAGCAACCAAATCAGATTCTTCCAGTCAAGAAGTACTCACCTCACCCACAGCATCAACCAGTCCTTATTCTTTTTCAACTGCAGTTTCAGATTCCCATAGCTCCCTTCCATCTCAGCCTATAGGCCCTTCCAATTTGGCATGGGACTATGTCATCACTGACAGTCCCACAAGTGATGTTCAAATGCAAGATCCTCAGTTAGAGAGGCTGGAGGCCTCTCAGTTCCTGCTTTATTCCCTGATGCCTATACCATAGTGCAAACCATGCAAATGTACAGTTTTTCTGGTGAGGAGGAAATATATGACTGTTCTTTCCACTGTCTATATCAGTATCTCTCACTCAGAAGCCCCAGTTAGAAGAAAAGTGTTCTCTTAGCACTTTTGCTGATGCAGCTTTAGGTCTGTCATTTGAGCAACCCTCATCAAGTATGAAAAACTGAGGCCATTCAGCTTACAGTCTAAGAAAGAGCCTGGAATTTCAGAATCCCTCTAGTATAGTGAACTTTGGATTTCTATTATCAAAGTACTAATATATATGAGATTGTACAGAAAAAAATAGACCCATCAGTACTGAATTTTGTTTTTTATTTATTTTTATTTTTTTAATTTTTATTTTTTTAATTTTTATTTTATTGTTTAAAGTATTACAATTAGTAGTACATATGACTCCTTTTTTTACCCATTGACTTCCCCCTGGCCTCCCCTACCCCCAGGCACATGCCCTCACTCCCCCCCACCCCCAGTGTCCTGCATCCATTGGTTATGCTTACATGCATGCATACAAGTCTTTCAGTTGATCTTTTACCCCCCTACCCCCGTCAGCCTTCCCCTGCCTTCCCGCTGTAGTTTGACAGTCTGTTCGATGCTTCTGTGACTCTGTATCTATTTTTGTTCATCCGTTTATAATGTTCTTTATATTCTACAAATGCAACAGCATTGTATTTTAAAAGGTCAATATTTATTGCTCAAATGACATTTTTGTATTTGCAAGGTTTCCATGGAAACATCCATGGCATTAACAAGATGAATATATTGGAGTGAGATCATGACTAAATTAAAGTTCAAAAATTTAAAAAGTGAAGGATTTCATATTAATGTAAGGAGCTTGTAAGTCCTAATAACAAGTAAAAAGCTGAAAAGATTGAAGAACTACCAACTCTTCTTGGATCCTTAAGAAAAGGGAGACTGCTGTCCTAAGATTAGAGAGAAAAACAGGTGTATATGGAGTCACAGCTTCCCAGAACAACCACTCATGAGCTGAAATGCCATAGGAACCAGCTAAAGGGTAGGAAAGCCTGAAATGTAACTGGACAATTTCTGGGGGACTCAGTCATATGGAACCCTCACAATATTGTGAGATTTATCTCTAGGAGTTAAACAATATTCCCACACTAAATATCTTCCAACAGGTGGAGGGGAAAAGGAATTATTTGAAATATACCACAGCACTCAATTCTTTTTAACAGAGACTGACGTCAGAAAATCAAATAGAAAGGAACATCTCTTAAAGAAGCCATGGAGGCGAACACCTTATCTATAGAGAAATAAAAATACCAGTAAGAATAACATCTAACACCTTCAGAAACCCTGCAAAGAAGGGCATGCAGAGAAATATTTAAAATGTTGAGAGAAAAAATCCACCAACATAGAATTTCATACCTTGTGAAATTTGTTTCAAAAGTGAAGAAAAAATAGATTTTCTTTTTTAAAATATATTGTTATTAATTTCAGAGAGGAAGGGAGGGGGAGCGAGAGTTAGCAACATCAATGATGAGAGAGAATCATTGATTGGCTGCCTCCTGCACGCCCCCTCCTGGAGATTGAGCCTGAAACCTGGGCATGTGCTCTTGGTGGGAATCAAAACCTGGATGGACCCTTCAGTCCACAGGCAGGTGCTCTATCCACTGAGCCAAACCACCTAGGGCGAAAAAATAGATTTTCTTAGACAAACAAAAACTATGAAATTTGTTGCTGTTAGACCTTCTTTGCAATAAATTCTAAAAGAAGTTCTTTAAAATAAAGAAAACATGGATCTACATAAGAAAAGAACAACAAAGAAGGAATAAGTAAGGAAAATAAAAAAAAAATTTCTTATTCTTAATCTAATTGATAGCATGTTGGTGAAAATAATGATAGCAACAATGTATTCAATTATGTATGTGTTGGGGAAATTTCCCTGAGTCAAGAGATCAAAGAAAGAACGTGGCAACTCCAGAATTACATCAAGAAATTATTAAAGGAACTTATGGGCAGAAGCAGTGTCTTGGGCAGCAGCAATGTGGTAGATCTCCCAATTTTTAACCACCACACATGAGACCAGCACACTTTGTGTCACCACCCCTTCTGCCAGTCTCTATGTGGCTTCTTCTGTATATTCTCAGTTGTAGGACTTCTGTTCAGCTTGATTTCAGCTGGTTTTGAATGATGGTAGTCCTGTAGTTTAGTTGTAATTTTGATGTGGTTGTTGCCATCTTGATCAGAAAACTGCTATAAAATTTTTATAATGAACAGTATTACAAGCACACTTGGCATAAGTTTCTGAAAATACAACATAACTGCTGTATGAATGTTTGCTTCTTAGTGTCCTTAAAAATGTTTCTACATGGTAATGTTACCAATCTTAGTTTCACTGTTTGCTTTAGATTCAGTGCCCATATCATAGAAGAGTCAGTATCATAAAAGAAGTCAAAAGCAGTCTTGAATAATTGGAACTCTTTGGCCAGATTGTGTAATACCAATTTGTTTTCTACCACTGCTTTTTCTACATCATTCCCTCCTTGTCTGTCACTAGTTTGGAAGCACTCATCTTCATCAGGTCATTTTTTGTTAACTTCTCTAGTGTGATATCTATTAGCTCTTGAATTTCTCCAACATTCATATCTCAACACTTTCACCCCACACTTTTTTTTGTCTATCCAAAATCTATTACATAATTTTCTTGATTGGTTCTGTCATAAATTCTGTGAAGTTATGCACAACATCAGGAATTTATTGTTTCAGGCTTCATGGTTTTCACAGCTTTTTCTATAAATATGGCATCTTCAATGGCTTGATCCTTCCAGACTTTCAGGATGTTCCCTCTATCAAGAGAGAGCATTGACAATCCTTTCTATGGAGTACCATGTATAATGAACTTAAAAACTCTTTATGACCCCCTGATCTAGAAGCTGAATTAAAAATGTTGTTTGTGAACTAGTAGATCACTTTGCCACCATTGGTATTAAACTCAAAGGGTTTTGAGTGGCCAATGGTATTGTTCAATATCAAAAGAACTTTAGAGAGAAACCAAGATGGCGGCCTAGGTAAACAACTGAAATTGCTGCCTCTCACAACCACTTCAAAACTACAACTAAAAAACAAAACAGACATCACCCAGAACGACAGGAAGGCTGATTGAGTGGAAATTCTACAACTAGAAGGAAAGAGAAAAGCACACTGAGACTCAGGAGGTGTGGAAGTAAAGTGCAGAGGTAAGGAGGCATGCACTGAAAGGGGTGGCAACAGAAGACATGGGTGTCTTTTTCAATCCGAAGGGAGTCTCAAGCTCCAGACGACCCTGACTCCAGTTCCGGGAGAGTATCTGGGGACCAAGACTCATATGGGGAGAAACTGGACAATCTGTCAGCGGGTGGAACTCGAGTGCAGCTTTCTCAGAGGTGTTTGCAGCGATTATCGGGACACTGAGACCCAGGGCCCCTTAGGGCATGACTAAGGACCAGCCATAGCTGTTTGCTCCACCCTGTTGATTCCCTGAGCCCCCATCCCACCCAAGCTGCGAGAAGAGGCTTTTGCATATGAATGGGCTGACCCTTTGAGATCTAAAATTACCTAACAAACTGCAGCTGGGTCAGAGAGAACCAGAACATCCAAAAGAAGGCTCAAGGCCCCACAGCAGCTTGCATTGCTTCACAGCTGGGCCTCATCTGGGCACCTCCAAACCCCAAACAAGGAAGAGGAATCTGCTGATCTCTCCATAGCTCCTGCTGGGTAGCCTCAGGCAGAGGCTAAATTAGCACTTCCTTAGAGATCCAAGAGCCAGTGTACCTAGTGGTCAGAGTGGGACCATCCAGATTACAACTCCTCAGATCCATAAGGGACACACTCAGGGGGCAGACTCAGTGAGCACCAAAGCCTCACTGAAGCAAGTCTTGCCCCAGAAGGGTGTCTTCAGCACAGAAGTTTGCCCACTGTAGACACAGCTGATTCTCACAGCCAATTGGCCTGGAGGTCAATTCCTCCCAGTTATACCAACAATAATCAAGGCTTAACTACAGCAAGACTGTGCACACAGCCCCCAAAGGGGTGCACCAATAGTGCCCACCTCAGGTAATTGAGGAGGCTGAGCCACTGAGCCCTATAGGACACCTAGCACAGAAAGCCACCCTATCAACACAGGGAAGCCGCCAAAATGCATAGACAAAGAAACAGGTCACAAATGACAGAAATGGAGGAAAGCAAACTACTGGATATAGAGTTCAAAACCACGGTTAAAAGGTTTTTCAAAAATTTTATAGAAACCACTGATACATTTAGTGAGACCCTCGAGGATATGAAAAAGGATAAACTAGAAATTAAGCATACACTGACTGAAATAAAGAATAATATACAGAGATCCAACAGCAGACAAGAGGATCCCAAGAATCAAGTCAAAGATTTGAAATATGAAGAAGCAAAAAATACCCAACCAGAAAAGAAAAAAGAAAAAAGAATCCAAAAATATCAAGATAGTGTAAGGAGCCTCTGGGACAACTTCAAGCATACCAATATCTGAATTATAGGGGTGCCAGAAGAAGAGAGAGAGCAAGATATTGAAAACTTATTTGAAGAAATAATGACAGAAAATTTCCCCTACCTGGTGAAAGAAATAGACTTACAAGTCCAGGAAGCACAGAGAACCCCAAACAAAAGGAATCCAAAGAGGACCACACCAAGACACATCATAATTAAAATGCCAAGGGCAAAAAACAAAGAGAGAATCTTAAAAGCAGCAAGAGAAAAAAAATCAGTTACCTACAAGGGAGGCCCCATACGATTGTCAGCTGATTTCTCAACAGAAACTATGCAGGCCTGAAGGGAGTGGCAAGAAATATTCAAAGTGATGAATACCAAGAACCTACAACCAAGATTACTTTATCCAGTAAAGCTATCATTCAGAATTAAAGATCAGATAAAGAGCTTCACAGATAAGAAAAAGCTAAAGGAGTTCATCACCACTAAACCAGTATTATATGAAATGCGGAAAGGTATTCTTTAAGAATAGGAAGAAGAAGAAAAAAGGTAAAGATAAAAATTATGAACAACAATTACATATCTATCGACAAGTGAATCTAAAAATCAAGTGAATAAAAAATCTGATGAACAGAGTAAACTGGTGAATATAATAGAATCAGGTGCATAGAAAGGGAATGGACTGACAATTCTTGGCAGGGGGGAAGGGGTGTCAGGGGGAAGAGACTGGACAAAAATTGTACACCTTTGGATGAGGACAGTGGGAGGGGGTAAGGGCCGAGGGTGGGGTGGAAACTTGGTGGAGGGGACTTATGGGGGGAAATAAGAGGGAACAGCTGTAATAATCGGAACAATAAAGATTTATTTATTTTTTTTTTAAAAAATAACTTTAAAAAGGCATTCTCTTACTGGCAAGGTACTTTGTGATTTAGGAACAAAGCACCAGTGGAATGAATTCAGAAAAAGAGTTCTTTTTGCCCAAGCTTTCTTTTTGTACAACCAAAAGGTGGACACAGACAATAGGGGGGTGAAGGCCTGGGCTAGGTTGCAGGACCGAGCTGGGAGAGGTCAATGGGGTGGGGGAGGGACATATGTAATACTTTCAACAATACAGAATTAAAAAGTAATAATAAATAAATAAAATAAATTTTTTTAAAAGGCTGACATCTGGTTTTTATCTTTTCCCTTCAAGGCCCCGGGGGTTAGCAACTATATAGATAAAACAGTTCTGATAATAAATCTGACTGCATTTGTATAAAAGAGTAGAGGTAGTTTATCCTTTCTACCTTAAATCCTGGTGATCCCTTTTCTTACTTACTAATAAATGTCATTCATGGCATTTTCCCCCAGAATAGGGAACTTTGCATTTAAAATTATGTAGGCAGATATTCTTTTTCTTCAATGATTTTCTTAATGGCACCCAGGAATTGGTCTGCTACATTTTCATTAGCAGAAGTTAATCATTCTGCTATTTTCATATTTTTTTTAAGCTAAATCTCTTTGTAAAAAAAATTATAAGACCAATATTTGCTGCCATTAAATTTTCCAGCCTTAAATCCATCACTTTACTTTTGCTTTAAGTTATGATATAATGACTTTTTCTTGAATCAAATAAGTCTGTAGGTATGCACTTTACATATTAATATTGCATGGATAAAGAAGCTAAATTTTAAGCACTATGTAAAAGGTATTTTAGAAAAAGTGTCATGTTTTTGCACCTATTGGTATAACTGTATTATCTTCACTACAATTTCCTTTTTTTTTTTTACAGTGGTCCTTAGTTTGGATTTATTTATTATATTATAGCAAACAACCATAGCTGCAGACCTCAATTTATGATACATACTATACCAGTGATGGCGAAACTTTTGAGCTTGGCGTGTCAGCATTTTGAAAAACCCTAACAACTCTGGTGCTGTGTCACATATAGAAATTTTTTGATATTTGAAACCATAGTAAAATAAAGACATATATTTTTTATATTATTTATTTATTTTATTGCTTAAAGTATTACAGAGTATTACATCTGTATCCTTTTCCACTCCCCCTTGACATTTCCACGGCCTCCCCTACCCCCCAGTGTCTTGTGTCCATTGGTTATGCTTATATGCATGCATACAAGTCCTTTGGTTGATATCTTACCCCCCCCCGCCCACCCCCCAACCCTCCCCAGCCTTCCGGCTGCAGTTTGACAGTCTGTTTGAGGCTGTTCAGCCTCTGTATCTATTCTTTTTTTTAAATTAAATCTTTATTGTTCAGATTATTACATTTGTTCCTCTTTTTTCCCCCCGTAACTGCCCTCCTCCCAGTTCCCGCCCCACCCTCCGCCCTCACTCCCCACCCACTGTCCTCATCCATAGGTGCACGATTTTTGTCCAGTCTCTTCCCGCATCTCGCACAGGATCAACAGGGTGGACCGGAGAGAGCAGTTATGGCGGCTCTCAGTCCTGTCCCCAGGGTCTCTGCCTCTCTGAGTCCCAGCACCCGCTGCAAAGCTCGGAGAGAAAGCTGCACTTGCTCTGACCGAAGCCAGACAGTCCTGCTTCTCCTGTTTGAGTCAGGGTCCCTAAAGACTCGCCTGTATCTGGAGCTCAGAGTCTGCGACTCCCTCCCGATTGAAAACGTCAACCGCACCCTCCGCGGCCAGCCCGCTCCGCGCACTCCGCACCTCAGAATTTGACTTCAGCACTGCGCCTCCTCTGAGTGTCCTTATGTGTTTCTCTTTCCTCCTAGTTGTAGGACTTCCACTCAGCCAGCATTCCTGTGGTTCTGGGTGATGTCCGTTCCGTCTTTTAATTTCACTTTTGAAGTAGTTGTTCAAAGCAGCAAACTCCGGCGTTAACCTATGCTGCCATCTTGGTTCTCCTGTATCTATTCTTGTTCATCAGTTTATAATGGACTTTATTATCCATAAATGAATGAGATCATGTGGTATTTTTCTTTCATTGACTGGCTTATTTCACTTAGCATAATGCTCTCCATTTCCATCCATGCTGCTGCAAATGGTAAGAATTCCTACCTTTTTACAGCAGCATAGCATTCCATTGTGTAGATGTATCACAGTTTTCTAATCCATTCATCTGCTGATGGGCACTTAGGCTGTTTCCAGGTTGTGCTGTGGTAAATTGTGCTGCTATGAACATAGGGATGAATATATCCTTTCTGATTGGTGTTTCTGGTTTATTGGGATAAATTCCTAGAAGTGGGATCACTGGGTCAAATGGGAGTTCCATTTTTAACTTTTTGAGGAAACTCCATACTATCTTCCATACTGGCTGCACCAGTTTGCATTCCCACCAGCAGTGCACGAGTGTTCCTTTTTTCTCCACATCCTCTCCAGCACTTGTTGTTTGTTGATTTGTTGATGATAGCCATTCTGACAGGTGTGAGATGATACCTCATTGTTGTTTTGATTTCCATCTCTCAGATGATGAGGGACTTTGAGCATGTTTTCATATGTTTCTTGGCTTTCTGAATGTCCTCGTGTGAAAAGTGTCTATTTATGTCCTTTGCCCATTTTTTGATTGGACTGTTTATCTTCCTTTTGTTAAGTTGTATGTGTTCCCTATAAACGTTGGAGATTAAATCCTTATCGGGGATAAAAAAAAAAAATCCTTATTGGGGATAATATTGGCAAATATGTTCTCCCATGCAGTGGGCTTTCTTGTTGTTTTGTTGATGGTTTCTTTTGCTGTGCAGAAGCTTTTTATTTTAATGTAATCCCATTTGTTTATTTTGTCTTTAGTTTCCAATGCCCTGGGAGCAGTATCAGAGAAGAAATTGCTTCGGCATATGTCTGAGATTTTGTTGCCTTTGAATTCCTCTAGTATTTTCACGGTTTTCCGCTTTCATTTAAGTCCTTTATCCATTTTGAGTTTATTTTTGTGTATGGTGTAAGTTGATGGTCTAGTTTCATTTTTTTGAATGTATCGGTCCAATATTCCCAACACCATTTATTGAAGAGACTGTCTTGACTCCATTTTATGTTCTTGCCTCCTTTGTCAAATATTAATTGAGCATATTGGTTCAGGTCGATTTCTTGGTTCTCTATTCTATTCCATTGATTTATATGTCTGTTCCTCTGCCAGTACCAGGCAGTTTTGATAACAGTGGCTTTGTAATACAGCTTTATATCAGGTATTGAGATCTCACCTACTTTGTTCTTCTTTCTCAGGATCTCTGCAGCTATTCAGGGTATTTTTTTATTCCAGATGAATCTTTGGAGAGTTCGTTCTAGATCTGTTAAATATGCCATTGGTATTTTAATTGGAAGTGCATTGAATTTATAAATTGCTTTGGGTAGTATGGACATTTTAATGATGTTGATTCTACCAATCCATGAACATGATATGATCTTCCATCTGTTTATGTCTTCCTCTATCTCTTTTTTCAGTGTCCTGTAGTTTTCTGAGTAGAGCTCTGTTACCTCCTTAGTTAAGTTTATTCCTAGGTATCTTAATTTTTTTAGTGTGATGGTAAATGGGTTTGCTTTTTTTGTCACTCTTTCTGTAAGTTCACTATTGGTGTATAGAAATGCCATAGATTTCTTTGGGTTAATTTTGTATCCTGCTACATTGCTATATTCATTTATCAAGTCTAATAGTTTTTTGATGGAGTCTTTAGGGTTTTTTATGTACAATATCATGTCATCTGCAAATAAGGACAGTTTTACTTCTTTTTTTACAATTTGAATGCCTTTTATTTCTTCTTCTTGTCTAATTGCAATGGCTAATACTTCCAGTACTATGTCGAAGAGGAGTGGTGTGAATGGTTATCTCTGTCTTGTTCCTTTTCTAAAGGGAAATGGTTTTAGTTTTTGCGCATTGCGTATGATGTTGGCTGTGTGTTTGTCATATTTGGCTTTTATTATGTTGAGGTATGATCCTTCTATTCCCAACTTGCTGAGAGTTTTTAGCATTGATGGGTGTTGGATTTTGTCAAATGCTTTTTCTGCAATAACTTATATGACTATGTGGGGTTTTTTTTTTCAATTTGTTTATGTGATGTATCACGTTTATTGATTTGTGGATATTGTACCATCCTTGCATCCCTGGAATGAATCCTACTTGGTCATAGTGTATGATCTTTCAAATGTACTGCTGGATCCGATTTGCTAGAATTTTCTTGAGGATTTTGGCATCTATGTTCATGAGGGATATTGGCCTGTAATTATCTTTCATTGTATTGTCTTTATCTGGTTTTGGTATGAGGGTGATGCTGGCTTCATAGAATGAGCTTGGAAGTGTTTCTTCCTCTTGAATTTTTTGGAATAGACTGAGGAAGATAGGTTTTAGTTCTTCCTTGAATGTTTGGTAAAACTCCCCTGTGAAGCCGTCTGGCCCTGGGCTTGTTTGCTGGAAGCTTTTTGATGACTGCTTCAATTTCTTCCATAGTTAATGGCCTATTGAGATTTTTAGATTCTTCCTGATTTAGTTTTGGAAAGTTGTATTTTTCTAGGAATATGTCCATTTCCTCCAGGTTGTCTAGTTTGTTGGAATAGAGTTGTTCATAGTATTTTTTAACAAACATTTGTATTTCTGTGGGGTCTGATGTTATTTCACCTCTATCATTTCTAATTTTGTTTATTTGGGTCCTTTGCCTTTGCTTCTTCTTGTTTATCCATTCAAAGAACCAGCTCTTGGTTTCATTGATCTTATGTATTTGTTTTTTTTATTTGGTCTCTATGTCATTTATTTCTGCTCTGATCTTTATTATCTCCTTCTCTCAGCTCACTCTGGGCTTTTCTTGTTGCTCTCTAGAAAACAGAGCAATTAGAATTGCTTTCTAATTCTTTGAGTTGTAGAGTTAGATGATTTACTTCCATTTTTTCTTTCTTTCTGAGGTAGGCCTGTAGAGCTATAAACTTCCCTCTCAGGACTTCTTTCATTGTGTCCCATAGGTTTTGGATTTTTGTTTTTTCATTGTCATTAGTTTCCAGGATGTTTTTGATTTCTTCTTTGATCTCATTGGTAACCCAATCAATATTTAATAACATGCTATTCAGCTTCCAAGTGTTTCAGTGTTTTGGTTTATTTTTATTGTAGTTTATTTCTAATATTATGCCGGTGTGGTCTGAGAAGATGCTTGGTATGATTTCAATCTTCTTGAATTTGGGAATACTTTGCTTAGAACCCAATATGTGGTCTATTTTTGGAAATGTCCCATGTGCACTTAAGAAGAATGTATATTCTGCGGCTTTGGGGTGAAATATTCTGAAGATGTCAATTAAGTCCATCTGATCTAGTGACTCATTTAGGTTTGCTATTTCTTTGCTGACATTTTGTCTAGAGGATTTCTCCAGTGATGTCAATGGTGTATTAAAGTCCCCTGCTATGATGGTATTATTGTCGATCTCTCCCTTGATATCTTCCAGGAGTTTTTCTATTTTTATGTATTTGTGTGCTCCTACACTGGCTGCATACATATTTTTCAGGGTTATATCCTCTTGTTGTATCGATCCCTTTAGTATTATGAAATGGCCTTCCTTATCTCTTGTTATGGCCTTCACTTTGAGGTTATTTTGTCCAATATCAGCATTGCTACCCCAGCTTTTTTTTTCATTTCTATTTGACTGAAAGATATTTTTCCATACCTTCACTTTTATTCTGTGTGAGTCCCTACTTCTGAGGTGAGTCTCTGGTAGGCAGCAAATATGTGGGTCATGTTTTTTTTATCACTTCAGCCACTCATTGTCTTTTGATTGGAGCATTAATCCATTTATGTTTAGAGTTATTATTGAAAAGTACTTGTTTATAGCCATTTTTATTTTTTGTGCCTGTGTTCTTTCTTACCTTTTTTATTTCTTCTTTTTACACCAGTCCCTTTAGCATTTCTTGAATTGCAGATTTGGTAGTGATAGAGTCCCTTAGCCTTTTTTTTTTTTTTGTCTGCGAAGCTCCTTATTTCCCCTTCAATTTTGAATGATAGCCTTGCTGGATAGAGTATTCTTGGATTTAGTCCCTTGCTTTGCATCGCTTTGTAAATTTCCTTCTATTTTTTTCTGGCCTGATGTGTTTCTGTTGAGAAATCATTTGATAATCTAATAGGAGATCCCTTGTAAGCAACCTTCTGTCTCTCTCTTGCAGCCTTTAAGATTCTGTCTTTGTCCTGAACATTTGCCATTGTAATTATGATGTGTCCTGGTATGGGTCTTTTCGGGTTCATCTTGTTTGGGACTCTCTGTGCTTGTGTGACTTTTTTCTTCCCCACATCAGGGAAATTTTTGGACAATATTTCTTCAAATAGGTTTTCTAAACCTTGTTCCTCTTCCTGTTGTTCTGGCACCCCTATTATTCATATGTTGCTTACTTTCATGTTGTCCCATAGCTCCCTTAGGCTCTCCTCCTGTCTTTTAATTTCTCTCCAATTGCAGTTCAGTTTGGGTGTGTTTTCTTCCCTGTCTTCTAATTTGCTAATTCAGTCCTCCGCTTCTCCTAGTCTACTTTGGAAACTTTCCATGGTGTTTATTATTGCAGCTATAGCACTCTTCATTTCTTCTTGATTCTTACATAAGTTGTTGATTTTTTCATCCATTTCTTCTTGATTCTTGCATAAGTTATTGATTTTTTCCTCCATCCTATTTATGCACTCTCGGACCCTTATTCTGAATTCTTTTTCTGACATATTGCATGCCTCTGTTTCACTTTGCTGATTCTCTAGCAATTTACCATTTTCTTTTCTTTGAGGATTTTTTTGTCTACACATTTTTTGTCTCACCAACTGATCTAGATGTTGAGTCATGCAGGGGCTGCTCCTTGTGTGGCAGTGGTTCCTCGGTTTGCAGTTGCCCCTCAAGTCGTCTCAGTAGTGACTGCTCCTCAGTTGGCAGCAGCTCCTTTGGTGGGTGCATTTCGCAGCCGTGGTGTCTCCTATGGTTGGTACATGAGTTTGCTCACCCCGCTGCTGTTTCTTGGACAGGGGTGGGCTGATCAGGAGGCTTCAGCTCTTCAGGTGCGGGAGGGCTGAGCCTGGCTGCCGCTCCTTGGACAGGAGTGGGCTGTTTACGTGGCTTCTGCTCCTCGGATGGGCACGGACTGCTCACGTGGCTGCTGCTCTTTGGATCAGGCCTGGCTACACACTGCTGCTGTTCCTCAGATGGCACAGGCTGCTCGTGAAGCTGCTGCTCTTTGGACAGGAGCAGATTGTTTACAGGGCTACTGTTCCTCGTACGGGTGCAGGCTGCTCGCGCAGCTGCTGCTCCTCAGATGGGAGATGGGCTGCTTCTGTGGCTGCTTCTCCTTGGGCAGGAGTGAGGTTCATGTGCGGCTGCTGCTCCTCTGATGGGAGATGGGCTGCTTGCATGGCTGCTGCTCCTCGGACGGGGGTGAGCTGCACGTGTGACTGCTGCTCCTCAAATGGGGGCAGGATGCTCACCCAGCTGCTGCTCATTGGACAGGTGCAGAGTGTGTGTTTGGCTGCTGCTCCTTGCACCAGTGTGGGCTGTGCAGAGCTGCCGCTCCTCAGATGCGGTCGGTCTATCTGTTAGTGTGGCTGCTACTCCTCAGACAGGGGCAAGCTGCTCGGGCAGCTGCAGCTCCTTGGGCCAGAGTGAGCTGCACATGCGGCTGCTGCTCCTTGTACAGTGGCTGTCTGCTTGCGTGGCTGCTGCTCCTCGGATGGGGGCAGGCCGCTCATCCAGCTACTGCTCGTTGGACAGGTGTAGGTGTCTGATGCTCCTTGGACCAGTGTGGACTGTGCAGGGCTGCTGCTTCTCATACGTAGGTGTTCTGCTCGTGTGGCTGCTGCTCCTCAGACTGGGGGAGGCTGCTCGGGCGGCTACTGCTCCCTGAATGGGAGTGGGCTGCTTGCGGTGATGCTGTTCCTCATATGGGTATGGACTGCTCACACCGCTGCTGCTCCTTGGATGGGGGCAGGTTTCTCGCACACCTACTGCTGCTCAGACAGGAGGAGGGTGTGGGCTGCCCAGCTGCTGCTCCTCGGATGAGGGTGGGCTGCCGTTCCTCAAAAGTGGGCAGGCTGCTCATGCGGCTGCTGCTCCTCAGACTGGGCAGGCTATTCACACGGTTGCTGCTCCTTGGACGAGGGAGCTGGCCGCTCACACAGATGACAGCTGCTGCTCCTTGGATAGGGGCAGGCCACGTGAAGTTTCTGCTCTTAGGCCTTGGGCAGGCTGCTTGTGGGGTTGTTGCTCCTTGGACAGGAGTGGGCTGCTCAAGTGTCTGTTGCTTGCGTGGTTGAAGTGCCCTGGGCTAAGGCGTTGGGCCGGTCAGAGGGGAGCACTCTTCAGAACTCACAGGAGCCTGCACCCAGAGTGGCTGGAAACTCTTTGACCGTGGGACCACAGCCGAAGTAGCAGGTCCCTGGAAGGGGTGTCTGTAGAGTCCCAGATGTTATCTGAGGGCACCCTGGGTGGGTGTGAGGCCTGGCTCCCAGTTACAGCAGCTCTCCCCTTATAAACGCTAGGCTTCTGGGGATGAGCCGGCCTCCTGGAACTGCTTATACTGTAGCAGAGGCTTCCTAGTTAGGCGAGCCCGTTTAGCCTGACCCAAAAGGCCCTGCGGGATCTATCTGTGCCTCACTCACATACACATACACATCCCACATGACCACACACTCCTCTTTTGGTCACTCATGCTCTCTCCCTCAATGCTGCCTTCTTCCTGCCTCTGTAGTTGGGTCTGGGGTATTATTGTCCCATTTGTGGATGGAGATTCATCTCCAGGTATCTGGTTATGAGCCTCACTCTCTAGCACCTGGCCAGACAGGATAAAATTCACCTCAACAATACACAACACAAAGGGACCAATGAATGTACTCATGATAACAAAAAAAAAAAAAAAAAAAAAAAAAAAATATATATATATATATATATATATATATATATATATATATATATGGAAAACACCACAGAACAAATACCTAAACAAACAAACAAAACAAACAAACCAAAATAATAACAATAAAATTAAAAAAAAAGTAAATAAAAACACCAAACCCCCAGTAAAGAGGGTGGGGGCAGAATCTGTAGATGCTGAACTTATATATAGAAGATAAGTTCAAGAGTTGGATGAATATGGGGAGGATCTCAGTTCAGTATAGAGGAAGTAGAAAGGGGATGGGTGGATAAGAGGAAAGAGAACGAGAACAAAATAATAATAAGAAATTTACAAAAAAATTGATTTCAAAAATGGTATAAAATAGCAAATAAAAATAAAATAAAATAGAGTGATGGAAAAATAATGTGAGAAGAAATAGAAAATAAAGCAACAAACAAAAACAGAAAAATAAAGAAAAAAGTGAAAAAAAGAAAAAAGAGAGATAACAAAGTAATAAAAAAATAAAATAAAATAAAATAAAAATGAAAAAGTGAAGTGTTCCTTTGGCTGGCTTAAGATCCCAGTCTTCTGGACTGTAGTGTTTCGCAGCATCCAATTGCTGGGATGGAAAGTCTCTAGTCCAGTCCCTTTGTGCTCTTGGGGACTATTTAGGTTTTTTGTTTTTTGTTTTGTAATCCTTTTACCACTCAGGGTGGAATCTGGGTGTGTCTGTATTAGTTGCCTGGATACTGGAGGGGAGGGGCTATCCCTTCAGGGCAAAATGGCTGCCCAGGTCCCAGGCTCAAGTATGACTCAGCATCACACTCACTGCCACTACTCCTGGATCCTCCTCTCTCCCCAGATTCCACAATTCCGCACCTTCTTCCATGCTCCAGTCACGGGTAAGTGTCTGAATCCGAAAGGTCCTATGAACTAGGCTCTATGAAGAAGGGGGCACAAGCCACAGAGGCTGGAGAGGCTGCACCTCTGCACACTCTCCTGCCAGCACTCTTCAGCCTTTATTGACTGTGGATCCAGATCTAGAATTCCCTGCAAGGGGGGAAAGGCTGTGCGTCTGAGTGCTCTTCTGCCAGCACTCCTCAGCCTTTCCTGATTGTGGACCCAGATCTAGAATCCCCTGCCGACCAGCAGTTCTGCATACCTTTTTTTCCACTGTGCCCGTCCCAAGGGATGCGGCCCAAGCCTGTGCTGCGTGGGTTCCCTCTGAGCTTCAGGGCTCAGAATTCTGGCCGATTATCCTTCCCAGAGCCTTGACTTTACCTTTCTCCGGGAGTCCTCTGCCTTTCCTGGCTGCAAACTGTCTCCCAACTGAATCTCCTCTGCCAAATCGGGCTGTATGTTACTGGTTTCAGCTGCTCACCCTATCTGCTCCGGGACAAGGCACGGGACATGTCCATCTATACCGCCGCCATTTTATCTCTCCAAGACTGAGAAGTTATAATGAGCACATTGTTATGGATCATTTAAGACTCCTCTTTTCTGTGAGGAACTCAATCCCTGCTTTGATATTTATTTTATATATTTAAATGCCATTTAACAAAGAAAAAAATCAACCAAAAAAATGAGTTCGGGTGTCATAGGTTCGCCATCACTGTACTATACAATCCAACTTTTCCTTGTCATGACTTTACTCTGCTTCTTAGGAGTACTTCAGCATCACTGATGGTACTTTGCATTGGTTCCATGGTATTATTCAAAATTGATGATATTGACCTAAATACAATGAAAAATATATGAGAACCTCAAGAGTTATTTTTTTTTTTACTGTGATGTGAAATTTACTGGAGATACAGACTGCACACATGGAGATAATTAGCGTCACATGGTGATTTAAGTGCATACTCGCAACACTTGAGCTCCCTGCCATAGAAACAGGAGGCAAATCTAAAATTATTACAGCAGGACAGTATGTACTACAGTTACTTTTATGCATTATTACTAAATACTGCATATTTATTATTGTTTACACTTTTTTTAACTGTGAATCACTATGTACAGTTTGTAAGTGTGTGTGTAAGTTTTGATAAATTTTAACTTTTATATTGATGTATGGTATTAAATAATAAAATAGAGTAGTATATACATATTTATGCATTTATGAAATAATTGAATTGTTCTTAATTTTTTGATATTTCTAAGCTGTGTGATTCATCTGCTAGTTTTTTTCAAATTATTACTAATCTCCAAAAATGTTTTCAATATAGTTATATTTTAAAATTCACATATAAGTGGATCCACACAGTTCAAACCCAGGTTGTCCAAGGGTCAACAGCATATCTTACTGGTTCTATTTCTCAGAAGAATATTCAGTTACATAGATGTTAGTGTGGTTTTGAGAAACAGAATCTTAAGGATACGTTTTCTGAATCGGTTCTGGTGATGAGGCTATAGAGATAAACAAAATGTTATCATTGTATACTCCTGATCAAGTATTATAAAATGAAAGATTCTGGGTGACCAAGTATTTTATATTTTAGAACATTCTTCTCAAACTAATGAGTATAATGATATTGGTTGGTTGTCCCTGATTGCATTGGACAAAATAAGGAAAGAAAGGTGAGCTCAGGGATTCAAATTATTAGCTAGAACATTGCATAAATGACCTAAAATTTTGAATGTTCCCTGAAAGAAATACTTGTATCCTACAGACACAAAACTGATATTGCTGAAAATATGAACCCAGAGTTTTGTCCTGATGTGGGCTAAATTGCAACAGCAGTGGAATTTCCAACCCCTGAAAGGGTCTGCTATAAATTGAGGGCATTGACTTGGAAGAAATGGACTCCTGAAAGTTTGAATAAAGGTGTGTTTAAGACCCTGACACAGCTGTGGACATTAAACTCCTGAATTTTGATGTTGTTCTTTGCCAACAGAAGCACTTTCTCAACTCCTGTTTGAGACTGACTGAGCAAACTAATGTCCTTGTACTGCTGATTCTTCTCAGAAACCATTCACACATCCCTTATTGCTTTTAGACATATAACTAAATTTAAGTCTGGCAGGTTCAAATAGGAAAAGCATAATCTGTGGCTCATGAGAATGTTCATTAGATGCCAAAAAATACTTTACTTTTTTTTTCAAAATTATACAGAGAAATATCTACAGAGTATGTGTGGAAATGGATATTATGAGGATAGGATAATACTTAAGAAATGAAAAGGTGTATCAGGAAAAACTTATTAACATTGGCCCTCTAAGCAAATACTCTGAATTTAAAATTTCAACTTAAGGGCTTAGAGATAGATCTAATAGTTTATTTATTTGCTGGGCTCAATAAAATATGGGCCAAAGGTTGCTTATACTAAAAGAGTTGACAAGATATCTACCTAGGTATACTGCAGAGAAAGGAATCCAAAAGCTTGCCAAACTTAGAAAGTTTGAGTGGATTCATCATGTAAGATACTCCTTATTTTTATTTTTTTTTAATTTCTTTATTGATTAAGGTATTACATATATGTTCTTCTCCCACCATAACACCCCCCCCACCTCCCCAACTCATGCCCTCACCCCCCTGTTGTCTGTGTCCATTAGTTAGGCTTATATGCATGCGTACAAATCATTTGGTTGATCTCTCCCCTTACCTCCACCCTCCCCTACCTTGCCCTCACTCTCCCCAACCTTCCCTTTGGAGTTTGACAGTCTGATTGATGCTTTTCTGTCTCTGGATCTTTTTTGGTTAATTAGTTTATGTTGTTCATTATATTCCATAAATGAGTGAGATCATGTGATGTTTGTCTCTCTCTAACAGGTTTACTTCACTTAGCATAATGCTCTCCAGATCCATCCATGCTACTGCAAATGGTAAGAATTCCTTCTTTTTTTGCCACAGGGTAGTATTCCATTGTGTAGATGTACTACAGTTTTCTAATCCATTCATCTACTGATGGAAACTTTGGCTGTTTCCAAATGTTAGCTATGGTGAATTGTGCTGCTATGACCATAGGAGTACATATATCCTTTCTGATTGGTGTTTCTAGTTTCTTGGGATATATTCCTAGAAGTGGGATCACTGGGTCAAATGGGAGTTCCATTTTTAGTTTTTTGAGGAAACTCCATACTGTCTTCCATAGTGACTGCACCAGTCTGCATTCCCACCAGCAGTGCACGAGTGTTCCTTTTTCTCCAGGTCCTCTCCAGCACTTGTCATTTGTTGATTTGTTGATGATAGCCATTCTGACAGGTGTGAGATGGCACCACATTGTCGTTTTGATTTGCATCTATCAGATGATTAGTGACTTTGAGAATGTTTTCATATGTCTCTTGGCCTTCCTTCTGTCTTTTTTAAAAAAGTTTCTGTTTAGGTCCATTGCCCATTTTTTGATTGATTGTTTATCTTCCTTTTGTTTAATTGTATGAGTTCCCTGAAAATGTTGGAGATTAAACCCTTATCGGTGATAACAGTGGCAAATATGTTCTCCCATGCAGTTGGTTTTCTTGTTGTTTTGTTGATGGTTTCTTTTGCTGTGCAGAAGCTTTTTATTTTGACGTAGTCCCATTTGTTTATTTTCTCTTTAGTTTCCATTGCCCTAGGAGCAGTATTGGTGAAGAAATTTCTTCGGCATATGTCTGCTATTTTGCTGCCTCTGGATTCCTCTAGTATTTTTATGGTTTCTCGTCTTATGTTAAGTCCTTTAACCATTTTGAGTTTATTTTTGTGAATGGTATAAGATGGTGGTCTAGTTTCATTTTTTTGCACGTATCTGTCCAATTTTCCCAACACCATTTATTGAAGAGACTGTCTTTACTCCATTGTATGTTCATGCCTCCTTTGTGGAATATTAATTGAACATAGTGGTTTGGGTCGATTTCTGGGCTCTCTATTCTATTCCATTGATCTATATTTCTGTTCTTGTGCCAGTACCAGGCAGATTTGAGAACAGTGGCTTTGTAATACAGCTTGATATCTGGTATTGCGATCCCACCTACTTTGTTCTTCTTTCTCAAGATTGCTGCAGCTATTCGGGGTCTTTTTTTTATTCCAGATGAATTTTTGGAAAGTTTGGTCTAGTTCTGGAAATAGGCCGTTGATATTTTAATGGGGAGTCCGTTGTATCTGTAGATTGCTCTGGGTAGTATGGACATTTTAATGATGTTGATTCTACCAATCCATGAACATGGTATGTTCTTCCATCTGTTTATGTATTCCTCTATGTCTTTTTTCAGTGTCCTGTAGTTTTCAGCATATAGGTCTTTTACCTCCTTAGGTAAGTTTAATCCTAGGTATCTTAATTTTTTTGGTGCAATGGTAAATGAGATTGATTTTTTAGTCTCTATTTCTGTAAGTTCATTATTGGTGTATAGAAATGCCATAGATTTATTGGCATTAATTTTGTATCCTGCAACATTGCCAAATTCATTTATTAAGTCTAATAATTTTTTTAATGGAGTCTTTAGGGTTTTCTATGTACAGTATCATGTCATCTGTGAATGAGGACAATTTTACTTCTTTTCCAAATTGGATATCTATTATTTCTTCTTCTTGTCTGATTGAAATGGCTAGTACTTCCAGTATTATGTCAAACAGGAGTGGTGAGAGTGGGCATCCCTGTCTTTTTCCTGTTCTTGAGGAAAATGTTTTTAGATTTTGCCCATTGAGTATGATGTTGGCTGTATGTCATTTATGGTTTTTATTATGTTGAGGAATGATCCTTCAATTCCCACTTTGCTGAGAGTTTTTAACAAGAAAGGGTGTTGGGTTTTGTAAAATGCTTTTTCTGTGTCAATTGATATGACTATGTCATTTTTGTCTTTCAATGTGTTTATGTTATGTATCAAATTTATTGATTGGCGGATATTGTACCATCCTTGCATCCCTGGGATAAATCTTACTTAGTCAGGGTGTATGATTTTTCTGATGAACTGCTGGATCTGATTTGCTAAGATTTTGCTGAGGATTTTGGCATCTATGTTCATGAGGGATATTAGTGTGTAATTCTCTTTCATTGTGTTGTCTCTATCTGCTTTTGGTATTAGGGTGATGCTGGTTCATAGAGTGAGCTTGGAAGTGTTCTTTGCTCTTGAATTTTTTGAAATAGTCTGAGGACGATATGTTTTAGTTCTTCCTTGAATGTTTGGTAAAACTCCCCTGTGAAGCCGTCTGGCCCTGGGTTTTTGCTTGCTGGAAGTTTTTTGAAGAGTAATTCAATTTCTTTCATAGTTATTGGCCTATTAAGATTTTTAGAATCTTCCTGATTGAGTTTTGTAAGGTTGTATTTTTTAGTCATATGTCCATTTCCTTCAGGTTGTCTAGTTTGTTGGAATAGAGTTGCTCAGACTATTTTTTTAATAATCATTTGTATTTCTATAGGGTCTGTTGTTATTTCACCTCTATTATTTCTTTTTTTTTAAATTAAATCTTTATTGTTCAGATTATTACATTTGTTCCTCTTTTTTCCCCCCATAACTCCCCTCCTCCCAGTTCCCGTCCCACCCTCCGCCCTCACTCCCCATCCACTGTCCTCATCCATAGGTGCACGATTTTTGTCCAGTCTCTTCCCGCATCTTCCACACCCCTTTCCCCCCCAAGAATAGTCATTCCATTCCCTTTCTATGTCCCTGATTCTATTATAATCACCAGTTCATTCTGTTCATCAGATTATTTATTCACTTGATTCTTAGATTCACGTGTTGATAGATGCATATTTGTTGTTCATAATTTGTATCTTTACCTTTTTCTACCTCTTCCTCTTCTTAAAGGATACCTTTCAGCATTTCATATAATCCTGGTTTGGTGGTGATGAACTCCTTTAGCTTTTCCTTATCTGTGAAGCTCTTTATCTGACCTTCAATTCTGAATGATAGCTTTGCTGGATAAAGTAATCTTGGTTGTAGGTTCTTGGTATTCATCACTTTGAATATTTCTTGCCATTCCCTTCTGGCCTGCAAAGTTTCTGTTGAGAAATCAGCTGACAGTCGTATGGGTATTCCCTTGTAGGTAACTGAGTTTCTTTCTCATGCTGTTTTTAAGATTCTCTCTTTATCTTTTGCTCTTGGCATTTTAATTATGATGTGTCTTGGTGTGGTCCTCTTTGGATTCCTTTTGTTTGGGGTTCTCCACACTTCTTGGACCTGTAAGTCCATTTCTTTCACCAGGTGGGGGAAGTTTTCTGTCATTATTTCTTCAAATAGGTTTTCAATATCTTGCTCTCTCTCTTCTTCTGGCACCCCTATAATTCTGATGTTGGTACACTTGAGGCTGTCCCAGAGGCTCCTTACACTATCCTCGCATTTTTGGATTCTTTTTTCATTTTGCTTTTCCGGTTGGGTGTTTTTTGCTTCCTCACATTTCAAATCATTGACTTGATTCTTGCACTCCTCTGGTCTGCTGTCGGGACTATGTATAATATTCGTTATTTCAGTCCGTGTATGCTTAATTTCTAGTTGGTTCCCCAATATAATATCAAGGGTCTCATTGGTTTTCTTGTAGATCTCATTAAGTTTATCAGCGGCTTCTAAACAGTTCTTGAGAGACCTTAAAAGTGTGGTTCTGAACTCTATATCTTCCATTTACAATTTTGTCCTGTTTCTTTGTCTCCGCATTTTGTTATGCTTCCTTGGTGCACCCCCTAGTGGTCTTTGTGCGCAGTCTTATAGTTAAACCTTGATTGTTGTAGCTAATACCAGGGAGGGTTTGACCTCCAGGCCAAGTGGCTATGAGAATCAGCTGTGTCAGCAGTGAGAGAACTTCTGTCCTCTAGGGAGGTGCTAATCTAGCCTTTGCCTGAGGCTATCCGGCAAATACCTCTGTGTAGGGCTTGGGCGGGGTGGGTCGCACAGGATCAACAGGGTGGGCCAGAGAGAGCAGTTATGGCGGCTCTCAGTCCTGTCCCCAGGGGCTCTGCCTCTCTGAGTCCCAGCACCTGATGCAAAGCTGGGAGACAAAGCTGCACTCGCTCTGACCGAAGCCAGACAGTCCCGCTTCTCCCGTTTGAGTCTGGGTCCCTAAAGACTCGCCTGTATCTGGAGCTCAGAGTCTGCGACTCCCTCCCGATTGAAAACGCCAACCGTGCCCTCCGCCGCCAGCCCACTTCACGCACTCCGCACCTCAGAATTTGACTTCAGCACTGCGCCTCCTCTGAGTGTCCGTATGCTTTTCTCTTTCCTCCTAGTTGTCGGACTTCCACTCAGCCAGCGTTCCTGTGGTTCTGGGTGATGTCCGTTCCGTTTTTTAGTTTCACGTTTGAAGTAGTTTTTCAAGGCAGCAAACTCCGGCGTTAACCTATGCCGCTATCTTGGTTCTCCCAGAAATTCTCCCTCACCTCTATTATTTCTGATTTTGTTTATTTGGGTCCTCTCTCTTTAGTTCTTGGTGAGCCTGGCTAGAGGTTCATCAATCTTGTTTATCATTTCGAAGAACTAGCACTTAGTTTCATTGATCTTTTGTATTTTTTTTTGCCTCTATGTCATTTATTTCTGCTCTGATCTTTATTATCTCCTTCCTTCTGCTCAATCTGGGCTTTTCTTGTTGCTCTCTTTCTAATTCTTGGGTTATAGAGTTAGATGATTTACTACCATTTTTTCTTGTTTTTGTGAGGTAGGCCTGTAATGCTATAAACTTCCCTCTCAGGACTGCTTTCATTGTGTCCAATAGATTTTGGATTATTGTGCTTTTATTTTCATTAGTTTCCCGGATGTTTTTAATTTCTTCTTGGATCTCTTTGGTGCCCCAATCATTATTTAATAGCATACTATTTAGCTTCCTAGTGTTTGAATTTTTTGGATTGTTTTTATTGAAATTTATTTCTAATATTATGCCATTGTGACCTGAGAAGATGCTTGATATGATTTCAACCTTTTTGAATTTGGGGAGACTTTGCTTGTGACCCAGTATGTGGTCTATTTTTGAAAATGTCTACAGAACCTAGACACAGAACCTACACAGAACCTAGAGACAGAAGAACTTCGCTAGAGAGAACATGGCAGAAGATCCTGGACAGAAACTGGCCACAGAAACTAGAGACAGAACCTGGCTACAGAACCTGGATAGAACATTGCAAGAGAACCTGACTAGAACCTGGTGACCGAACCTGGCTGGAGAACCTGGAAAGAACCTGGCTGGAGAACCTAGCGAGTGAACATGGCTACAGAACCTGGCTGGAGAACCTGGAGAACCTGGCTGGAGAACCTAGCAAAAGAACATGGACACAGAACCTGGCTGGAGATCCTAACCAGAACTTCGCTGGAGATCCTGACCAGAACTTGGCTAGAGATCCTGGCTAGGCTGCTCATCAACTGAACGCTGCCTCTGTGTCATTCCTTCTTCACCAACTCCGTCCACACCTTTGGGGACCCCTGGACCTGCTGGACCGGAGACAGTCTTGTGCTGCCTCCAGCCCAATCCTCGTCAGAGCCCTCTCCACCAGAAGTATCCGGCCCTTCCTCATCCCAAATGGCCATGAAAACTCGCCGACTCAGCACTGCTTCCACAGGAAAGCCCCCGCTCTCTGTGGAGGATGGTTTTGAGAAACTCATATGGGAGTTGTCAGGAAGTAAATTAGAAGCTGAGATCGACCTGGATCCTGGGAGAGATGAAGATGACCTTCTGCTTGAGCTATCAGAAATGATTGATAGCTGAACATGATAGTAGGACATTTAAAAACAAACAAACAAACAAAAAAATCACGAAAGCCGAGGCCGGTTTGGCTCGGTGGATAGAGCTTCGGCCTGCGGGCTGAGGGGTCCCGGGTTTGATTCCTGTCAGGGGCATGTGCCTGGGTTGCGGACACATCCCCAGTGGGGTTGTTTAGGGGGCGGCTGATTTATGTTTCTCTCGCATCAATGTTTCTAGCTCACTATCTCTCTCCCTTCCTCTCTGTAAAAAAATCAATAAAATATATTAATAAAAAAAACTCACCAAAAAAAAAAAAAAAGAAAAAAAAAAGAAAATGTCTCATGTACACTTGAGAAGAATGTATATTCCGTGGCTTTGGGGTGAAATGTTCTGTAGATGTCAAGTAAGTCCCTCTGATTTAGTGAGTCATGTAGGAGTGCTGTTTCTTTGCTGAATTTGTCTAGAGGATTAATTCAGTGATGTCAGTGGTGTATTAAAGTCCCCTGCTATGATTGTATTGTTGTCAGTTTCTTCCTTGATATCTTCCAGGAGTTATTTTTATGTATTTGGGTGCTCCTGCATTGGGTGCATATATGTTTATCAGGGTTATATCCTCTTGTTTTATCGATCCTTTTAGTATTATGAAGTGGCCTTCCTTATCTCTTGTTATGACCTTCATTTTGAGGTTATTTTGTCCAATATAAGTATTGCTATCCCAGCTTTTTTTTTTTTTCATTTCCATTTGCCTGAAAGATATTTTTCCATCCCTTCATTTTCAGTCTGTGTGAGTCCCTTGATCTGAGGTGGTTTTCTTGTAGACAGCATATATATGGGTCATGTTTTTTTTTTTTTTAATCCATTCATTAACTCGATGTCTTTTGATTGGAGCATTTAGTCTGTTTACGTTGAAAGTTATTATTGAAAATATTTGTTTGTAGTTATTTTTATTTTTTGTGCCTGTGTTCTTTCTTACCTTTTTATTTCTTCTTTTTACATCAGTCACTTTAGCATTTCTTGCATTGCTGGTTTGGTAGTGATACACGCCCTTATCCTTTTTTTTTTTTTTTTTGTCTGTGAAGCTCCTTATTTCTCCTTTAATTTTGAATGATAGTCTTTCTGGATAGAGTGTTCTTGGATTTAGTCCCTTGCTTTGCATCGCTTTGTAAATTTCTTTCCATTCTTTTCTGGCCTGATGTGTTTCTGTTGAGAAATCATTTGATAATCTAATGGGAGATCCCTTGTACACAAATTTCTGTCTCTCTCTTGCAGCCTTTAAGATTCTGTCTTTGTCCTGAACATTTGCCATCGTGATTACAATGTGTCTTGGTGTGGTTCTTTTCGGGTTCATCTTGTTTGGGACTCTCTGTGCTTGTGTGACTTTTTCTTCCCTATATCAGGGAAGTTTTTGGACAATATTTCTTCAAATAGGTTTTCTAAACCTTGTTCCTCTTCCTGTTGTTCTGGCACCCCTATTATTCATATGTTGCTTCATTTCATGTTGTGTCATAGCGCCCATAAGCTTTCCTCCTGTCTTTAATTTTTTTCTTCAATTGCAGCTCAGTTTGGGTGTGCTTTTCTTCCTGTCTTCTAATTCTCTAATTCAGTCCTCCGCTTCTCCTAGTCTACTGTTGAAACTTTCCATGGTGTTTTTAATTGCAGCTCTATCACTCTTAATTTCTTCTTGATCCTTACATAAGTTGTTGATTTTTTTCATCCATTTGTTCTTGATTCTTGCATAAGTTGTTGATTTTTTCCTCCATCCTGTTTATGAACTCTAGAACCCTTATTCTGAATTCTTTTTCCTACATATTGCATGCCTCTGTTTCACTTAGCTGCTTTTCCGGTGAGATCTCCTTTTCTTTCCTTTGAGGGTTTCTTTTCTACCCATGTTTGATCCCACTGAAAGATATAGATGTTGAGTTGTTCAGGGGCTACTTCTTGGGTGGCATGGGCTCCTCAGGCTGTGGTTGCACTTCGGGGGTTGCACTTCGGGGGGTTGCTCTTCAGTTGGCAGCTGCTCCTCTGGTGGGTGCTCTTCGCAGATGGGGTGGCTCCTCTGGCTGGTGGGGGGCGGCTTCCCGCACAGCTGCTGTTCCTCTGACAGAGGGTGTGCTGATCACAAGGATTTTGTTCCTTGTATGAGGGCTGGCTGCACACTGCTGCTGATGTTCTTCTGATGGGGCTGGCTTCTTGTGAGGCTACTGCTCCTTGGACAGGGGCAGGTTGATTGCAGGGCTGCTGCTCTTCAGACAAGTGTGGGCTGCTCGTGCAGCTGCTTCTCTTCAGATGGGAGATGGGCTGCTTGTGTGACTGCTGTTCCTTAGATGGGAGTGATCTGCACACTTGGCTGCTCCTTGTTGGATTGGGGCTGGCCACTCACCCAACTGCTGCTCATTGGACAGGTGCAGGCTGTTTGTGGCTCTGTTCCTCGGACTGGTGCGGGCTGTGCAGGGTTTCCACTCCTCGGACATGGGCGGACTGCTGGTGTGGCTACTGCTCCTCGGGCCAGGGTGGGCTGCTGCTGCTCCTCGAATGGGGACAGGCTGCTCGTGGAGCTTCTGCTCCTTGGATGGGGGCAGGCTGCTCACACAGCTCCTGCTCCTCAGATTGGGCAGGCTGCTCTTGCAGCTCCTGCTGTTTGGACAAGGGCAGGTTTCTTGGGCAGCTGCTGCTCCTCGGACTGCTTCAGGGTGCGGGCTGTGTGCTGCTGCTGATCATCAGGTGGGGGTGGGCTTCACGGGGCTACTGCTTCTCAGCAGTTAGCAGACTGCTCATGCGGCTGCTGAGTCTCGGACAGGGTGGGCTTCTCACATGATTGCTGCTCCTTGGACAGGGGAGCGGGCTGCTCACACAGCTGCTGCTTCTTGGACAGGGGCAGGCCACGTGAGGCTGTTTCTCTTAGGCCTGGGGTGGGCTGCTCACAGGGCTGATGCTCCTTGGACAGGAGTGGGCTGCTCACATGTCTGCTGCTCACATAGTTGCAGTGCCCAGGGCTAAGGTGTTGGGCCGGTCAGAGGGGAGCACACTTCAGAACTCACAGGAACTATGCCCAGGGTGGCTGGAGACTTGGTGACCGTGGGACCACAGCCGAGGTATCAGGTTCCTGGCAGAGGTGGCTGTAGAGTCCCAGGTGTTACCTGAGGGCACCCAGGGTAGAGGTGAGGCTGGACTCTCAGTTACATCAGCTCTCTTCTTCAAAAAGGTGAGGCCTCTGAAGAAGAGCTGGCCTCCTGGTAATGTTTGCAATGGTAGCAGAGGCTGCCAGTTAGGCTAGCCTGGTTAGCCTGCCCCTGAAGGTCTTTCGGGTTCTAACTGTGCCACACACACACACCCCCCACACACACCCCACACGCAACCACAAACTCCTCTTTTGCTCCCTCACTGCTGCCTTCTTCCTGCCTATGTAGCTGGGTCTGGGGTGTAATTGACCAGTTCATGGATGGAGTTTTCTCTCCAGGTGTCTGATTATGTGGCTCGCCCTCTAGCACATTAGCCAGACAGGATAAAATGCACTTTAACAAGACATAAGACAAAGGGAACAAAGCATGAATGTACTCACAACACCAATAACCCCAATATAAGTGACCATCTGAGAAAACAGAACTAGGAGAGAGAAAAGAGAACACAAATGTTATCTAAGAGTAAAAGAAAAAAAAGATAAGAGAGAAAAGAAAAAGGAGAATATATATATATATATAACACCACAGAACCAATAGATAAACCAAACAAATACAAACACCAAACACCCAGCAAAGAGACTGGGTGCAGCATTTGTAGAGGCTGAGCTGATATACAGAAAATAAGGTTAAGAATTGGATAAATATAAGACCCTCCCTCATTTTTATGGTTGAACCAAAAGGTACACTTTCACCATGTTAGATAGAAATACAATGTAAAGGGAAGTGCTAGTAACCTCAAAGAGGTTGGAGGTGGTTCTGTTGTTCAGATATTCCTATCTAATAAAAAGATAATATGCAATTTGACCATCATTCCAACACACAAGATGGCCACCCCCATGTGGACACACGATGGCCGCTAGGGATGGCCGACAGGGAAGGGCAGTTGTGGACAATCAGGCCAGTAGGGGAGGGAAGTGGGGGGGACAAGACCTGCAGGGGAGGGCAGTTGGGGGGGGACCAGGCCTGCAGGTGAGGGCAGTTTGGGGTGACCAGGCCTGAAAGGGAGGGTAGTTGGGGGCGATCAGGTCTGTAGGTGAGGGCAGTTAGCAGAGGCCAGGCCTGCAGGGGAGAGCAGTTGCAGGGAACCAGCCCTGAAAGGGATGGCAGTTGGGGGTGACCAGACCAACAGGGAAGGGCTCTTGAGGGGACCAGGCCTGCAGGGAAGGGCAGTTGAGGGGAACAAGACCAGCAGGGGATGGCAGTTAGGGGTGACCAGGCAAGCAGAGGGGGCAGTTATGGCAATCAGGCCAGCAGGGGAGCAGTTAGGCATCAATCAACCTGGCAGAAGAGTGGTTAGGATGTGATCAGGCTGCAGGCATGTGAGCGGATGGGAGCCAGCAGTCCTGTATTGTGAGAGGGATGTCCGTCTGCCTGTTTAGGCCCAATCCCACTGGGGACATCCCTAGAGGGTTCCCAGATTGGAGAAGGTACAGGCTGGGCTGAGGGACACACACCCCCATACACAAATGTAGTGCACTGGGCCTCTAGTATAATTATAATGATAAAGATCCAAGATTGCTGCAGAGTAGGTAGATGTTACACTTTCCTCCTCCCAGGATCAAATGGGAATTACAATTAAAATACAGAACAATTAAGCTGAATAACCAACTGAAAACTAGCTGAACAATTTATATATATAAAAGCCTAACTGACCAGATGACCGGTCGACCAGTTGATAGCTATGTCATTCACTGACCACCAGGGGAAGATGCTCAGTGCAGGAGTGGAAACCACAGGGATGGAAACATGGAACAGACTGGTGAATCTCAGATGGAAGGGTGGAGGGGAAGGGTGGGAATAGATTAACCAAAGATCTTATATGCATACTAGAGGCTTGGTGCATGGATTCTTGCACCGGTGGGGTCCCTCGGCCTGGCCTGTGGGGATCAGGCTGAAACCAGCTCTCTGACATTCCCCAAGGGGTCCTGTATTGTGAGAGGGCACAGGCCAGGCTGAGGGATCCCACTGGTGCATGAATCCATGCACCAGGGGTCTAATCTACATTAATAAAAGACAAACATGCAAATTGACCGTACCTTTTCTATGCCTTAAACCATTCCCACCAGCCAATCAGAGCGGCTATATGCAAATTAACCCACCCAAGATGGCAGCCGGCAGCCATGGAGCTGGAGCAAGCAGGAGGCTTGGTTGCCTCCGTGATGGAGAAAGCCAAGCTTCCCGCCTGTGGCTGCCAGCTCTGAGCTCCACTGAAGGCAACAATGTTTCAATTATAGAAGCTAAATAAACCCCAGATACCTGCTTTCAGCTGGCTGTGGCCACAAAGCTGGAGCAAGCAGGAGGCTTGGGTTGCCCCTGGTGATGGGGAAGCCAAGCTTCCCACCCCGCCCTGGCCAGCTCTGAGCTCCACTTAAAGCTACAAAGTTTCAATTATAGAAGGTAAATAAATCCCAGAATAAACAAAAAAAAAAAAAGGAGAGGCTGGGAGCTTCTGTAGCTGGGGCTTTGGCAAGCCTGAAAACGGCCCTCAGCCCCTCACCCAGACTGTCCAGGCACCCCAGCAGGACACCCACCCTGATCTGGGACACGCTTCAGGACAAGCCAGCCGGCCTCCACCCATGCACCAGGCCTCTATCCTATATAATAAAAGGGTGATATGCAAACTGACCCTAACAGCAGAAAGACTGGGAAGGACTGGTCACTATGACACACACTGACCACCAGGGGGCAGACGCTCAATGAAGGAGATGCCTCCTGGTGGTCAGTGTGCTCCCACAGGGGGAGCTCTGCTCAGCCACAAGCCAGGCTGACGACTGCCAGTACAGCGGTGGTGGTGGGAGCCTCTCCTGCCTCCTCAGCAGCATTAAGGATGTCTGACTGCAGCTTAGACCTGCTCCCCGTTAGTAAGTGGACAGCCCCCGAGGGCTCCTGGGCTGCCAGAGTGATGTCTGACTGCCAGCTTAGGCCCAATCCCCCAGGGAGCAGGCTTAAACCAGCAGGTGGTCATCCCCCAAGGGGTCCCAGACTGTGAGAGGGCACAGGCCAGGCTGAGGGACCCCCCCCTCCCCCCGAGTGCACAAATTTTTGTGCATCAGGCCTCTAGTAGTCTTATAATGAAGGATTTAGAGAAGAAGCCATATCAAGACTGGTAGGGAGGGCACAGATCAAAAAAGTCTGGCCCAGCACTTACAGGTGGCTGCTGAGAAACCAGAGGGATATCTCAGCTGCAAAGGTTTTCCTGATATGTGAGGAATCTCAACCCCATGCCTGTCTCCCCAGCCCAGAGTGCAAGAGCTGAGAAGAGGCAGGAACATAACATCTGGCTGTGAAAATCAGCAGTATTTCTGTCCACCAGGAAGAGACTTAGGTGCCCTCTTAAAGAGCCAGGGCAAAGATCTCATTTGCTCACCCTAGTAGAGGGAGAGCAGGAGTGGACTATTCATGTGAGAAGAGGCTGAGATTCATGGCTCCAGGTAGAGAGCAAATAATGACTGTTTTACTTCCTCCTTTCCAATTTGTTCTTTTGTTTGTTTGCTTTTTGTTGTTTTTTTTTTTTTTTTTTTTTTTTTTCCTCAGGAGTTGTAAAACATTTATTCTGCCCCTTTTTCATCTGTCATGACTGAAACTAAGGACTCCATCACTCGGCCCAAATCAGTTGCCAAGTGTAAAAGGCTTCCTACATTGTGTCCTCTTGAACTAGGGAAGGAGTTGTTGAGTTGCTCCATCACTTCCTCTAACCCTGTGCTTGTGTCCTGGGGAGGACTCAGAAGATCTTCCTCACCCATGGATTCTGAAGTTTGACTGCCAACCACCCAGAGCAGAATAGGCTGACTGCTGTCTGACCTCTGAAGAGAGGTAGAAGGCGAGGACACAGTTGTTCCATTCACCTTGGCTTGGGGTTTCTCCAGCAGCTGCCTTAGCCTACGCAGCTGCCTTAGACTCCAGCTGTTTATTGTGGTCTTCCTTTATTTGCATCCTGGCTTCCAGGTGGCCTTTGTGTTGATGAAGTAGCTTGGCCTCAGCAATGAGCTCAGCATCCCTGGACTCTGAGGAGAGGTGGGCATCATTTCAGGAGGAGACGACAGTGGGGACAGGCCTTTGTATTCATGCTGCTGCTTCAGACAATCATATTCTGCTTGAAGATTCCTGTTTTCTTCCTCAAGATCTGCTAGGATTCTCTCTAGCTCCCCTCTTTCCTCACTCTCTAAGGAAATCAAGATCTGGGCAGGACTACGAGGCTGGCTCAGGGGGGAGTCCTGGTTCAAATTTCGGCAGTAATGCTGGATTAACAAATGTTCATCATCTATGCTCTCATTAGGAGAGATGCTGTCATTTAGATAAGATCCATTGCTGTTTTCCATTTCTGCTAGCCTTCTAGCATAATGTTCAATGCATGAATGAGTATCATCTTGTGAAAGTTGAGGGGACGAGGCAGGCGCAGAATCTACCGGCCAGAAGTTGATCAGAGTAACAGGAGTTTCCATGTTGTCCCCCTCTAAGACAGTCTGCACTGGCAGGTAGCCCATTCGGGGATGCTTCGCAAAATACCTTTTGGTTGGAAATTTGTTTTTTAGTACGTTGGCAAAGTCACGAACATCTTCTCCTGATGTTGTCGAAGTGCAATATTCCACCATGGGGTAGTGCATTTTATGGCCTTTTGCAACTCGACCAGAAAAAAAGAAACTTTGGCAGATGTCATAATTAAAGTGTTTCAGACTCCTGTACCTGAATCCAATGATTGGGCATTCCTTGCAGATGTTACACTTGGCCTGATGCTTGGCGGTTTCCACAGCAGGCACTCTGTGCAGGACTGGCAGCCACACCACGGACTGGGGTTCCAGCCTCATCCAGTCTAGGAAGAGGGCCGCTTCAATCTCAGGCTTATTATTGGCAAACTGAAAGCAGCTTCTGACACTCAGCTCAATGTTACTGCCCCCAAAGGATGCAACTTCACCCAACTGTCTTGGGATTTGGATGGAATCATGCAGAAGGAGGCCCAGCCTGCGCTGGTCACAAAATCCTGTTGAACTTGCCACTTGCTTGAAAAGGTATCTGTACTTGTCTTCCAAGTGTGCTTTACACAGAGAAATGATGGCTGTTTTAAAAGACAGGACCCGGATCCTCCCCATTCCCCCCCCCCCCCCGTCAAACATTCAGCAGCCAATTGAGACACATATCCACGCAGAGAGGGACCTTGACTAGATTGTTGTGCTCTTGCTCCAGGAGGTCATAAATAGTGGTCAAACAATTAATGATCTGCAGGATGTCCATAGGCTGGTCATTTTGCTTGAGGTTGTGCAGATCCAAGGCATCACATGCGGCTGACAGGCTCAAGAGATCCAAGTAAAGAGCCTTCTACAGTCTTCAGATTTTCATGGCAGTCCTATAAGCAGAGAACCTGACATTATGCAGGTCAGCTAAAGACTGGTAGAGCTCTGTCATTTTGGGATGGTCCCAGCATGTTGTTTGGGTCTCGTGGTTGATATAATAGGGCACTTTGTTTGGCGAGATGGCTCTCACCCAGGGACCCTGGACAGAAGTGGAAAGAAAGTGCTGGGACGCCGGGCCAAAGTCCCTGTGAGCTTCGTGCAGCTGCCTGATGCGGTCCTCAACAGCCACCTGCAGGAGCTTCCATCTGGTGTTCAGGTCTTCCAGAATATTGAGATTATATGGTGACAACTGAATGCCCAATGTGGTGAGTTGACGAGCAAGGTCATTGACGTGGCTTACATTCTCTTTAAGAGGCGCAATTTCTCCTCGAAGTGCCTTGACTTTTTCCAGGTGATCCTGAAGAGAGTCAATGAGGAGATCACCCATGGGCTTCCAGGATCCCTTGATCACCTCAGCTTGACGTAGTTTGAAGTCAAGCTCATCTGTGGCCTCCTGAAGTTCCTAGAGTCTTTCGAGGGCCTCATTGAGTTTTCTCTGCCAGTCAGCAGAGTGCAGGTTCAATTTTTCCCACTCAGTGTTGACCTCCTCAGCTTGCTTTTGTAGGAACTGTGTGACATTCTGGGCTTTTTCTTCAGGAGGCAGCTCTATGGGCTCCTGGTAGAGTTTCTCTAGTCCTTCCAAAGGCTGCTCTGTCAGAAATATTCATACAGTCTCAAGAGTACTCATAATTACAGGTTTTTTCATTTTCAATTCCCTCTTGAAGGCCCTCTGTACATCATTCTGCTCTGAACTGTTGGAAAATCACCCCCAACAGGTGCCTGCCGGCTACTCATCATCTTTCAGCTGTAGCCACACCAGAAGTTCTTGAAGAGAAAGGTGCAGACACTTCCACTGGTCAGAACTGGCTTCCAAATGTGATCTAATGTTGAGAGACTTTTTCCGCAGCTCACTCCACTTGAAGTTCATGTTATCCAAACGTCTTTGTAACAGGACTGCCTCATCGGAACCTTCCAGGGATCTCAGGATTTTTTGGCCATTTTCATCCAGATTGTGATAGATATCGGTGTGAGCTTCGATTTCTCCTTGGAGGTCTTGCCATTGTTTCATCAGCTCTCTTACTCCCTTGGAATCTTCTAGGAGCTTTTCTTTATGGGTGGCATCCTGTAGAACGTTGGCAGTGGTTTCAGCTTCTGTAAGCCAGGCAAGAAACTTCTCCAGGTCCAGGGGGAACTGTTGCAGTAATCTATAAGTTTCTTCCAAAGCAGCCTCTCGCTCATTCACTCTTTTCTGAATCCTTGCCCAAGAGGCATTGATGTTCTCTGTAATTATGTGTACTTTTCTGGTATCATCTTCAGAATAAACCCAGAGCAGTTTCAGTGCCAAGTCATTTGCCACATCTACATTTATCTTACACTGGCGGAGGTCTTTGGCCAGCTGCTTGGTTTCTTTGATTTTCTTTTGGATTGCATCCGTTGTGTAGGGACCCTCCTTCCAGGACTCAAGCTTGCCTCTGACCTGCCCCAAGACCTGTTCAGCTTCTTCCTTAGCTTCCAGCAATTGTATTGAATTCTTGAACATTTCATTCAACTGTTGCCTCCCGTTCTGAAGGTGTTCCTGTACTTCATCCCACTGATTCTGAATTCTTTCAATTGGGTCAGTAATGATTGTTCTAGCCTCTTGATTGCTGGTCTTGTTTTTCAAATTCTGGGCAGCAGTAATAAGTTCTTCCAACTGGGGGCACCTCTGTTCCAAATCCTGCAGCGTGACCTTCTGCTTCATGATCATCTCATTGATGTCTTCAAGATCACCCACCATCTCCCTCTGCGGCTTTATAACTCGATCAAGCAGAGACAGCCAGTGGTAAGTTCTGTCCAAGCCCAGTTGAAATCTGCTAGAGCAGGTACTTCCAAAAGCAAGGTGGGTGGCATTTCCAGTGTGGAGATGACAGTTTCCTTGGTAACCACAGGTTGTGTCACCAGAGTAACAGTCTGACTAGGAGAGGCTCCAACAGTGGTCAGTCCAGGAGCTGGGCCAGGCTGCTTTGCCCTCAGCTCTTGAAGTAAATGGGTTACCACCTTCCACTCAGAGCTCAGATCTTCTAACTTCCTCTTCACTGGCTCAGTGGCTGGTTTTTCCTTGTACAAATGCTGCCCTTTTGACAAAATCCCTTCCACATCCGGCTGTTTAGCTTGAACTGCTACTTCAGTTTCCTTAATATCAAATGGTCTTCTTTGATTTGGTTGATTGAGAATTTCCAACTGATTCCTAATGGAAGATAGCCACAGAAGCAGATGATTTAATTGCTCTTCAAGCTGTCCAAGATCCTTTATGTTAGCCTCAAGTTCTCCTTGTTTTGTAGGTAAGTCTCTAGAAATCTTTATCCACTGAAGATTTGTCTGCTTGAGCTTCTTTTCAAGTTTATCTTGCTCTTCTGGACTTATGGGAGCACTGACAAGCACTTTTCCTCCTGTTTCATTTAATTGTTTTAGAACTACCTGGTGCAGGGGCAGCTCTTCCACAAGTAACTTGACTTGTTCAAGTTTTTCTTTTAGCTGCTGCTCATTTCCAGGTTCAGGTGCAATAGTAGTAATGTTATCCACTTCTTCCAACCAGAAAATAAATTCATTTAAATCTCTTTGAAATTCTGACACGATATTCTTTTGTTCTTTTAGCCTCTTTCTTCTTTCTGCCAGCTGTTTGCAGACCTCCTGCCACCACAGATTCAGGCTGCCCAATTTTTCCTGTAGAATACCAGCATCTGTTTTTGAGGACTATTGAATTATCTCTTCCCCAGTTGCATTCAATACTCTGACAGCAATTTGCCGTTGCCCGATTCCATCCTGGAGTTCCTCTCTCTTGGAGCTTTTATTTCCACCACAACAATGTGGCCATGGAGGACGGGGCCACTTCTTCCTCGAGGGCGCTGAGCATCTTGTAAAGTTGCAAAACAAGCAAGGTGGCCACATTCTCTTCCAGGACATGCTGAAGCCTCCCCAAGATGAATGGGGCAAAACTCAGGTCGCCATGGAAGCCGCCCTGGCCTTGAAGAGGAACCTGAGCCAGGCCCTCTTGGAGCTGCAGGCCCTGGTTCTGCCTGCGCAGACCCTCAGCTCTGTGACTTCCTGGCGAACGGCTTCCTGGATGAACAGGTGAAACTCATCAAGAAGCCCTCCTTTCCAATTTGGATGTCTTTTATTTCTTCTTCTCCAATTGCTGTGGCTAGGACTTCCAGTACTATGTTGCATAACAGTGGTAAAAATGAATATCTCTGTCTTCTTCTTGATCTTAAGGAAAACAGTTTTTATTGTTTTCCTATTGAGTTTGATTTTAACTGTGGGTTTTTCATATATAGTCTTTATTATGTTGCGGTATGTTCCCTCTATTTCCACTCTACTGAGAGTTTTTATCATAAATGGGTTTTGAATTTTATGAAATGCTCTTTCCACATCTATTTATATAATCATATGATTTTTATCCTTAATTTTGTTTATGTGGTATATCACATTAAGTAATTTGCAGATATTGTACCACCTTGGCTCCTAGAAATAAATCCCACTTAATCATGGTGTATGATCTTTTTAATGTATTACTGAATTTGGTTTGCTAATATTTTGTTGAGGATTTTTGCATCTATGTTTATCAGGAATATTGTCCCAATATCTTTATTTGTAGAGTCTTTATATGTTTGCTCTCCTTGTACAATGAGCTTGTGAGTACTCCCACCTATAGAAATTTTTGGAATAATTTGAGAAGTATAGATGTTAGTTCTTAAAAAATTTTTTAAATTTACTATCCAGTCCAGGACTTTTATTACTGCATCGATCTTGTTAGTTGCAATCAATCTGTTCAGATTTTTTGTTTGTACTTGACTCAGTTTTGAAAGATTGTATGTTTCTATAAAATTATCCATTTTTTTCCAGATTGTTCAACTTGTTGGCATATAGTTATTATTAATATTTTCATATAATCCTTTATATTTCTGTGGTGTAAGTTGCTACTTCACTTTCACTTTTGATTTTATTTATTTGGGTCCTCTCTCTTTTTTTCTTGATGAGTCTGGTTAAACATTAATTAATCTTATTATCTTTTAAACACAAACTCTTGGAGATATATATATATATATATATATATATATATATATATATATATTCTCCTGACCTGAGGATATTTTTCCGTTGATTTTTAGAGAGCATGGAAGGAAGGGGGAAGACAGAGAGAGAAACATCAATGTAAGAGAAACACATAGATTGGTTGACTCCCGCCCATAGCCCTTGGGATCAGGGATGTAGCTGCTACCGAGGTATGTGCCCTTGACCAGAATCAAACCCAGGACCCTTCAGTCTGTTGGCTGATACTCTATCCACTGAGCTAACGCAGTTAGGGCTCATTTATATTTTATATTATATTTTATGCTTTATTTTGTTTATTTCTGCTCTGATAGTTATAACATCCTTCCTTCTATTCACTTTGAGCTTTGTTTGTTGTTCTTTTTCTAGGTGTAAGATTAGATTTTTATTTAATATTTTTTTTTCTTGAGGTTAGCCTGTAATGCATGAATTTCCCTCTTAGGACTGCTTTCACTTCATCCCATAAATTTTGGTTTGTTGTGTTCTCATTTTCATTTGATTCAATCTTTGTTTGTTTTTTAATTTCTTTCCTGATCTCATTGTTAACTTATTCACTGTTTAGTAACATGTTATTTAGTCTCCATGTCTTTGTGTGTTTTACAATATTTTTTTTGTAATTGAATTCTAGTTTCATACCATTGTGATCAGAGAAGATGCTTGATATGATTTCAATCTTTTAAAATTTATTGAGATTTGTATTGTGCCCTAACATTCAAACTATCCTAGAAAATGTTCCACGTGCACTTGAAAAGAGTGTATACTCTGCTATTTGGGGTTGAAATACACTAATGCTATACCATATGCTTCTCCGAGTACTTACTCCTTGATCCTGCTCAACTACACCAACTGTGTGAGTACAGGTCCTCTACTAGGAATTGGACCTTCATGGATGCCGGGTATTAGAGGGAGAAAGTATGAGTAGTCATAGGCATAGAGTAGAGTCTTTATTGTAGATTAAGTAGCCATTGCTACCAAGTAGCCATCACACAAAGCAATTCTTCAAAGTAACCTCACAGTAGCCATGCAAAGCAGCCCTTGCTAATACAGTAGCAAACACAGGAGCCATACTAAGCAGCCTCACACTGGCTGGTCAATAGCACATCTTTATACCAACTTAGACAAAAGAGGCTTCTTGCCAAAGAGTGACATTAATATTTAGGTTATAGAAAGGTATGCTTGCGCAGTATGTACAATAAGATTGCTATGTACTTGCTCAGATTTGCCTTGAAAATCTGGACAGGGCCTCCACACTCCACCCCTTACGCTGGGTGGTCTTCTAAGGATACCTTGGCCCATTTGCTAGCTCCTTGAACATAGAGCCTATAACAACAGTACAAACTTAGCATGTTAGAACTAGTACTCTGGCTCTAATAATAAAACTCAAGAATGCCCAATGCTATGTTCTGACAGTCTATCCTACCAATCTTGAAGGGGGTCATGGGAAAGGGCTTGTATGGCCTGCACTTTAATATCTATCTCTTATAGGACACTGGTTACATTGCCAGGGCTGGATCAAGGGATTCAACTGTAACTTATAGTTCTTCCCGCTTCCCCAAAGGGATAGGAGTGCTAGCTGGGCCTTTACTAGTAACAAACCATGGCCAGGTTCTCCTTGTTCTCCCTCTGCCAAGGGGGAAAGCCTTGGTTTGCAAAAATTCATCTGTTGTTTTCACCTGCACATGTAATGTCTGAGGATACCTCTACATATACTCATCTAGCCTAATCTTTTAGGTGGAGCTTACATTTTCTGTCCCCACATGGGGCACTGGCCTACTAGACCCTGGTGTTTGTGCCACCATGGCAACCACATAGTCAAGCCTTTAAAGACAGTCTGACTGTCTGTTTTAATGGCCAAAGGGCTACTTTGCCCAGTATCTGAATTGAACTACATAGGTCATCAATATCCAAATGGACAGTCACAGTTGTCCATGTAATAGGGTTCCCCCGGCTAGACCCGTCTGTACACCACATAGTCTCCAGGAGGGGTGGTGTACCCTCTCAGATTATCCTAGGGATTACCTCCTTCATAGGAGTTTTAACCCTTGACAGTGTCTTATATGTTACAGGACCCAACAGGGTTTGCAATTTCTGTGATAGAGGGCTGGTACTCACCTATGCCTTCTGTTCCAAATAGGCCTCCCCCACTTTGCTAGAGTTGGGATTTGTGCTACTCCTGACATGGGCATGGTCACACAGGCCTGCAAGGTAGTGCAAGTGGCTGCCAACTGTTTGTCAACAAGAGAGTAGCGGCTCCCAGCTTCCTTCCATAACTGGGACCAAAACCTGATGGGTACCCTTCTCTGTCCACTTGGGCAACTGCCTTCTTAGCAGTTAGGTACCCTTCTCTACTTCTGGAATTCAACCTCATGTCACCCCCTTCCAGGACAACTGATACATGGCCATAACAATGGTGTCAAGTGGGGACTGGACACTCACCAATACCTTTAAAAAACCAATACAGGCAGCTGTGTTCAAATTCTGCAAGAGAATTGATGGTTAACACAACATTATTAACACAATGAAACATTGGCACCATGGGAGGCTTGCCTTAGGCAGCTAAGTTTTGTGCCGGTCCACTACATAGTGGTACTGCCCTAAAGACAGAGTTAGGTGGTCTACAAGATCCGTTATAGCTGGAGGAATCACTTTATTCAGTTCTCTGCAATCCATAAGTCAGTCACCAGGTGCCATCAGGCTTCTTCACTGGCCATACTGGAGAATTGTAGGGGCTATGCACCTCAGATGATCCTCATCTTCTCCAGTCGCAACATTATCTGTTCAATCTCCCTAAGATACATTCTGGTACTGGAGAGAGTTGCCTGCCACAAAGACAACTCAACCCCCACACCCATCTACATGAGCGACTGGGCCCACACATTTATCAGGGTCACTACAGAGCAAACTGTAGTCCGCAGTGGTATCTACCAATGCTAACCTGTCCTCTGGCTCACCTTCCTAATTGGGTGTCTGGACCTATTCCTCAGTCTAGGACAATGATGGCGAACCTATGACACACGTGTCAGAGGTGACACGCGAACTCATTTTTTGGGTTGATTTTTCTTTGTTAAATGGCATTTAAATATATAAAATAAATATCAAAAATATAAGTCTTTGTTTTACTATGGTTGCAAATGTCAAAAAATTTTTGTATGTGACATGGCACCAGAGTTAAGTTAGGGCTTTTCAAAATGCTGACGCGCCGAGCTCAAAAGGTTCGCCATCACTGGTCTAGGAGATCAAACTCTTTCTCTCCAGGAAAGTCTAAAAGTCCTGGAGGCTCTCAGGCCCAGGGGACATGCCTTCCCTCTGCACTCTCTGGGATCACCAGTCCACTAGCAACTGTATCCAGAGGGCCAGCAGTCATTGGGCCGCTAATCTATTTTCTCCCTTTTAACCCCTACAGCCAGTAAACATTGTCTTATGTAGTCACAGGCCTTGCCATTCCCTTCTCTCACCACTTGACTTCTAAGTTGCCAGTGAGGCCCAACATACTACCAGGAGCTGTAGCAAGAATCAAATCTTCAAGCTCATTGCAAAAGGGCTGAGGCTTGGGAGCCCAGCTCTTTGCTGTCTTTTGCCTGAAAAAAAAAAAAATATATATAATGAAATGAAAATCCCAACAGGGACCTAATGAAAAAAACGTATACCTGCTGTAACCAGTGGCTCAAACTGTGATTTAGTCTCCATCAGAGCTGCAGGGACAGTGTGCAGCAGTGAGATGATATATGGCTTCAGTGGCAACAGGAGAACTTCAGAGCAATGGAAATTCCTAGTGACAAAGAGGAAACTCACATAATGATAAATAAATCAATTTACCAGGAAAACATGATTCTAAATGTGCACGCATGAAACAACAGAGCCTGAAAATTAATGAAACAAAAATCAAAGGAGCTGAATAAAGAAACAGAATGGGAGAAACCAAGATGGGGCATAGGTAAACACCGGAGTTTGCTGCCTCGAACAACCACTTCAAAAATACAACTAAAAGACGGAACAGACATCATCCAGAACCACAGGAAGGCTGGCTGAGTGGAAGTTCTACAACTAGGAGAAAAGAGTAAAACATACCGAGACTCAGAGGAGGCGCAGTGCTGAAGTAAAATACTAAGGTGCAGAGTGCATGTGGAGCGGGCTGGTGGCTGAGGCCGTGGTTGTTTTCAATCGGGAGGGAGCCTCAGACTCTGAGCTCCAGCTCCAGGCGAGTCTCTAGGGACCCAGACTCATATGGGAGAAGCGGGACTGTCTGGCATCGCTCAGAACACTAGGGCAGCTTTCTCTCCGTGGGGCTTGCAGCAATTACTGGGACACTGAGAAGCAGAGCCTCTGAGGGCAAGACTGAGAGCAGCCATAATTGCTAACCCCGCCCTGTTGATCCCGTGGGAACCACCCCGCCCAAGCCCTGCAGGGAGACGTTTGCTGGATAGCCTCAGGCAAAGGCTAGATTAGCACCTCCCTAGAGATCCAGGAGCCAGGAAGCCCAGAGGTCAGAATGGGACCATCCAGTTTGCAGCTCTGTGGAACCGTAAAAGACACACTCAGGGGGAAGACTCAGTGAGCACCAAAGCCCCATTGAAGCAAGTCTAGCCCCAGAGGGGTGTTTCCAGCACAGAAGTTCTCCTACTGCAGACACAGCTGATTCTCATAGCCAATTGGCCTGGAGGTCAATTCCTCACAGTGATAACTACAACATCAAGGCTTAATTACAACAAGACTGTGCACAAAGCCCACAAGGGGGTGCACCAAGAGTGTCTACCTCAGGTAATTGGGACACTTAGCACAGAAAGGACTCTATCGACACAGCAAAGCATAAAAAATGCCGAGACAAAGAAACAGGACACAAACGACAGAATTGGAGGAAAGCAAACTGCTGGATATAGAGTTCAAAACCACACTTTTAAGGTCTTTAAACAACTGTCGAGAAGCCGCTGAAAAACTTAATAAGGCCCTCGAAAAGACTGGTGAGACCGCCGATAAATGCAGTGAGATCTTCAAGAAGACTGGTGAGACTGCCGATAAATGTAGTGAGATCCTCAAGAAATCTAATGAGACCCTCGATGTTGTGATAAAGGACCAACTAGAAATTAAGCATACACTGACTGAAATAAAGAACATTATACAGACTCCCAACAACAGACCAGAGGATCGCAAGAATCAAGTCAAAGATTTGAAATACGAAGGAACAAAAAACACCCAACCAGAAAAGCAAAATGAAAAAAGAATCCAAAAATACGAAGATAGTGTAAGGAGCCTCTGGGACAACTTCAAGCGTACCAACATCCGAATTATAGGGGTGCCAGAAGAAGAGAGAGAGCAAGATATTGAAAACATATTTGAAGAAATAATGACAGAAAACTTCCCCTACCTGGTCAAAGAAATAGACTTACAAGTCCAGGAAGCACAGAGAACCCCAAACAAAAGGAATCCAAAGAGGACCACACCAGGACACATCATAATTAAAATGCCAAGAGCAAAAGACAAAGAGAGAATCCTAAAAGCAGCAAGAGAAAGAAAATCAGTTACCTACAAGGGAGTACCCATACGACTGTCAGCTGATTTCTCAACAGAAACTTTGCAGGCCAGAAGGGAGTGGCAAGAAATATTCAAAGTGATGAATATCAAGAACCTACAACCAAGACTACTTTATCCAGCAAAACTATCATTCAGAAGTGATGGCCAGATAAAGAGCTTCACAGATAAGAAAAAGCTAAAGGAGTTCATCACCACCAAACCAGTATTATATGAAATGCTGAAAGGTATCCTTTAAGAAGAGGAAGAAGAAGAAAAAGGTAAAGATACAAATTATGAACAACAAATACACATCTATTAACAAGTGAATCTAAAAATCAAGAAAATAAATAATCTGATGAACAGTATGAACTGGCGATTGTAATAGAATCAGGGACATAGAAAGGGAATGGACTATTCTTTGTGGGGGGGAGGGGTGTGGGGTGAGGGAAGAGATTGGACAATAATCGTGCACCTATGGATGAGGACAGTGGGTGGGGAGTGAGGGAGGAGGGTGGGGTGGGAACTGGGTGGAGGGGAGCTATGGTGGGAAAAAAGAGTAACTAATGTAATAATCTGAACAATAAAGATTTAATTTTTTTAAAAAAAAAGAAAAAAAAGAACAGAATGTATACACCCTTATGTTCAGAGCAGAGCAATTTATGATAGCTAGGATCTGGAAGCAGCCCAAGTGCCCATTAGTAGATGAGTGGATAAAAAAGCTATGCTACATTTACACCATAGAATACTATGCAGCAGCAAAAAGAAGGCTCTCCTACCCTTTGAGACAACATGGAGGGATCTGGAGAGTATTAGACTACACAGAACAAGCCAAGCAGAGAAAGACAAGTATCACATGATCTCACTCATATGTGGAATCTAAAGAACAAAATAGCCCTGGCTGGTTTGGCTCAGTGGATAGAGCATTGGCCTGCGGACTGAAGGGTCCCAGGTTCGATTCTGGTCAAGGGCATATACCTTGGTTGTGGGCATATCCCCAGTGAGGGGTGTGCAGGAGGCAGCTGATCGATGTTTCTCTCTCATCGATGTTTCTAACTCTCTATCCCTCTCCCTTCCTCTCTGTAAAAAATCAATAAAATATATTAAAAAAATAAAGAGAGAACAAAATACACTGATGAACAAATAGATCTAAAGACATAGAAACATGGAACAGACTAGTGAATCTTCAAAGGAAGGCAGGGGTGGGTGGGAAGAGATTACCAAAAGAATTTATATGTATAACCCATAGACACAGACAATAGTGTGGTGAAGGCCTGGGGTGGGAGGTGTGAGTGGGCTAGAAGGGAGTCAATGGGGAAAATAGGGGATATCTGTAATACTTTCAACAACAAAGACTTTTTTTAAATAAACAGACAAATCTACAAATATAGTATGAGGTTTCTTTTGAGAATGATGAAAAAGCCTAAAATTGACTGTGGTGATTGTTGCACATATCTGCAAGTATGATAAAAACAACAACAACAACACAACATTAAATTGTAAATTTAAAATTGGTGAATTGTATGGTATATGGATTATGTCTCAATAAAGCTGTTAAATGCTAGAAGAGTATTCAAATCAATATATTTGGCACATAAGAGATTAATACACTGAATTTGCTCACCAGAATATAACCTCCATGAGAGCTGTTTTTTTTTGTTTGTTTGTTTTGTTTTCTTTTAATTACTTTTATTAACTGTTATATCCCAAGATCCTGGTTAAAATTGGCAATCAATAAATATTTATTGCTGTTTTGTTTTTCTTTTATAGCTATTGGTACAAATATGTTTGTATTCATGCTTTAAATCCAAGTCCCATAAATTCTGAGGTTTCTTTTCTCCACAGCCACCCATTCCCAATGCTGTTAAAATAAAGTTGAGTTTCATATTTTCAAACGAGAGAGAGAGGATAATAGAAAGAAGGGAATAAGACTAGTCATTGGGGTTCTTTTATGAATAATAAATGCACTTTATGATACAAACCTATGATGGGTAAAAATGGTCAACTTCACAATCAAGGTTGCAGACATCCAAAATGTGATTATAGAAAACACAACTTGTTGCTACTAAACGTATGTTCCACCATATTTTTCTTTGCTAATAAATATTTATCATTTGCTCAGGTATTACATGGCCATGTGTTTCATAAACATTGGGCCCTTTACCATCCCAGTAATAAATTATGATTAATCTAGGCTGATCATGGTATTTTATTCCCCTAGTACTCAGGGTTCTGCAGAGAAACAGAATAAGTAGGATGTATGTGTGAGTGTGTGAATGTGTGTGTGTGTGTGTGTGTGCACGCGTGCGCAAGCGTGTAGAGAGAGAGAGAGAGAGAGAGAGAGAGAGAGAGAGAGAGAAGAGAGAGAAGAGAGAGAGAGATTTAAAATCATTTTGGAGTATGGCAAGTCCAATATCTGCAGGGAAAACTGATATGCTGGAGACTTGGGAGAAGTTAATATTGCAGCTTAAGTTGATACATAAAGTGAACCACCATCACAAGTCCACCTCTTGTCAGCTTGGCACCCATATACATCTCCTTAAACCATACTTAATCTCTGAATAAAGACAATAATAAAATTATGATTCTGAATATGGTAATGGAACTATCCTGTGTAAAATCCAAACTGCACTAATCCTTTCTCCATAAAAGTATATAGATCATGTGTAATGTTCACTGTTCTCCTGATATCCTATAATTTAATTACTATGATGTAAAGCTAACAATATTTAATATTATCAATACATATTTTGTTATATGATAAAAGGCTAAGAGTCTAAGAAGACAAATATATATGTTTAAATGTATGCAAACAATTAAGTATATTTTAAGTAAATGAAGAAAGGCTTTGTGATCTACAGGATAATATTAAAATAAACAATATGTGAATATTGACATACCAGAAGGAGAACAGAGGGGTAAGGGGGCAGAAAGTTAATGACACCTAAAGTAGAAGCAACAAAAGACAAAATAAATAAGAGGAACCATGATAAAACTAAAATGCTTCTGCACAGCAAAATAAAAAAAAAATTAACAAAACAAAAAGACAACCTGTGGAAGGGGAGAAAATATTTACAAATCATATATCTGATAAGAGATTAATATTCAAAACATATATGCAACACATACAACTCAATAGTAAAAAAAACTGATTAAAATGGGCAGACACTGAATAAACACTTTTTTTAAAAAAAAAAAGCATTCAAATGGCCAATAGGTACATGAAAAGATGCACAGTATCAATAAATATCAAGGAAATGAAAATCAAATCCACAATGTGTTATCACCTAACATCTGTTACAATGGTTTTTATCAAAAGAAAAAAAAAATAAAAGATACCAAGTGTTGTGAGAATGCTGATAAATAGAAACCCTTGCACAAGAATTATTCTTGGGAATGTAAATAGGTACAGCCAGTATAAAAAACACTATGGAGAGTCTTCAAAAAATTGAAAGTAGAATTACCATATGATCCAGCAATCTCACTTCTGCCTATATAACCAAGGAAATGAAATCAGAATTTTGAAGAAATATCTGTATCAAATATTTATTGCAGCATTACTCTTGAAAGCCAAAATATGGAAACAACGTAAGTGTCCATCTATGGACAAGAAGATGTGAGATGTACATATACACAAAATGAAATATTATTTAGTCATGAGAAAGAAGGCAATCTGACATTTGGAACAACATTTGGAACAACCTTGAAGGCATTATGCTAATAGAAATAAATCAGACAAAGAAAGACAAATACTGCATGATATAATTATATGTCAAATCTAAAAAAGTCATACTCATAGGAACCGAGAGTAGAATGATGTTTTCCAGGGGCTGGAGAGAGGGAAATGAGATTTCCATTAAAGGGTACAAACTTTCAGTTATAAGATGAATAAGTCATTGCGAACTAATGAACAGTATGGCAACTACAGTTAATAATAACATATTTATATACTTGAAAGTTGCTAAGAGAGTAGATCTTAAAAGTTTTCACCACAAAATAGAAATGGTAATTATGCGAGGTGATAGAGGTGTTAATTAACCCTACGTTCGTAATCATTTTGTACTAAAACATCATGTTTTATACCTTAAACTTACAGGATGTTATATATCAGTTATACCTCAATACATTTGGTTAAAAATTTTTTCCATAAAAATAACATTTCAGGTATAACATATTACCTTATACTTATTATTTTTAAATAAATAAATAAAGGCAAAGTTTAACAAAATTTGCTCACACATTTGTGGAGAATAGTAAACTGTAAATCTGCAGGGTACGCTGACATGCTGGAAATCTAGGGGGGAAAAGTCCATCTTGCAATTTGTGTCTGAAGACAAGCTCCTGCCTAAATTCCTCTTCCCCTGCATGTCAGTCCTCCTAATGATTAAATTAGGCCATCCATATGGAGAGTAATCTGCTTTACTCAGTGTCTACTGAATCAAATGTTCATTTCATCTAAAAATATTTTCACCACAACATCCAGACTTATTTGGCCAAATGTTTAAATACTGTGACCTAGACCTAGTCAAGCTGACACAAAAGATTACCCATCATAATTCCCTTATCAATGCTAGAATAAGCATGTGAAGCAACATTGTCCAATGGGAGCTTTCTCATCACCTTCCAATGGAACAGGAGAAAGATACAAGCAATCTTTTCCTCTTTGCTACTTTAAACACAATGAACTCTGGCATCCATCTTGAGGCCATGAAGGTCTGAGCCTGGGAACAAACTGAGATAACACAGAACAGAAGAATTAACCTGGATCTTTTTAAAAATATATATTTTATTGATTTTTTACAGAGAGGAAGAGAGAGGGATAGAGAGTTAGAAATATCAATGAGAGAGAAACATCAATCAGCTGCCTCCTGCACACTCCCTACTGGGGATGTGCCCGCAACCAAGGTACATACCCTTGACCAGAATTGAACCTGGTTAGGGCATGACCTGGATCTTTGATTACATCTTTGAGTCCTTAAATTAATCAACTCTCTCACTTATAGAATTATGACAAACAATAATTTTTTATTATAAAAAAATCAATTAATGTGTTTTACCTTAATAACCACCTACAGAAGAAAAATTGATCATGTCAAGTGAAGAATAAAATCATTTGACAAAATCTAGTACCTAATCATGATATTACTTAGCAATTTTATATTGATATTATAGATAATTAATTTTTTGCTATCTTATTTTTCAGAAGACATGCCTATATTAGAGATAACATTTAGATTTCAGGGTTTCTCCAACCTTACTGCATACCAGCATGCTCAACTGGTGAATGCATTACAAATACCAGTTTCTTAGCTCTGTTAAATTAGATTTTTCTGGGAATGGGCGTTTGTATTACCTATTTTTAACAGGCTCCTTGGAATGAGGATTGCCGTAACTGGTCCCTGGATAGCAATTTAGAATAATCTAAATTTGGTTATTATTTATGTTTTCTCTCTCATGATAATAGAATTCTATTCAGTTTTTCTTTTGTACTTTTTTTGTTACAGGATGTAAAATAGACTTTAATGCCCAATAAGTGACCCTTATTCCTGATACCCTGCATTCCGATGCTCGGTTTGTCATCTTGCATTTTGACAAAACACAATGTTTATACAAAGCTGACAGAGCATGGTTTTAAAACTATTTTATTTGTACATAATATGATGAGACAGGCACTCAATTATTTTTCCCTCTAAGATTCAAGGTGAAAAATTTAACTGTTACTGTTGATTTGTAAAAGTTTAAAGACAGCTTAGGTTCTTCATATTTTTGTTTTAGAAAAGTAACTTAACTTAAATTTCAAGTAACTTAGTAGACAATTTATGCATCTACCCAATTTGTTCAAGTGATTTATAACATTTTACTAGAAGATATTTATTAATACCTTCTAAGATTCTTTGAATCAAGAATATCATTCCTCTGTGCATTGCTTTCAATCATTCAAAACTAAGCAGAAATTAAATGAATCATACCTAAAATAAGTTGCAAGTTAATATCTAGAAATCTGATTATATATTTATGTCCAACCCATAGAAATAATTTTCATTAAACTCCTTAAACATCTTTAAAAGAAAATTTTGAAATTTACTCTTCATTTCTGTCTAGGTCACATTATCCATTCACTCTTCCCCTGCCGGGAGCCGGTCCATCCTTGCTGTTTCAAGGGGCCTGGCATATATGGCATACTGTTCTTAATATGTTTGCTCACCTTCTTGGCGCTATGTGTTTTAACCAAGGTCACCTCTCCGAGAAAGGTTGTTTCCCCAGGTAAGGATTTTTCCCTGAAGTTAGGGAGGGGATAAAACTCCTTAACTAAGTGTCAGGCGGGTAGTTAATCACTTTAAGAATCATGCTTAAGCTACATAATCTTTACTCCCTGGAATGGAGATAAGAAACGCCCTAACCTTTGGAATAGAGATTGATAGGATTGAATCAACTGGTATAAATACAGATGTAACAAGACAACGAGAGACATAACTTAGAGAACAGAACCAAGAGAGACAGAATCTACACACAGAATCTACACACAGAACCTAGACACAGAACCTACACAGAACCTAGAGACAGAAGAAGTTCACTGGAGAGAACATGGCAAAAGATCCTGGACAGAAACTGGCCACAGAACCTAGAGACAGAACCTAGCGAGAGAACCTGGTAGGAGAACCTGGACAGAACCTGGCAACAGAACTTGGCAGGAGAACCTGGATAGAACCTGGCACGAGAACCTGACTAGAACCTGGTGACAGAACCTGGCTGGAGATCCTGACCAGAACTTGGTTAGAGAACCCAACCATGCTGATCAACTGAACGCTGCCTCTGAGTCTTTCCCTCTTCGCTGGCTCCATCCACACCTTTGGGGACCCCTGGACCTGCTGGGGTGGGACCCCAGCATTCCCCCTCAGAAAAAAAATTCCAAAAAATTAGTTCACCTACTTGTTAAAAAAAAGACTACAGTATAGAGACTACAACAACAAATGTTGATAAATCAGAGGCAATCCTAATTGTTTAGTAGTAATTTCTGGCAGCTTTAAATTTGGGCCTCATTTTATTTTTTACAAGCAGGAACAATATCCAATTAAGGGGAGTCAGAAATTCTAGACTAGTGGTTCTCAATTCTGTCCGCACATTAAAATAAGCCTGGTGAGAAAGCAGAGTTTTAAAATACTTGATGCCATGTCCTTGCCCCTGGATTAACTAACACAGAATATGTGAGGGTAACACCTAAGTATTTTAAAAGTGAATCTCCTGCCCTAGCTAGTTTGGCTCAGTGGATAGAAAATCAGCCTGAAGAGACCCAGGTTCTATTTAGGTCAAGAGCACATGCCCTGCTCTAACCAGTTTGGCTCAGTGGATAGAGCATCAGCCTGCGGACTGAAAGGTCCCAGGTTCTATTCGGCCAAGGGCATGTACCTTGGTTGCGGGCATATACCCAGTGGGAGGTGTGCAAGAGGCAGCTGATCAATGTTTCTAACTCTCTATCCCTCTCTCTTCCTCTCTGTAAAAAATCAGTAAAATATATGTATTTCTTCTAGATATATTATTTTAATGCCCCCCCAAAATACTTCACATCCAAATATACAGCTCAAAAGAATTCATTTCTATGAATTTATTTATTTACATTAAGAATTAACTTGAGAGAAACCAACATGGCTGCATAGGTAAACACCGGAGTTTGCTGCCTCGAACAACCACTTCAAAAATACAACTAAAAGACGGAATGGACATCATCCAGAACCACAGGAAGGCTTGCTGAATGGAAATTCTACAACTAGAAGGAAAGAGAAAAGCATACCAAGACTAAGAGGAGGCGCAGTGCGAAAGTAAAATACTAAGGTACAGAGGCTCGCGGGCTGAAGGAAACTGACGATAAACTTAATGAGACCTACAAGAAATCTAATGAGACCCTCGAGGTTATGATAAAGGACCAACTAGAAATTAAGCATACACTGACTGAAATAAAGAATATTATACAGACTCCCAACAGCAGACTAGAGGATCGCAAGAATTAAGTCAACAATTTGAAATACGAAGAAGCAAAAAACACCCAACTGGAAAAGCAAAATGAAAAAAGAATCCAAAAATACGAAGATAGTGTAAGGAGCCTCTGGGACAGCTTCAAAAGTACCAACATCTGAATTATAGTGGTTCCAGAAGAAGAGAGAGAGCAAGATATTGAAAACCTATTTGAAAGAATAATGACAGAAAACTTCCCCTACCTGGTGAAAGAAATAGACTTACAAGTCCAGGAAGCACAGAGAACCCCAAACAAAAGGAATCCAAAGAGGACCACACCAGGACACATCATAATTAAAATGCCAAGAGCAAAAGACAAAGAGAGAATCTTAAAAGCAGCAAGAGAAAAAAAGTCAGTTACCTATAAGGGAGTACCCATACGACTGTCAGCTGATTTCTCAACAGAAACTTTGAAGGCCAGAAAGGAGTGGCAACAAATATTCAAAGTGATGAATATCAAGAACCTACAACCAAGATTACTTTATCCAGAAAAACTATCATTCAGAATTGAAGGTCAGATAAAGAGCTTCACAGATAAGGAAAAGCTAAAGGAGTTCATCACCACCAAACCAGTATTATATGAAATGCTGAAAGGTATCCTTTAAGAAGAGGAAGAAGAAGAAAAAGGTAAAGATACAAATTATAAACAACAAATACACATCTATCAACAAGTGAATATGAAAATCAAGTGAATAATCTGATGAACAGAATGAACTGGTGATTATAATAGAATCATGGGCATAGAAAGGGAGTGGACTGACTATTCTTGGGGGGTAAAGGGGTGAGGGGGATGCGGGAAGAGAATGGACAAAAATCGTGCACCTATGGATGAATACAGTGGGTCGGGAGTGAAGGAGGAGGGTGGGGTGGGAGCTGGGTGGAGGGGAGTTATAGGGGGAAAAAAGAGGAACAAATGTAATCTGAGCAATAAAGATTTAATTAATCAAAAGAAAATAAAATTAAAAAAAGATTTTACTTGTACCATTGTTTGTTTTCCTTTTTATAAATTTTTCAATTATAGTTTACATTCAGTATTTATTTTATATTAGTTTTGGGTATAGTAGTTAGACATTTAGGCAGAGTAGTTAGACATTTATATCACTTGAGCCATTCTTAACAGTTTCAATGTAGTTAACAAATTACTCTTTTTTTGTATAAGCTCTTCTTTTTTTTATTGCTTAAAGTATTACAAAGGGTATTACATATGTGTCCTTTTTTTTCCCCCGCCCTTGACAATCCCCTGGCCTCCCCTACCCCCCAGTGACTTATGTCCATTGGTTATGCTTATATGCATGCATACAAGTCCTTCGGTTGATCTCTTACCCATCTCCCTCCTGCCCCCCAACCCTCCCGGCCTTCCCGCTGCAGTTTGACAATCTGTTTGAGACAGCTCTGCCTCTGTATCTATTATTGTTCAAAAGTTTATAATGGTCTCTATTATCCATGAATGAGTGAGATCATGTGGTATTTTTCCTTCATTGACTGGCTTATTTCACTTAGCATAATGCTCTCCAGTGTATAAGCTTTTCATTCATCAGAGAAAACATAATAAAAGTAAAGATCATAGATCCTTTCTCACTAAGCAAAAGAATCCAAAATCTATTGGCCTAAAATTTTTTTCCATTGTTAATGCATGGAGAAATTACTGTAATGGAATATTGTTTCTTTGTAGAAATATAACCCAGGATCAAAATATCACATATTTAATGTTCATAAATTTAAAAAAAGAGTACATGCCCTGGTTGTGGGCTGGATCCCTAGTAGGGGGCATGCAGAAGGAAGCCAATCAATGATTCTCCCTCATCATTGATGTCTCTCTCTCTCTTTCTGCTTTCCCTTTCCCGTTCTCTCTGAAATCAATATATATATTACATATATATTTATATATATGATATATATATATTTAAAATAAATCTCCCTGGTGATTCTATTTGGCAACTAGAAGGAGAATGACTGCCTTAGACACCTTTTTTTATTTTATTTTTGAAATAGCATAATTTGTTTTTGTAGAAACTTCTACTACTAGATTAATAATTATTTTTAGTAAATGAGTGTTTTCAGTATAAGACTAATTTGATGTCATTATTATATATCCTAGTGTGAGAGATATAATTACATACTATGTACCACAATAGATTAGATCATGGCTGCTTCTGGAATTCAGTTCAAAATATGCATGTGTTGAATATTGCAGCAGAATCTGTGAATTTATGTTTTCCTTGTTTTTCAACTCCAGTTTAATATAGGCCCTTTTATAATGTTTTCTTAAGCGTGGATTTAGAACATCTCAAAGGATATACTCATAGCATAATCAAAACCATAAAATGTATCTGAGCACTAACCTATTTTCAAAAATAATGTAAATTATCCAAAATACTTGCCTTTAATATTTCAAATAAATTTTTATTAAAATTGAATACATTACCCTTATAGAGAAATTAATAAATAAATGTACCCCAAAATCCTAATGACTCATGAGCCAAAATACATAATTAAGATTATATTTTAAAGCAGATTTATATTCTGATTTTTTACTTGATAAATATTTTAATATTAATTTTCTCGTGTCATTGAAAATTCTTTAAAAGTTTTTATAAGCTAATTGTATTCCAAATTATGAATATAACATAATGTTTTATATTTTGTCATAAATATCAGTGTAGTAAATATGTTACAATTAAATACTTAGCTGCATTTCAAATACTTCCAATAAAATATTAGCAAAAAATAAATGATTCAGATATTTTTAGATGTTTGTCAAATTGTTTTTCTGGTTTTACCAATTTTTATTCTCAACAGGTGTATAGCAAATATCTGTTATATTTGCTGTTTGGGTTTTCTCTAGGTAAGAAAAAATAACTTCTGTAGTAAGAACAAAAGCCTCATGAAGAAAAAACTAGTCTTTCAACATAATTAAAAACTCTTCCAAATTACTGAAAACTTTCCAGGTTAATTGACATGGGTTGTGAAAACAAGTCCGAATGGTAGTAAATAGCAGGGCAATTCCGGAAACAAATCTTTCAAAGGGCAGAAATTCCTGGATAAGTGGGCCAGACCCTGTTTCAAACTGAGTCATAATAAGAGAGTAATTATTGTACATTGATGTCATAAACACTGAAACTTTTCCTTCAAGTACAAATGTATCTCCTGTGGAAATAATTATATGAGTGAATTTAAAGAGCCCTTATTGTATAGCCTCCACCTAAATTTTGACATGAAAATCATCTGGATGCATAAAGCATTAGTAGGAATAGATTTGGGCTATTACCCAATCATCAAACTTTGGTGAGCTGATTATTGAAGCAAGGACTTTAGAAAGAGCTCTAGCTTCAACATAATCAGAATGATAAACATTATAGGAGTATAATAAGAATAATCAGAAGTTTTACTCAAATATTTTTATTCTTTTTTATTTCAGCCCTTGGGGCCCTTTATTGAAACTCACAGCACAATATTTGAGACAGACAGTGTTGACTGGCTGAACCCCAGGAGGCTGAGAAATTGAGATCCCAGCACCTTCCTGCCCTCCTGGGGGCCATTCCTCCGTGAAGGCAACCAGACCTGAGCAGCTCCGGGCTGGAGGATGGGCAGTCCAAACAGAGGTAATAAGAACATTTGGAAGCAGGGTGGCCCTGCAGCACTGCCCGAGGCTGGGGGCCCCCAAAGTCTGATAGTTGTGGCATCCATGGGGGAAGACACACCCTCAGCTGTTTTTATGAGCTCGTTCTTCCACATAGAGCTGCATCTTTAAAATGTCTGATGTCATGGTTTTTAGGGGTATCAGCCGGGGGTCATGCATGTGGACATCCTGCTCATCTGCCAGGATCCAGGGGAAAGCCTTGATGACCTGGATCTTCTCCATGTTGCAAGTGGCAGCTTCCCTCATGTGCACCAAAATTGTGAAGGTGCAGCCTGGGGGGTTGTGGTCCAGGACAGCATCACACACGCTGATCTTCAGGATGAAAGCTCAGAGCAGCTGCTCCACGTGAGACAGCAGGGAGTCTGAGCTGATGGGCAGCAGTGGAGGCTGGGTGATTTCAAAGATGAATTTCTCCACTGGGCGATGCTCTTTGTCCAAAATTACCACCACCACTTTCTCCACATAATTCTTCTTCAGGAGCGGCTTGACACAGTGCAGCATGTCCTGGATATACTGGTTCAACTACGGGTGGCAGGACATCTGGACAGGCATGTTGTCTTTCTTCCGCTTCTGGAAGATGCCCACTGGGCAGACCTCGCGCACCTAGAGGATCAGGTGCACGGCCACCTCCAGGAACTCGCACAGCACCTCTGCCACCACTTGGCCAAAGTTGAGGTCCTGTCGCGTGAGCGTAGTCATCCTTCCCGCCACCTCGGGGGCATCAGCTGCACCGCAATTAGCCTGTTCCCTGGCCACCCACCCGCTGTCTCGGGGGTAGGAAAGGCCAGAAGGGCCACAGAGGCCAGAGGCACAGGGCCGGGAGCGGAAAGCACACTGCAGGTGGAGAAGAAGGGCTGGAAGGAGACTCCACCCCCTCCCGGGGGTCCCGCCCCGGAGGGAGTCCCGCCCTTCTCCCTCCCGGGGCACCTGCTCCAGCCTAGGTTCATGGGTTGCTGCTCGCCCCGCGCTGGGAACCACGGACAAGACCACTGGCGCCTCCAGCTCAATCCAAATATTTTTATTCTTGTGTGATTACTATGGTTCACAAACTCATGTACACTGGAATAGTATCTGTTAACATTCTTTGAAGCATTTAAAAAAATGTTTTCTTCTATAGAAAATTTATTTTATTGTGCCAGATGTCGGGGAAAATCCAATCTGACCCTTATTTATTTATTTTTCCTTTTTAAAAAAAATTATCGGGGTGTCACTGTTTAATAAAATTCTACAGGTTTCACATGCACAATTCTACAACACATCATTTGTACTTTGTATTGCATGTTCGCCATCCCTAGTCAAATCTCCAGCCTCCACCATTTATCCCTCATTTTCCTTCCCCCATCTCCTCAAACCTCCTCAACCCAGCAATCACCACACTGTTATCCATGTCTATGAGTTTTTTCTTTTCTTTCTTTTTTGCTAAATCTCTAAACCTCCCTATTCCGCCTCCCCCAATCTAACACCAATTTTAATTGAAAATCTGATCTTATATTTTTTCTTTATTGATTAAGGTATTACATATGTGTACTTATCTCCCCATTTCCCCCACCCCCCACTCACGCCCTCACCCCCTTGGTGCCTATGTCCATTGGTTAGGCTTATATGCATGCATACAAGTCCTTTGGTTCATCTCTCCCTCTTACCCCAACCCTCCCCTACCTTCCCTCTGAGGTTTGATGGTCTAATCAGTGCTTCTCTGTCTCTGGATCTCTTTTTGTTCATCAGTTTATGTTTTTCATTATATTCCACCAATGAGTGAGATCATGTGATATTTATCTTTCTCTGACTGGATTATTTCACTTAGCATAATGCTCTCCAGCTCCATCCATGCTGTTGCAAATGGTAAGAATTCCTTCTTTTATACTGCAGCATAGTATTCCATTGTGCAGATGTGACACAGCTTTTTAATCCACTCATCTGCTTATATGCACACTAAGGCCTGTTACACAAAAAGATTCATGCAATAGGCCTTCCCTTCCCCTGGCTGCTGACACTGGTTTTCCTCCAGCACCCGGGACCCAGGCCTTCGTTCTGGCTGGAGCCGCCTTCAAGCCTTCGCGGCTCCAGCCAGAGCCTCCTTCAGTCTTTGCTCCACTGCTTCACGTCTATGTATGCAAATTAACTGCCATATTTGTTGGTGGTTAATTTGCATATCTCGCTAATTAGCCAATGGGAGGCATAGCAAAGGTATAGTCAATTACCATGTTTGTCTATTATTAGATAGGATAGGCTGTTTCCTAATCTTAGCTATGATAAATTGGGCTGCTATGAACATAGGGCTGCATATATCCTTTCTGAGTGGTGTTTCTAGTTTCTTAGGGTATATTCCTAGAAGTGGGATCACTGGGTCAAATGAGAGTTCCATTTTCCTTTTTTTTTTTTAAAAAAAAAAAAACACAGAATATGATTATATTTAATGCACACCATTTTTCTTTTTAGAGGAAACTCCATACTGTCTTCCATAGTGGCTGCACCAGTCTGCATTCCCACCAGCAGTGCACAAGGGTTCCTTTTTATCCCCATACTCCCCAGCATTTGTCATTTGTTGATTTGTTTATGATAGCCATTCTGACAGGTGTGAGATTGGATTTGCATCTCTCAGATGATTAGTGACTCTGATCATATTTTCATATGTCTCTTGGCCTTGCTTATGTCCTCTTTTGAAAGTGTCTATTTAAATCCATTGCCCATATTTTGATTGGGTTGTTTGTCTTTCTTTTGTTAAGTTGTATGAGTTCCCTGTAACTATTGGAGATTAAACCCTCATCAATGATAGCATTGGCGAATATGTTCTCCCATGCAGTGGGCTTTCTTGTTGTTTTGTTGATGGTTTCTTTTGCTGTGCAGAAGCTTTTTATTTTGATGTAGTCCCATTTGTTTATTTTCTCTTTAGTTTCCATTGCCCTAGGAGCTGTAAACCTGTACTTGGAAAACTACAGGAGACTGAAAAAAGAGATGAGGAAGTAATAACCAGATGGAAGAAAATGCCATGTTCATGGATTGGTAGAATCAACATTATTAAAATGTCCATACTACCCAAAGCAATCTATAGATTCAATGCACTCCCCATTAAAATACCAACAGCATATTTCACAGACCGAGAATGAACTCTCCAAAAATTCATGTGGAATAAAAAAAGACCCTGAATAGCTGCAGTAATCCTGAGAAAGAAGAACAAAGTAGGAGGGATCTCAATACCAGATATCAAGCTGTATTACAAAGCCACTGTTCTCAAAACTGCCTGATACTAGCACAAGAACAGACATATAGATCAATGGAATAGAATAGAGAACCCAGAAATTGACCCAAGCTATTATGCTCAATTAATATTTGACAAAGGAGGCAAGAGCATACAATGGAGTCAAGACAGTCTCTTCAAGAAATGGTGCAGGAAAAATTGGACAGATACATGCAAAAAAAATGAAACTAGTCCACTAACTTACACCATACACAAAAGTAAACTCAAAATGGATAAAGGACTTAAACATAAGAAGGTAAACCATAAAAATCTTAGAGGAATCCACAGGTAGCAAAATCTCAGACATATGCTGAAGCAATATCTTCACCAATGTAGCCCCTAGGGTAATCTTATATTTTTATAGAGCAGGAAAATATTAATTTAGGCCCCAAACTCAAATGAGGGTGGATGGATAGCCATAGATTATCAACAGAGAATACTTTAATCTTCATCCAAAGCAATATATAAATGAGACAGACAAGTTCCTTTTAATCTGCATCCATGAGGCAGATATTCCCTTGAGAATGAGATATTGCTCATCAGTCTTTAGCCTGACTCCTTGTTCTATGTATAGCCTTTTTTTTGTCTTTCATAATACTCACATATCAGGCAAAATAATCAATAAAACAATTGGGACTAGTTGATGCCTATACGTAACAAATAGCTTTGGATGTCATTTGGCTTGCTGGATTATGCCTATTGTCTCATTCCAGGTGTCAGATAATTTTCCTTTATATAAACTTTATCTACACTAATAAAAGACAAACATGCAAGTTGACGGTACCTTCGCTATGCCTTAAGCCATGCCCACCAGCCAATCAGAGCGGCTATATGCAAATTAACCCAACCAAGATGGTGGCCAGCAGCCACGGAGCTGGAGCGAGCAGGAGGCTTGATTTCTCCAGCGATGGGGGAAGCCAAGCTTCCTGTCTGCCGCAGCAGCTCTGAGCTCCCCTCAAAGCAACAAAGTTTCAATTACAGAAGATAAATAAACCCCAGGTACCTGCTTTCAGCCAGCTGTGGCCACGGAACTGGAGTGAGCAGGAGGCTTCCCTCCTGCCTGCCCTGGCCGGCTCTGAGCTCCTCTCAAGGAAACGAAGTTTCAATTATAGAAGGTAAATAAATCCCAGAATAAAAAAAAGAAAAAAAGGAGAGGCTGGGAGCTTCCATCTCCAGGGGGCTTGGCCAGCCTGAAAATGGCCCTCAGCCCCTCACCCAGACTGGACAGGCACCCCAGTGGGGACCCCCCACCCTAAAGAGAGTGTGGCCAGCCCGAAAACAGCCATCAGCCCCTCACCCAGGATGGCCAAACCTCCATGGGGTGAGGGTCCCCACTGGGGGGCTCTTGACCAGCCTGCAAACAGTCATCAGCCCCTCACCCAGGCTGGCCAGGCACCCCAGTGGGGACCCCTACCCTGAAGGGGGTGTGACCAGCTGAAAACAGCCATCAGCCCCTCACCCAGGCTGGCCAGGCACCCCACCGGGACACCCACCCTGATCCAGGACACCCTTCAGGGCAAACCAGTTGGCCCCCACCTGTGCACCAGTCCTCTATCTTATATAATAATAAAAGGGCAATATGCAAACTGACCCTAACAGCAGAAAGACTGGGAATGACTGGTCATTATGACACATACTGACCACTAGAGGGCAGATGCTCAATGCAGGAGATGCCCCCTGGTGGTCAGTGTGCTCCCACAGGGGGAGCTCTGCTCAGCCACAAGCCAGGCTGACGACTGTCAGTACAGTGGTAGTGGTGGGAACCTCTCCTGCCTCCTCAGCAGCACTAAGGATGTCCGACTTCAGCTTAGGCCTGCTCCCCACTGGCAAGTAGACAGCCCCTGAGGGCTCCCGGGCTTCCAGAGGGATGTCTGACTGCCAGCTTAGGCCAGATCCCCCAGGGAGCAGGCTTAAACCAGCAGGTGGTCATCCCCCAAGGGGTCCCAGACTGTGAGAGGGCACAGGCCAGGCTGAGGGACCCCCCCCCCCAAGTGCACAAATTTTTGTGCACCAGGCCTCTAGTATATATATAGTTTTTAAGGATTTCATAGTAGGAAGATTTAAGTAAAACTACTCTTCTCTATTGTAGTAAATATATTTCTATTCACTATTCCTCATCTTTATATAAAAGAAATCATATAAAATGCACTTCTTATGTCTGGTTATTTTTCTTAATATTATGGTTTCTTAGATACACTATATTGTCATTGTGAATGGTTCATTCTCATGCTGTATATTATTTTTTAATTTAATTTTGTTTTATTTCTTAAACCATTACAAAGAGTATTACACATGTCTCCTTCCCCCCCTTGACATTCCCCCAGCCTCCCCACCCTCCAGTGTCTTATGTCCATTGGTTATTCTTATATGCATGCATACAAGTCCTTCGGTTGATCTCCTACCCACCCCCAACCCTCCCCAGGCTTCCCACTGTAGTTTGACAGTCTGCTCAATGCTGCTCTGCCTCTGTATCCATTTTTGTTCATCAGTCTATAATGGTCCTTATTATCCATAAATGAGTGAGATCATGTGGTATTTTTCTCAGTTCCCAGGGGCTGTCTCAGCCTCACGGGGGCCATCTCAGCCTCACAGGTCCCATCTCAACCTCACCGGGGCCGTTTCAACCTCACCTGGGTCGTCTCAACCTCACAGGGGCCGTCTCAACCTCACCGGGCCCGTCTCAGCCTCACTGGGGCCGATTCAGCCTCACTGGGGCCGTTTCAGCCTCACCGGGGCCGTTTCAGCCTCATCGGGGCCGTCTCAACCTCTCAGGGGCCGTTTCAACCTCACAGGGGCTGCTTCAACCTCACCAGGGCCATCTCAACCTCACTAAGGCCGTTTCAACTTCACCGGGGCCGTCTCAGCCTCACAGGGGCCGTCTCAGCCTCACGAGGGCTGTCTCAGTAACACAAAGTTTGGCATTCTGTCTTTTGTTGGGCAGATCCTTGCTGGACAAAATCTCCAGGCATTCTTGGTGGCTAAATATCTGGTATGCTTGCTTGGAATTCATTTTCTACTAAGTGCACAGACTTCTCGTCTGCTGTCTTCCAGCGTCCCATGTGAGACTGGATCTGGTGGACCTGCTTGTGCGTTTGCTGGTTCAGCGGTTCCATGTTGCCAGCCCAGCCGGGTCCAGCTCCGGCTTCCTCCAAACCTGATTCTGCTTCTTGAGTGTGTCCCTTATGCATGCGAGGAGTTGAAATCTGCAGTTTGTTGGGTTGGGCTGCACAAGCGCAGGTGGTTCCTTTTGTACCACTGGCACAGCTTGGGCAGGGATATAAATTGAGTAGGGCGGGGTCTCCGGGAATCACCAGGGTGGAGCAAGGGGTAATGGCATCTCTGTGACTCCTTGCCTCTCCACGACTCCTTGTCTCCGCGTCCCTGAGTGCCAGTGAGCAGCTCCGCGAGAAAGCCCCTCTCACTCTCTGACCCGTTGCAAGGCCATCCTGCCTCTCCCATAGGGGTCTGGGACCTCAGAATCCTTCCCCAAACAAGCTCAGTGGATTCAAAAGTTTGTAGCCCCTTCTGATTGAAAAAAACCCACGCATCCAGTTGCAGCCCGCTTGTACCTCTGTTCTTGGCAAATCACCAGGGCTGAGCAAAGGGCAATGGAGTCTCTGTGACTCCTCGCCTCTCTGCGACTCCGTGTCTCCGCGTCCCCAAGTGCCGGCAGGCAGCTCCATGATAAAGCCCCCCTCACTCTCTGACCCGTTGCAAGGCCATCCTGCCTCTGCCCGTAAGGGTCTGGGACCTCCATTCTTGGCACCTCTGCATATCCTACTCAGTCTCAATGTTCTTCTTTCTTTCCTTCCTAGGAGCTTCCACTGGGCCAGCTTTCCCATGGTTCTGAATGATAGCTGTTTGTTTTATAGTTGGTAGTCTCAATGTTGTTGTGGGAGGCAGCATGCACAGGTCTGTACCTTACGTCGCCATCTTGGTTCCCTCTCTGCAGCAGTTTTAATGGGTGAAGGCCAATGTTCCCACTTATGCTAAGCCACCCCCAGACTGTGCATTTGTTGCAGAGAAGACTGGTTTGTCTTCGTGATTGATCCAGGCTCCCCAATGGCTGCTGAGCTGCACTGCTGGCCCACTCCTGACATGCACACAGCCTGTGGCTTGCTCAAAACTACCTTGTGTGAGTATAACAGTTTGTGTTTTTTTTAACTGTAACTTAGGCCCCAAACTCAAATGAGGGTGGATGGATAGCCATAGATTATCTGTACTTTGACAAACTGGAGGTTGTTTTCTTTTTTTCTCTTAGAAATAGTGAAGTTATAAACATTCTAGCATGGCTTTTATGAACATATGTGCATAATTCTGATAGATATATTCCTGAGAGAAAACTTGTTATGTACTAGGTGATGACTATGTTCAGATTTAATAAATTATACCAAATGGTTTTATAAGGTGGTTATATCAAATTACATGCCCACCTTCAGTTTTAGTTGACCCACATCTATACAAAAAATGTTATTTTCCATTTTTCTTTGTTTTATTTTGTTTTTCTATCCTGGTTGTTGTTTGGTTGACACTGTCCTTTTAAATTGTATTTACTTGATAATTAATGAAACTGAGAACCTCGATATATATTTATTTTCCATCTGATTAACTCCATTTTCCTGAAAGTCTGAGGTCATATTTTATTCTGAGTTGTATGATTTCCTTTATATATATATATATATATATATATATATATATATATATATATATATATATATTAACATATTTTATTGATTTTTTACAGAGAGGGAGGGGGAGAGATAGAGAGTAAGAAACATCGATGAGAGAGAAACATCGATCAGCTGCCTCCTGCACATCTCCTGCTGGGGATGTGCCCACAACCCAGGTACATGCCTTTGACCAGAATCAAACCTGGGACCTTTCAGTCCACAGGCCGACGCTCTATCCACTGAGCCAAACCGGTTTCAGCTATATATATAATTTTAAACATATTTATTAAATATGTTAATACTCATACTATATAACACATTTGATTTTGGTATATGCACACATATTTGAAGCCATTAGCATAGTCAATTACAGAATATTTTCATTATCTAAAAAAGGAAGTCTCATAGGAGTGAGGTCAGCAAGATGGCTAAATACAAGGTCCCTACTTGCATTCCCCTATAGCAACAATAACTTGACAGCCATGCATGAATAAATATGCCTTTGTGGAAGCTTTTGGATCTAGGTAGGACTTTGCAAAATCCTGGTGAAGTCAAAGAATAAGTATAGTAGTTGTGAAAAGGCAGACCATACTCAGGTGACAGGCTTGCCAATGGTGGTCCTGGCTACAGAAGCAGAAACAATTGTGGATTTAACAGAAACCTCATTTGGCCTTTCAACTAGCACCACCCCCCAAGGGACTTGGGAGAAATCATGCCCACCTCTGTCTTAAGTATCAAGACTGCAGACTCTAGTCTTGGTTGTGGTCACTGAAGTGTCCAGCTTTACACCTTGTCAGCCATGATTCAGAAGCAGCCCTGTTCACCCAGAGACCCAAAACGAGACATATTATTCATGTCTGTGGAAAAAGATCTATCAAACTCAGTCTAATTACAAATCCTGAAACAGCCATGTGACCTGACTCTCACTATTATCATTCATGGTCTGGAAGTAGTTCTGCTCTCTGAAGGGAATCAGTGAGACACATGCTTGCCCATGTCCCCAAAAGCAGGTTCAATGACCTCAGTTTAACTCATCCTGAATCAGACCTGTGAGCTTCCAGCCCTGCACAACTATGGTCTGGGAACAGTCCTGCATATACAAGATCCTTGTATCAGACATGTTCAACAGTAACTCTGGAGACAGGGCTTCAAATCTTGGACCCATCTATGGACCCTGAAGCAGCCCTGATACTCAGTTCAAACATATTTAGTCCACAGTACAAGGACAGTCCTACCTGCCCATGGATCTACCTAATAACACAGCATGAGCCCTCCCATAGACCCAATAAAAGCCACACCTGTCTTCATATCTTGTAACAGGCTAGTCATTTGTAGGTCCAACTATAGATCAAAATCAGACCCTTGTCCCAGACACTACTTTATCGACTGAGATTCTGGATGCAGTTCTATTCACCTAGACCAGAAAGAATCCAGACTCACCTGAGTTCCCACAGGTCCACAAATCATGGACCCCACTGTGACCAAGCAACAGCCATGTTATCTGGTCCCAAAACATCTTGACAGCAATTAATGAGGCAATCACATCATCCTAGGGACCTGAATCAAGGTCTTTACCTGACAAAAAATCAGTCTGTAAGAATAGGAGAGGGGTCTACTTCTTCAAATGCAGGGAAACCAATGAAAGGCTACACATATCACAAGGAATCAGAAAAACATAACACCATCAAAGTAAACTAATAAAGTTTGAGTAATTGAGCCTAAAGAAATAGAGATTTATAAAACCCTTGAAAAAGAATTTAAAATAATAATTTAAAAGAAATTCAATGATAAACAAAAGAAAATATATAGACAACAAAAAAGAATCAGGGAAAAATACATTAGCAAAATGTTAAGTTTAATAAAACTTAGAAACCAAAAGTAGAACCAAAAACAGAAAACCTACTTTCCAGAAAGTAAGGTAAAGGAATTGAATGAATGGGGGAATGGCCACAGTTCAGTATAGAGGAGGTAGAACGAGAATTAATTGATAAGAAGAAAAGTAAAAAACATTCTCTCAATGTATAAATTAAAAAACAAAACTTCCCTTTATTTAATCTATCTATCTATATTTCCATCTATTTTTCACCTTTTTTTCCAGTAAAATAATTTAACAGAGAGCACCAATAGCAGACTTGATTATGAAAAACAATCAATAAAATAAAAAATGGTCATTTGAAAATAGTCATAGAAACAAAAAAAGAAAATAAGTAATTAAAGAATATGGGATCTGCCCTGACCAGTTTGGCTCGGTGGATAGAGAGTCAGGCTGTGGACTGAAGGGTCCCAGGTTTGATTTTGGTCAAGGGCATGTACCTTGGTTGCGGGCATATCCCCAGAAGGGGTGTGCAGGAGGCAGTTGATCGATGTTTCTCTCTCATTGATGTTTCTAACTCTCTATCCTTTTCTCTTCCTCTCTGTAAAAAATCAATAATATATATATATATTTTTAAAAAGAATATGGGATCTATGTGATGTCATCGAGCAAAGGGAAACACACATTAAAGGAATCCTAGAATGAGTAGAGAAAAAGCAGCAGAAATCTTATCGAAATAAATAATGGCTGAAAACTTCCCAAATTTGGGGAAAGCGAGGAGCATTCAGATTCATGAAAATTAAAAGATCTTGTGAGGTCAACCAAAAAAGACACATTACAATCAAATTTCCAAAAATTCAAAGACAAAAAGAGAACTTTCAACGTAGTAAGAGAGACAAGGGAGGATTGCGGCCGGCAGTATGGCAGTGAGGGAGAGAGTGTGAGTGAATGAGGGAGCAAAAGGAGATTGCATGGACGTGTGGTGCGTGTGTGTGTGTGTGTGTGTGTGTGTGTGTGTGTGAGAGAGAGAGAGAGAGAGAGAGAGAGAGAGAGAGAGAGAGAGAGAAAGAGTTATATTCTGCAGGACTTTTGAGGGCTGGCAGACTGGGCTCTCCTAGCTGGGTGACCTCTACTACTGCTGCAATCTCTCCTGGGGTGGCCGGCTCTTCCACAGAGGCCACACCATTTTAAAGGGGATAGATGCTGTGACCAGGATACCAGCCTCACTTCCACCCTGGAAGACCTCAGACACCACCCGGGACCCTACAGTCACACTGGCCAGGGACCTGCTGCCTCAGCTGTGAATCCATGAACACCGAGACTCCAACTTCCCAGGTCAAAGACTCCTATAAATTTTGTCCAGGGGGAGACAAAATGGTGGCTGAATAGGCAGATGGGGTCCTGTGCATTCTCATGGAGCAGATTGAAGGAACAGCTGCATCCAATTATATCCACCCAGAATTGGAGAGTTAAACACAGCTGGAGAGCCAATCCATGGACAGAAAGGTCAGAGGTTGCCTGGAGAACAGTAGGATCAAGGATCTGGGCTGGAGAGAGATGCACCACCACCAGGACTAGAGCATCAGAGTCAGAAGGAAACTGTGCTACACCAAGTCCGTGTCCCTTGGGGACACGCATAACACTTGACTGTGGAGGGGGTCCACAAGGCTGTTGGCAGTGGAGGAGTCTAGATCTAAGCCCACAGCAGTGGGGAACTCTAAATCTATACCCACAGCCATGGGAGGCTGCACCCAGAAAGGCAGCCTGAAGTTCTGCACTTGCCATGCAGTGCCGGGGAGAGAAATGCGCAGCGACGTGGTTCCTCTGTCTTTATATTTTCCTTGCTTTTACTTGGATCTTTTCACCAACAAACACTAACCAAGGCTGTGGTGCAGGTGGATGTAGTTTTGTGGAGGCTGGGGAGCAAGACAGGGAGAGCTAACCAGGAATCCAGCTCTGGGACAGGCTGATCCTTCCAACTCTGAACAGCCACTTTTCTTCAGAAGAGACAGACCCTCCTAGAAGCACAGCCACACCCAAATTTGAGCTGTGCAGGGAAACAAGGATTCTGAATGCTCCCAGGGAGCCCACAGGGTCTGGGTTGAGAAGACATTTGGTCCCAGAAACTAATACAGCAATACCCCAACCTAGAGATGGTGTGAGAAATAGACACTTGTGTAAATACGACTGAAAGCAGGCAAACAAAGCAGGCAGATTGGTCTTGCATGCCTGGTACCATGGCTGTGGAGACAGCCACAGAAGAGTAGTGGATCACTGGGAACTTCAACACTGGGATGACTACCTAACAGGTAACTGAAAAGTGGCAGACAGAACAGTAGAGAGGGGTCTTATACCAACCCCTATGGTACATTAAAACTCAGCTGAAATGAATGAAACTTCACTTTTTTATTTTTTTATCTTTTACTTAAGGAAGAAAAGGAAGAAAATTTTTTCTTTATTTTATTTTATTATTTTTATTTATATTATTATTTTAACATTTTATTTTTTTGAATTAGTGTTCTAAATTCTATTTTTATTTTTTATCATTATTTTACTTTATCTCATTTTTTCCTTTTTGCCAACCTTTTCTTCCTCATTTCTTTTTTTTTTTACATCTGGTTTCTCTTTTCCTGTTCCTGCTTTAGTTTTTCTCTTTCTTTTCTTTTTACTCCTAGTTAAAAATTGATCTTCTTTATCTGCTTTATTAACATGTTACTATTATAGTAATCTGTTGGTTTACTCATATATCTAATCTACTGGTGTCCTGGGACTGTCAGGCTGCTCTTGTAGCCCTTGGACCTGGAGACTTTGACCAGACACTAAGCCCAGACTCCTAAGGGTAGGAGTAGGGCTTCATGACGTGGACCTTGTTGTCAAAAGGGAGGTCCTATAGGGTATAGGTTCCAGAATATTCAAAAGCTTAGAGTGAAGAGTGAGCTGAATCAGGAACTGGCAGATAGGATTAAAAAAAAAAACACGATATACACACACACACACACACACACACACACACACACACACGCGCGCATACATACATACTAGAGGCCCAGTGCACAAAAATTCGTGCCCTGGGGGGAGGTCCCTCAGCCCAGCCTATGCCCATTCACAGTCCAGGACCCCTTGGGGGATGTCCACCTGTCGACTTAGGCCCACTCCCCGGGGGATCAGGCCTAAGCTTGCAGTCAGACATCCTTCTGGAAGCCAGGGAACCCTTGGGGGATGTCTGACTAAAGGCTTAGGCCCCCAAGGGGTAGGGTCTAAACCATTAGTTGGACATTCTTAGTGCTGCCACTGAGGTGGGAGAGGCTCCTGCCACCACTACTGTGCTGGCCAGCCATGAGCCAGATGCTGGCTGAGTGGCAATCCCCATATGGAAGTGCACTGACCACCAGGGGTCAGCTCCTGCATTGAGCGTCTGCCCCCTGGTGGCCAGTGCGCATCATAGCAACCGGTCATTCTGCCGTTCAGTCAATGTGCATATTAGCCTTTTATTATTATTATATAGGATGTCCTTATTTCCCCCCTTTTGCCCCCTCTACCCAGCTCTTGCCCCCCACTTCTCTTTGGCTATCACCATACTGTTGTCTGTGTCCACGGGTAGTGCATATATTTTCTTTGGCTAATCCCTTCTTTAAATTCCCTTCTTTAAATTTTTATTTTTAGCTAAGTGCTTATAACTGCACTATTATATATTTTCTATCATATCATTTAGAATTAAGATATTTTTTAATTGAACCCTTGTAAATTTTAGCAAAAATTAATAAATTATGCTAGAAGCAATTAGGAGATTTTTCATGTAATGCAGATACATTTCAATTAATATTTTATTAATTTTTAATTTTTTAATATTTTAATTTGAAATAATCTCATACATGTAAAAAAAACTATAAAATACTATAGCATATTATATGTACCCTTCACCCAATTTCTTAGGTGTTAATAATTTAAACATAACCATTATACAACTAACAAAATTTGGAATATATTTTTCTTATAATCTCTTTAATGTTACTTAAATCCATTTACTTTGTTTTTGTTAATCTTCACCCAAGGATATTTTTCCATTGAATTTTAGAGAGAGTAAAGGGAAAGGGAGAGACACATTGATTGGTTGCCTCCTGCACATGCTCTGATAGGGACTGGGGATCCAGCCAGCAACTGAGGTACATGCCTTTGACTGGAATCGAACCTGGACCCTTCAGTCCACGGTCTAATGCTCTATCCACTGAGCAAAACAGGCTGCAGCTTAATTCATTTGCTTTTACTCTATATGTGTCTTTATATTTAAAGTGGGTTTTGTTTTTTATTCACCCTCATAATCTGTCTGTTAATTGGTGTATTTATGCCACTGACTTTCAGAGTGTTTACTGATAGAGTTACTACCATATCAGGTGGCTTCTGGGGCTTCAGGGGCCGGCCTGGGGCTTCTGGGCCGGCCTGCGGTGCGGGATTGGATCTGATCACGGCCGGCATTCAGGTGGCTTCTGGGGTCACACATGGGGCCTGGATGGAGACTTGCACTGTCCTGCCCTGCCTGCAGTATGCAAATTAGCTGCCATCTTTGTTGGTGGTTAATTTGCATATCACACTGATTAGCCAATGGGAAGCATGGTGAAGATACCATCAATTACCATGTTTGTCTATTATTAGATTGGATGGAGAGAGAGAGAGAGAGAGAGAGAGAGAGAGAGAGAGAGAGAGATTGATTGATTTTAGAGGTAGAAATGGAGGAAGAGAGATGGAGAAACAGTGATGAGCAAGAAACATGGATTGGTTGCTGCCTGCACAACCCCTGTTATAGATCCAGCCCACAACCAGGCATGAGATCTCACAAATGCATGGGTCTATGCTCAACCAACTGAACCACATCATTCAGGACTGCAGATCACTTTAATACAGGGAATCATGGTCACTGTGGTAATGGTATTAGTAGCTCAGAAGGGACATTGTGAGCCTGGCTTTCTGCTGGTCCACTGTTTGTGGCAGGTGGGTATCAGAACAGAGCATAGCAATAGAAGTTGAAATGTAGGGTATGGGGGAGAGATAATGGTTTTGCAGTGGCCAGGGCCTTTAAAAGATGAGTGGACGTGAGATGAATTGGAGGCTGGAGAGTAATTCAAACAATAGGAGATTGGGTTGGTACATATTTATTTCTGTAAACATTCACCGGGATATTGTTGTGACCCTCAGTGTGCCCTGGCTAGGGGAGTAACAGTAAGTCTTGTGGATTAGCTTAGCGGCTTGAATGGTCATGTGTGAGACTCACTGGGCATGGTACAGAGGGCCTGCACAGCTGGGACTTGAGTAACGGTTAAGTGGAGAGATGTTGGCTGTGACTGGTGAAAGGACATCAAGTGCAACACCAGGGGAGGTGGGCTCTTCAGGGTATCTGAGATCTGATTGTGGTTCTTCATAGGTTAGATTGAAGGAAAAACAGTCATGGAGAGAGGCTTTCATAGCAGGACTGAAGGCTGCCTCTATGAGTGTGGACTATCAGAGTCAGGGCAGTACGTGATCCTGTGAACTTGGAAAGCATTCTCTGGACAACACATGCTGAGTAATAAGTAAGAGCGCAAGGAGATGACTGTGGGGTCCGGGACTGTAGGAGTGGAGGTGTGAGAGAGGTGTGGAAGATAGAGTGATGTGCACTTGGAGAGGGAGTGTGACTTCATGGCCAGAGCACCCTGACATTGACATAAGAGTGAATGAAGGGAGAGTCCATTTCTGGTGGAGTCTGGATGATAAAATAAGGGTTATTTTGGGGTAATTGCCTGAAAAGAGGGGTGTTTTGGTACTACCTGCCAGGTTCAGAGCTTAGGTGACATTTATGTACCCACCTGCCTTTTGTTGTTGGGGGAGACACACTGATTCTTAGGAATGAGGTAGCATACATCAGTGTTACCCGGGCTTGGCAATCTCCACAGGCATGGGTAAGGGAGAAGGATAAGAGAGAAATGGATTATGGAGGTGGCAATCTACAATTTTGGAAAGTAAGGTAATTAGGAAACAACCCATCCTCGCCACAGCAAATTTGCATTACGTTTGAAGTTGTGCCTCTGGGAATGAAGCTGTGTGAGAGAAGTGTTCCAAGAACTATGTGCAGCAGGTAGTACAAAGCAATGAGCTCAGCACCCTGGGATTGTGGTTTGAGGGTGAAGTGTGATGCCATGTTTTTGGTGTCTTTGAGGAACAATCTGAGGGACTACAAAGGTAATGCCTGACAAGACCAATATCAAATCACTCAAACTCTCTTTATGGCCAACATCTCTTCTTACCCTCTGTTCTTGACTCTACTGTCAAGAGGAAGTATGGCGAAAATGTGAATCCCATAGCTCAGTTATGTTCTATCTGCTCAACTGCCTTTATTGTGGGAAGACAAAATATCACTAGAAATGTAAGATGACAGTGATTTTCATTTTATGAATGTCTGGCATCTTCTCTGGTGTGTAGAGTGAAGAGAGCAGATTGATGTGTATGATGGAATATGACAGAGTTGGAACTTTAGGAGTGAATCTGGTCCCGGGCTGTACTGTCCCCATTATGACAGTATATGAACTTTGAGGACATGGACATTGCCTTCTCTCAGGAGGAATGGGGGCTTCTTGATGAGCCTCAGAGACTTCTCTATTGTGATGTGATGCTGGAAGTTTTTGCACTTTTATCATCTGTAGGTAAGACCTTCACATTCTCCCAATGTCCTGAGATGATCTCCTCTCTTCCTTTATTCCTCTGATGTAGCTTTCACTCTTCTGCAGCCAGACCACGGGCTCTGCTAATTTCCCCAATGTCTTGTCAGATGTGCTATGGCTGCCATGGGTGAGGTCTGTGGAGAGCCCTGAGCCAAGGACTCCACAAACATCCCTAACACTCATTGCCTCAGACAGTGCAGGATGTGTCTAGGAGTCAGGAGTCTTATAGACAGCTTAATGGGTCCACCTGCTGTTTCTCTCCCTGGGAGGATGACTTTGTCCAGATGCATGGCTTCCATTTCTACCTCCTTCCTCTAGCCCAGCCGTGGGCAAACTACGGCCGGCGGTCCAGATCCAGCCTGTTTGAAATGAATAAAACTATTGAAAAAAAGAAAAAAACCATGAACAATATATCTGCTATCTACAAGAGACCCACCTCAGAACAAAGGACTAACACAGACTGATAGTGAAGGGATGGAAAAAAATTTTTCAGAATTGAAATGAAAACAAAAGCTGGGGTAGGAATACTTATATCTGAAAGGGATGCCCACTCTCACCACTCCTGTTCAACATAGTACTGGAAGTGCTAGCCATAGCGATCATAAAAGAAGAAGAAATAAAAGGCATACAAATTGGGAAAGAAGTAAAACTGTCCTTATTCACAGATGACATGATATTGTACATAGAAAATCCCAAAGACCCTATCAAAAACTACTAGACTTAATAAATGAATTTGGCGATGTAGCAGAATTTAAAATTAACACCCAGAAAACTATGGCTTTTTAATACACCAACTAGAGGCCTGGTGCACAAAATTCATGCGGGGGGGGGGGGGTCCCTCAACCCGGCCTGCACCCTCTCCAATCTGAGACACCCTCGGGGGAAGGGGAGGGTAACTGATCAACCAAAGGACTTGTATGCATGCATATTAGCACAACCAATGGACACAGACACTGGGGCTGTGGGAGTTTGTCCTGGGGCTGGGGGAGGGGGTCAATCGGTGAAAAAAGAGACCTATGTAATACTTTAAACAATAATAATAGAAAAGAACATGTGGTCTAATGTCTCATTTAAGGCCATTGTTGTTGATTTTATGCCTGGATGATCTATTCAATGATGTAAGTAGGGTGTTAAAGTACCTTACTATTGTTATACTGTTAATATCTCCTTTTATGTCTGTTAATATACTTTTATGTATTTAGGTGCTCCTATGTTGGGTGTATAAATGTTTGTAAGAGATATATTCTCTTGTTGGAATTATCCTTTTAGCATTATGTAATCCCTTTATTTTTCTTCTTTTATTGCCTTTGTTTTAAAGTAAGTTATTTTTTCTAATAAAGGTATTGCTACCACAGTGCTTTTTGTTTCAATTGGAAGGAAATACACCTTCCATGTTTGGCTTCAGTCTATGCATTTCTTTTTTTTTTAATTTAATTTTATTTTTATTTTATTTATTTATTTTTAAATTAAATCTTTATTGTTCAGATCATTACAGTTGTTCCTCTTTTTTTCCTCATAGCTCCCCTCCACCTGGTTCCCACCCCACCCTCTTCCCTTACCCCACATCCCCCAAGTCCTCATCCATAGGTGCATGATTTATGTCCAGACTCTTCCTGCACCCCATATACCCTTTTCCCCCCAAGAATTGTCAGTCCACTCCCTTTCCATGCCTCTGATTCTATTATATTCACCAGTTTATTCTGTTCATCAGAGTTTTCATTCACTTGATTTTTAGATTCACTTGTTGATAGATATGTACTTGTTGTTCATAATTTTTATCTTTATCTTTTTCTTCTTCTTCTTCTTCCTCTTTTTAAAGAATACCTTTCATCATTTCATATAATACTGGTTTGGTGGTGATGAACTCCTTTAGCTTTTTCTTATCTGTGAAGCTCTTTATCTGGCCTTCAATTCTGAATGATAGCTTTGCTGGATAAAGTAATCTTGGTTGTAGGTTCTTGGTATTCATCACTTTGAATATTTCTTGCCACTCCCTTCTGGCCTGCAAAGTTTCTGTTGAGAAATCAGCTGACAATCTTATGGGTACTCCCTTGTAGGTAACTAACTGTTTTTCTCTTGCTGCTTTTAAGATTCTCTCTTTGTCTTTTGCTCTTGGCATTTTAATTATGATGTGTCTTGGTGTGGTTCTTTTTGGATTCCTTTTGTTTGAGGTTCTCTGCGCTTCCTGGACTTGTAAGTCTATTTATTTCACCAGGTAGGGGAAATTTTCTGTCATTATTTCTTCAAATAAGTTTTCAATATCTTGCTCTCTCTCTTCTGGCACCCCTATAATTTGGATGTTGGCTCGCTTGAAGTTGTCCCAGAGGCTCCTTACACTATCTTCATAGTTTTGGATTCCTTTTTCTTTTTTCTTTTCTGGTTGGGTGTTTTTTACTTCTTTGTATTTCAAATCTTTGACTTGATTCTTGCGATGCTCTAGTCTGCTGTTGGATCTCTATATAATATTCTTTATTTCAGTCAGTATATGCTTAATTTCTAGTTGGTCCTTTTTCATACCCTCTAGGGCTTCACTAGATTTATCAAGGGTCTCATTACATTTATCAGCAGTTTCTAGAAAATTCTTGAAAAACCTTAAAAGTGTGGTTTTGAACTATATATCCAGTAGTTTGCTTTCCTCCATTTCTGTCATTTGTGACCTGTTTCTTTGTCTCTGCATTTTGGCTGCTTTCCTGTGTTGATAGGGTGGCTTTCTGTACTAGATGTCCTATAGGGTCCAGTAGCTCAGCCTCCCCAATTACCTGATGTGGAGACTCTTGGTACATGCATTTGTGGGATGTGTGCACAGTCTTGTTGTAGGTAAGCCTTGATTGTTGTAGGTATCACTGGGAGGAATGGACCTCCAGGCCAATTATCTGTGAGAATCAGCTGTGTCTACGGTGGGAGAACTTCCATGATGGAGATATTCTTATGGGGCAAGACTTGCTTCAGTGGGGCTTTGGTGCTCACTGAGTCTGCCCCGTGAGGCAGACTCCCTTGAATGTAACTTTCCATCTCTCTCTTGCAGCCTGTAAGATTATCTCTTTGTCCTGAACATTTGCCATGGTAATTATGATGTGTCTTGGTGTGGGTCTTTTCGGGTTCACCTTGTTTGGGACTCTCTGTGCTTGTGTGATTTTTTCTTTCCCACCTCTGGGAAGTTTTCTGATATTATTTCTTCAAATAGGTTTTTTAACCCTTGTTCCTCTTTCTGTTGTTCTGGCGCCCCTATTATTGGTATGTTGTTTTGTTTCATGTTGTCCCATAGCTCCCTTAGGCTTTCCTGTTGTCTTTTAATTTTTTTCTCCAATTGCTGTTCAGTTTGGGTGTGTTTTGTTTCCCTGTCTTCTAATTCGCTAATTCAGTCCTCCACTTCTCCTAGTCTACTGTTGAAACTTTTGAAAGGGCGAGAGCTACACCCTCCATCTTGCCCAGGGTGAGGGCTACGCCCTCCATCTTACCCCAGATCCTCCATTTTGGGGGCAGCTGCCTTAGCCATGTGCTCATCAAGGAGCTTCTTCCCGGAAGCCCAAGCCTCTGCTAGCCACACCTAGGATTTCGTTAAACTAACCAATGACAATCAAGGGAAGTGTGCGCCATAGATACGACCACATCCTGTGTAACGAGACACTGACTTGCGCCCGGTCAATCGGCAAGGCCCACAGTCCTCTCTCCTCCCCTACGCCAACCTCCCATAAAACCCCTCTCCACACAGAGCTAGCTCTCTCTGCCGCTTGCCGCTGCGTCGGTGAGTGTGGTCGGGGAGCTAAGCTAGCTCGAATAAAGACTCTTTGCCTTTGCATCGGACTCAGCTGGCTCCCTGGTGGGCTTTTGGGGATCCTGAAATCTGGGCATAACATTTGGGAGCTCATCTGGGATCCCCAAGACCCTCGAGGGACCCCTGATCCGGAGAGTCTGACTGGCCGTGGTATGTGTTTGTGTGTTGTGTATTCTGTTCTGTGTGTTATATGTTATATCCTGTGTGAGCTCACTTCTGAAATTCTGTAGTGCCCTAAGCGGTCTAGAGGGACACACTGCTGGAGGGCTATGGGCAGGGAAAGTGGGAAGACATTCTGCTCTTCAGGAGGGATGTGGCTTCCCCTTATGAGGGATGCGGCTTCCCCTCAAGGATCTGAGACGAGGCGGGTCACTCCCTCCAGGTGGAGGGCTCCAGTTAACTTATCAACTCAGTGTTCTGGAGACCCAGGACTGTAATTTAGATAACATGCCTAAGTTTAACCCAGGTTACCCAAGGGCTCTAGATAATGTGTTTATCAAACTAGGTTCCTCATTCCAGACCCATGGGCTCTAGATAATGTATATCTGTCAATTCAGTGACCCCGAGACCCAAAACTATAATTGACATGATTAATTCTGCTTCTGTAAACTGTTTTTTTGTAAACCAGGTTCCTCATTCCAAACCTTGAGATGTAATCAATACCTTTGTGATCTGTTGATTTTGTCATTTTACCAAAATCCTCTTGGAGGACATTGAATGGTTCTTTCCCTCCTCTTTAACTTTTGAGGGATTGTGTGAATGGATTACTGATCAAGACTATCAAGGATATCTAAGGGACTTGTTCTGTATCTCTGCACAATTGAAACTGATTTGTAGGTATTTTGTGTTGTAAAAGTGGCATGTGCCTGTGTAAAAGTGTTTTTGTTTATTTCTGTTTTGTTTAGTTTTCTTAAAAAAAACCTACTCAAATTTTTAATGGGGAATGTTCTTTAAGGCTGAGTGCTCTGACCGATAGCAAAACACCCCTGAGCGGACACTGGGTTCTTTTCCCAAAGGGTGCTTGTTCTCTGTCAGAGGTGGAATTGGCCTGCCTAACTAGTAAAAATTTCTGTCTGTATTTGTGTACTAGGGACTTTGATTTGCTCTGTGATATTTCTGTGATGGATTGAAATTTTGGAATTCTAGAGTAGATTTAAAGGTATTTGTGGCTTTTCTAGTCTGATTGGGACATTCAGGAGTGGGCTCACAGCTCCGCAGGGCAGAGAGATTTACTGGCCTTAACCCTACCTGTGACTGTGTTTTGTTTAATTTGCTGTTTTCAATTGTTTATTAGAATCTAATAAACAGGGTTAACAAAAGGGTACTCTCCCTAGACCTGGAAGCCATGAGGACTTTGAAGTTCTCCAAGAGAGGAAGAGTCTGACTCAGAGACTGGCCGAAACCTCGTTGGGTTAGGAGAACCGGAGGCTGAATGTTGAGCTTGTAGACTGCAGTTTGCTGGGAAGAGATGATCCAAGCCCAATTGTATAAGGGTTGAACTACCTGTGTGCAACAAAACAACTTTCTCCCATGCCAGAATACATTTTAAGGAAATTGGACAGACTGTGTTTGTCGCTAGAAAGAAGAACTGGCCACAGTGCACAGCCCTGACACTGACCTGCAGAAAACTGTATAATAGACTCAGATGATGCCTGCATCTTCATGGACATAGCTCCAAAGAGACAAGGACAATTTTGCCTTATATAGGAAGGTCAAGAGTAGACTTTAGTCACCTCCCCAAGATGTTTGTATAGCCCTACCATAGCTCATGTTTAGTAGCAGAAGATTTAGCTGCCTGAAGTGGCCATGGTGCCAATATCATGTTTCATTGTATTATTATGTTGTATTAACCTTCAATTCTCTTACAGGTTTAAATGTAGCTATAGCTGTGGACTGGTGATGGTCTACAGTCCTTGGTAGTCTTTACGAATAACTGACAAGTGTCCAGTCTCCCACACTGAGGGACATTGTTATAGCTATGTGTTAGCTGTCCTGGAAGGGGACTATATAGGATGAACCCCAAAAGTAAATGGTGTCTAGCTGCCAAGAGGGCAGGTGCCCAACTAGGCAAAGAAGAATACCCATCAGGTTTTGGTCTCTATTGAGAGACAGTTGACAGTTGGCAGCCTGTATACTGTCTTACAGGCCTGCGTGACCATGACCATGTCAGGGGTGGTACAAACCTCAACTGTAGAAAACTGGAAAAGGCCTGTTTGAAATAGAAGGTCTAAGGCATGATTATGCATTCTTAAAGGCTAATTTGAAAGTAAAAAAAATTATAAAGGTTGTGTACATGATAAGAAGAAGAGAAATGTTAAAAGGAAAATCAGAAAATCTTAGAGCAGATCAGTATGTTTTTCTCCTTAAATAATTCCTCTGAAATATTGGCAATGCTAAATAAGTCATGGCAATACATTTCTTTGCATATATTCAATAAGACTGATTCTTAATAATGGCTTTATTAAGGGAAAACTTTGACTGGAGTATCATGTTTTAAAGAGCCCTGTCTGAGCTTTAAAGACTTAAAGCCAGTAAGAATGCCATGAAGAAAGCCTGGTATCCTGCTTGGGAGCCCTGAAGATGGCTGGCGCTGGAGAATCAGGCCTATGCCCTACCATCACTGGCGGTTGGTCAGAGTAGAAGGGGAGCAATAAGGATGCCTCTGCATCCCTGGGGAACCCCCACACACTCTGGGCCACAACGAGTAGGAGGGCTACTGAGATGGGCCTTAAAGCCTAGAGTGTGGGCTCAGGTGGAGTTGCTACAGATGAGGGATTCACCTAACTCAGGAGATACTGCAGGCAGGCCTGATGGCAGCTGGATGGCTTAGCTTCCTAGCCCTACGGGGCACATTAAGATTCAACCACGAAATTCGAGCAAAGGTAGTCAGTTACCATTCTTGTTGTGTTTATGCAAACATCAGGCCAAATTGAATACAGTAGATAAATTAGTCTTGATTTGGCTTTTTGATAGACATAGAGGAATTTTAAGAAGAAAAATCCTATTTCAATAGAGGTTGTTAAAACCAAAATGGTTTCTTTCCTTTCCACCGGACCATTTGTTATAGTTTGTCTCTGCCAGGTCACAAGCCCAGCTCCTTCTATGCCCAGGACACCAGGGAGTCTGAGTGGAAGATGACCTCTAACCAGACACACCCACTGCAGATCACCCTCAAGAAGACAGCGGACCTCGCCGGACCCCTTGGAATCCTCCTAATTCTGTTGACTTCCGGCCCTTGCATTATTAACAGACTAGTCCAATTTGTCAAGAAGCATATAAGGGTGGTTCAATTGATAGTTCTGCACGCCCAGTACAGGCCTCTAGCAATGGTAAAATAGAAATGCAGTCCGCCTCATGATTGAGCTGGAAGTTCCAAGACAAAGGGAGGAATGAAAGGTCGAGGGCTACGCCTTCCATCTTGCCCCAGGACAAGGGCTATGCCCTCCATCTTACCCCAGATCCTCCATTTTTGGGGCAGCTGCCTTAGCCATGTGCTTGGCAAGGAGCTTCTTCCCAGAAGCCCAAGCCTCTGCTATCCACACCTAGGATTTCTTTAAACTAACCAATGAAAATCAAGGGAAGTGCACTCCATAGATACGACCACATCCTGTGTAACGAGACACTGACCTGTGCCCGGCCAATAGACAGGGCCCACAGTCCTCTCTCCTTCCCTTACTCCCACCCCCCTATAAAACCCCTCTCCACAGAGAGCTAGCTCTCTCTTCCGCTTGCCGCTGAGTCGGTGAGTGTGGTTGGGGAGCCGAGCTAGCTCGAATAAAGACTCTATCTGCTTTTGCATCGGACTCGGCTGGCTCCCTGGTCGTCTATTGGGGATCTGGAAATCTGGGCATAACACTTTCAATGGTGTTTTTTATTGCAGCTATATCACTCTTCATTTCTTCTTGGTTCTTACATGATTTATTGACTTTTTTCATCTGTTTCTTCTTGCTTCGTGCATAAGTTGTTGATTTTATCCTCCATCCAGTTTATGCAGCTGCTGTTCCTCAGACAGAGGGTGTGGTGATCAAGAGGCTGCTGTTCCTTGGATGGTGGTGGGCTACACAAGTATCTGCTACTCCTTTGAATTGTTACTTTTAATCTCTTAAGCAGCCCCAGGGCAAGGTGTTTTCCAATAGGGTGTGTCAACTGTCTTCCCCCCAGGAAAGGAAGATGTCTATCCCCCCAGGCAAGGCAGACATCTATCACCCCAGGCAAGGCAGATGTCTATGTGGTTGTGTGAGGGAATGACTGAGCCAAGGAGACTAGGGGTGTTTGCCTCCTGAGCTCTGTCCCCCGAGTCCCCAGTGCTGGTTTCTGCTCTCACAGTTCCAGTCCACTTCACCTTCCCTTTGTCAGAGCACAAGGTGGGTGGCTCCACAGGGAATGTTTGTGCCTTGGCCCTTTAAGAGGGTGCCTGAACTTTCAGCTGCCACTCCCTGGCAGACAGCACCCCACTGCTTTTCACAGCTTGATGTTATGAGGATACCTTCCTCAGTTTGGTGCTCTCTGCTGGGGAGCCCAGATGCGGGATTAGATCCCAGAATTCTGGGTAGCACCTCCCCCCTCCCCTCAGCCACCGGCTGTGATATCTCTCTGGGACTTCAGTTCCCCTCTGTGGGTCACGTCTCTGCCCCTCCTACCAGTCTCTATGCTGGCTCCACCTTCGGTCCTTGGTTATCAGGGTTCTCTCCAGTGAGTTTTCCATTGATTATTCAGGAAGCCTTCTCGTATTTCAGTTGTAATTTCAGCTTGTTCCTGGGAGCATGACTATGCAGCATCCTCTTACTCTGCCGTCATTTTTAATCCAAAGAGAGGATCTTAAAGGTTGCAAGAGAGAGAAAGAGAGTTACCTACAAAGGACCCCCCTTCAGATTATCAAATGATTTCTCAACAGAAACACATCAAGCTAAAAGGGAATGGAAGGAGATATATAAAGTGATGAAAGCAAGGGACTGTATCCAAAAATACTCTATCCAGCAAGACTATCAATCAGAATTGAAGGGGAACTCAGGAGCTTCGTAGCCAAAAAAAGGCTAAGGGAGTTTATCACTACCAAGCCAGCAATGCAAGAAATGCTAAAGGGAATGCTGCGAAAAAAAGAAATAAAAAGGGAAGAAGGAACACAGGCTCAAAAAAATAAAAATGGCTGCAAACAAGTACCTTTCAATAATAACTTTAAAAGTAAATGGACTAAATGCTCCAATCAAAAGACAACTCGTGGCTGAATGGATAAAAAGGCATGACCCATATATATGCTGTCTACAAGAGACCCACCTCAGAACAAGGGACTCACACAGACTGAAAATGAAGGGATGGAAAAATATCTTTCAGGCAAACGGAAATTAAAAATAGTTGGGGTAGCAATACTTATATCAGACAAAATAGACCTCAAAGTGAAGGCCATAACAAGAGATAAGGAAGGCCACTTCATAATACTAAAGGGATCAATACAACAATAGGATATAACCCTGATAAACATATATGCACCCAATGCAGAAGCACCCAAATACATAAAAAAAAAACTCCCGGAAGATATCAAGGGAGAGATCGACAACAATACATACATAGTAGGGGCCTTTAATATACCACTGACATCACTGGATAAATACTCTAGACAAACAATTAGCAAAGAAACAGCAATCCTAAATGACTCACTAGATCAGATGGACTTGATTGACATCTACAGAACACTTCAGCCCAAAGACATGGAATATATGATCTTCTCAAGTGCACATGGGACATTTTCAAATATAGACCACATATTGGGACATAAGCAAATTCTCACCAAATTCAAGAAGGTTGAAATCATACCAAGCATCTACTCAGACCACAATGGCATAATATTAGAAATAAACTACAAAAAAAAAAACAATCCAAAACACTCAAACACCTGGAAGCTGAATAGCATGTTATTAAATATTGATTGGGTTAACAATGAGATCAAAGAAGAAACTAAAAACATCCTGGAAACTAATGGATACACAACAATCCAAAACCTAAGGGACACAATGAAAGCAGTCCTGAGAGGGAAGTTTATAGCTCTACAAACCTACCTCAAAAAGAGAGAAAAAAGGGTAGTAAATCATCTAACACTACAACTCAAAGAATTAGAAAGAGAACAAAAAGAAAATCCCAGAGGGAGCAGAAGGAAGGAGATAATAAAGATTAGAGTAGAAATAAATGACATAGAGACCAAAAAATAAAATACATAAAATCAATGAAACCAAGAGATGGTTCTTTGAAAGGATAAACCAGATTGATGAACCTCTAACCAGGCTCACCAAGAAGCAAAGAGAGAGGACCCAAATAAACAAAACCAGAAATGATAGAGGCGAAATAACAACAGACCCCACAGAAATACAAATGATTGCTAAAAATACTATGAACAACTCTTTTTCAACCAACTAGACAACCTGGAGGAAATGGACATATTCCTAGAAAAATACAACATTCCAAAACGCAATCGAGAAGAATCTAAAAATCTCAACAGGCCAATAACTATGGAAGAAATTTAAGCAATCATCAAAAAGCTTACAGCATGCCCTGCCCGGTTTGGCACAGTGGATAGAGCGTCGGCCTGGGGACTGTAGGGTCCCGGGTTCGATTCTGGTCAAGGGCATGTACCTTGGTTGCAGGCACATCCCTGTTAGGGGGTGTGTAGGAGGAGGCAGCTGATCAATGTTTCTCTCTCATCCATTTTTCTAACTCTCTGTCCCTCTCCCTTCCTCTCTGTAAAAAAATCAATAAAACATATATATATATATATATTTTTTAAAAAAAGCTTACAGCAAACAAAAGCCCAGGGACAGCTGGCTTCACAGGGGAGTTTTACCAAACATTCAAGGAAGAACTAAAACCTATCCTCCTAAAACTATTCCAAAAAATTCAAGAGGAAGGAACATGTCCAAGCTCATTCTATGAAGCTAGCATCGCCCTCATACCAAAAGCAGATAAAGACAACACAATGAAGGAGAATTACAGCCCAATATTCCTCATGAACATAGATGCCAAAATCCTCAACAAAAACTTAGCAAGTCGGATCCAGCAGTACATCAGAATGATCATACACCCTGACCAAGTAGGATTGATCCCACGGATGCAAGGATGGTACAATATTTGCAAATCAATAAATGTGATACATGACATAAACAAATTGAGAGAATAAAACCACATAGTCATATCAATTATTGCAGAAAAAGAATTTGACAAAATCCAACACCCATTTTTGTTAAAAACACTCAGCAAGCTAGGAATTTGAGGATCATACCTCAACATGATTAAAGCCATATATGACAAACCTACAGCCAACATCATAATCAATGGGAAAAAAATAAAACCATTTTCCGTAAGAAAAGGAACAAGAAAGGGATGCCCACTCTCACCCCTCCTGTTTGACATAGTACTGGAAGTATTAGCCATTGCGATTAGATAAGAAGAAGAAATAAAAGGCATCCAAATTGGAAAAGAAGAAGTAAAACTCTCCTTATTTGCAGATGACATGATATTGTACATAAAACCCCTAAGGACTCCATCAAAAAACTATTAGACTTGATAAATGAATTCGGCAATGCGACAGGATACAAAATCAACGCCAAGAAATCTATGGCATTTCTATACAACAATAGTGAACTTACAAAAAGAGACACTAAAAAAGCAATCCCATTTACCATCACATCAAAAAAATTAAGATACCTAGGAATAAACCTAACTAAAGAGGTAAAAGACCTCAACTCAGAAAACTACAGGACGTTGAAAAAAGAGATAGAGGAAGACATAAACAGATCAAAGAACATACCATGTTCATGGATTGGTAGAATCAACGTCATTAAAATGTCCATAGTACCCAAAGCAATCTATAAATTCAACGCACTTCCCATTAAAATACCAACAGCATACTTCACAGATCTAGAACAAACTCTCCAAAAATTCATCTGGAATAAAAAAATACCCCAAATAGCTGCAGGGATCCTGAGAAAGAAGAACAAAGTAGGTGGATCTCAATACCAGATATCAAGGTGTATTACAAAACCACTGTTCTCAAAACTTCCTGGTACTGGCACAAAAACAGACATATAGATCAATGGAATAGAATGTAGAATCCAGAAATTGACCGGAACCAATATGCTCAATTAATATTTGACAAAGGAGGCAAGAACATACAATGGACTCAAGACAGTCTATTCAATAAATGGTGTGGGGAAAATTGGACTGATACTTGCAAAAAAAAATGAAACTAGACCACCAACTAACACCATACACAAAAATAAACTCAAAATTGATAAAGGACTTAAATGTAAGGCAGGAAAGCATAAAAATACTATAGGAATTCAAAGGCAACAAAATCTCAGACATATGACGAAGCAATTTCTCCACTGATACTGCTCCTAGGGCATTGGAAACTGAAGAGAAAATAAACAAGTGGAACTACATCAAAATAAAAAGCTTCTGCACAGCAAAAGAAACCATCAACAAAACTACATGAAAGCCCATTGTATGGGAGAACATATTTTCCAATGTTATCACCAATAAGGGTTTAATCTCCAACATTTATAGGGAATTCATACAACTTAACAAAAGATAAACAATCCAATCCAAAAATGGGCAAAGGACCTAAATAGACAATTTTCAAAAGAGGACATTCAGAAAGCCAAGAGACATATTAAAACATGCTCAAAGTTACTCATCATCTGAGAGATGGAAATCAAAACAACAAGGAGGTATCATCTCACACTTGTCAGAATGGCTATCATCAACAAATCAAGAAATGTCAAGTCTAGAAAGGATGCGGAAAAATGGGAACACTCGTGCACTGCTGGTGGGAATGCAGACTCGTGCAGCCACTATGGAAGACAGTATGGGGTTTCCTCAAAAAGTTATAAATGGAGCTCCCATTTGACCCAGTGTTCCCACTTCTAGGAATATATCCCAAGAAACCAGAAACACCAATCAGAAAGGATTTATGCATCCCTTATGCAACCTAAAGACTTGTATGCGTGCATATAACCATAAGCAATGGACATAAGACACTGGGGGCGGGGGTAGGGGAAGCTGGGGAATGTCAAGGAGGGGAAAAAGAAGGAGACATATGTAATACTTTTTGTATTACTTTAAGCAGTAAAAAAATTAAAAGATAAGGCAAAAGATTATACCACATTAAATGGACAATCTAGCCATGCTGAAATTGTTACAAATATTTATCCAAGATCCTTGAGCAAAGACAGTGTTAGAAAAGGGTGATCATATTAAAATTGGAAGAAACTAGTATACATTAAATGATGATTAATAATAGCTAGAGAAAGAAAGCCACAGGGAGCCCCCACTAGGTGCTATTTTGGACAAACAAGGACACACTCCTCCGCGGCAGTAGAAATTCTGAATTCACTCACCCTGGACACCTGCCCACAGATGCCTCAATTATGTGGCTTCAGAGCTAGGGCCCTTCAGAGTGGTTCAGTAATCCATGCTGGCAAATGCACTGCTGGTACCCCTGTGAGCCACCACTGGGAGAACACTCCTGTGCACCACAGGTGCAGCAGCAAAAAATGAGTCTGCCCGTCCCACAGCTGAAGAACTCTGGACACTACAGTTTCAAACTCTTCCAGTGCCACTGTGAGTCCCCACTGGGCACGTGCGACTTCAACAAAGGGCATAAGACAGCAAAAATTGGGACACCACCTTCCACAGCTGCTGCTGACTTCTAGTCACCACAGTTGTGCATTTACAGCTCACAGGCTTACATCAGGAGAACCCAAATAGCTCAAGTAGGGAGCTACTCTAGATTACCAAGCCCAGGAGACCTGAGAGATGACACCAGTAGCACCGTCTCCAAAATAACCTGGGTAGCAATGCAATCGGATCTATAATTAAAACATTACAGCAAAACATGGGAAGAAAAAAGAGCAATCCCCAAAGGAAAGAAAAAAAAGAATCACCAGCAAGGCACTTAAATGAAACTGAGGCTAGCAACATATCAGAGAAAGAATTCAGAGTAATGGTTATAAGGATGTTCAAACTCCTGAATGACAAATACACACAACTCAATGAGAATTAGAAGGACCTGCATGAAAATGTCACCAACATCAAAAGGAACCAAGAGGAGATAAAGAACGACATAGCTGCAATAAAGAACACAATGGAAGGCTTAAACAGTGGACTACAAGAGGTTGAGGGCTGCATCAGCGAATTAGAAGACAAGGTAGGAAAAAACACACAAACACAGCAGCAAGTGGAAAGAAGATTTAAAAAGCAAGAGGAGAGCTTAAGGGAGCTTTGGGACAACACAAAACACAACAATATTCGCATAATAGGGATACCAGAAGGAGAGAAGAGAAGCAAAGAATAGAAAACCTGTTTGAAGAAATAATGACAAAAAATTTCCTTGATATTGGCAAGAAAAAAATCTATGCAAGTCCAAGAAGCACATAGAGTCCCAAACAAGATGAACCCCAAAAGACTGATACTGAGACACATCATAATTAAATTGGCAAACACCAACAACAAAGTAAGAATCTTAAAGGCTGCCAGAGAGAGACAGAAAGTTACTTAAAGGGTGCTCCTATTAGAATACAGTGGGGCCTTGACTTACGAGTGCCCCGAGTAACGAGTTTTTCGAGATATGAGCCATCTCTCAGCTGATTTTTTTGCTTTGAGTTGCGAGCTAAAATTTGGGTTATGAGCCAGCTTCAGATACCCCACCACTAGTTGGCGCAGTGAACGTCACAGTGAACGCCACAACATCAGCCCAGCATCACGTGTCTCACTCATTTACTTTAAGATTTGACATACGAGTAATTTGAGTTACGAGCTCTGTCACAAAACGAATTAAACTCGTAAGTCAAGGCCCCACTGTATCAACTGATTTTTCAACAGAAACACACCAGGCCAGAAGGGAATGGAATGAAATATACAAAGTGATGCAAAGCAAGGGACTGAATCCAAGAATACTATAACCAGTAAGGCTATCATTCAAAATTGAAGGTGGAATCAGGAGCTTCACAGACAAAAAAGGGCTAACAGAGTTTATTACTACCAAGTCAGCAATGCAAGAAATGCTAAGGGGACTGTTGTAAAAAGAAGAAACAGAAAAGCAAGAAGAAACACAAAGATTAAGAATGAAAATGACAACAAAAAAGTAGTTATTGTATCTAATAAATGAGTAATATGCAAATTAACCATCACTCCGCGACAAAGATGGCAGTGCCCATAGCAGCTGGGGCAGGACGCTGGCGGTGTCACCCCAGCAATATGATCCCAGCAGACATTGCCTTGGCGACCCAGAGCAGGCAAGTGCCCAGCAGGGCCTGCTGGTGTGTTGCCCTGGTGATCTGCAAGCAAGCAAGTGCTGCGCACAAGCAGCGCCCAGCAGGACCTGCTGTTGGGTCGCCCAGGCGATGTGCAAGCAAGTAAGCGCTGACTATAGGCAGCGCCCAGCAGGGTCTGCTGGCTGGTCTCCACAGGGACCCTCGAGCAGGCAAGTGTGGCCTGTAGGCAGCGCCCAGCAGGGCCTGCGTGCCCGTCGCCATGGTGTGGAGCAGGGTCCTGCAGAGAGCAGAGAACAACAGGGAGCGGGCCTAAACTGTCAGTAAGACATCCCCTGAAGGCTCCCGGATTGGAGAGGGTGATGGTCGGGCTGAGGGACCCCCTCCTCCCGCCCCTGTGTATGAATTTCATGCACCTGGCCTCTAGTCAATAATAACATTAAATGTAAATGGATTAAATGCACCAATCAAAAGACATAGGGTAGCTGAATGGATAAGAAAACATGACCCATATAATTGCTGTCTGCAAAAGACCCACCTCAGAACAAAGGATTTACACAGACTGAGAGTGAAGGGATGGGAACAAAATTTTTTCAGGCAAATGGAAATGAGAAAAAAGCTGGGGTTGCAATACTTATATCTGAAAAAATAGACCTCAAAGTAAAGGCCATAACAAGAGATAAGGAAGGCCACTATATAATATTAAAGGGAGCAATTCAACAAGAGGATATAACTCTGGTAAACATATATGCACCCAATACAGGAGCACCCAAATCCATAAAACAACTTCTGGAAGACATCCAGGGAGAGATCAATAGCAATACAGTAATAGTAGGGGACTTTAATACCCCACTGACACCACTGGATAAATCCTCTAAACAAAAAATCAGCAAAGAAACAGCAATCCTAAATGAATCAATAGATCAGAAGGACTTAATTGACATTTTCAGAATATTTCACTCCAATGCTACAGAATATACATTCTTCTCGAGTGCACATGCAACATTTTCAAGGATAGACCACATATTAGAAAACAGGCAAAGTCTCTTCAAATTCAAGAGGATAGAAATCATAACAAGCGTCTTCTCAGATCACAATGGCATAAAACTAGAAATCAACTACCATAAAAACAATGAAAAAAAACACATACACAAACACTTGGAGGCTAAAAAGCATACTATTAAACAATGTTTGGGTTACCAAAGAGATCAAAGAAGAAATAAAAAGCATCCTGGAAACAAATGACAATGAAAACACAATAATCCAAAATCTATGAAACACAATGAAAGCAGTCCTGAGAGGGAAATTCATAGCTATACAGGCCTACCTCAAAAAACAAGAAAAACTGGTAATAAATGATCTAACCATACAACTCAAAGAGTTAGAAAGAGAGCAATAAGAAAGGCCCACAGTATCCAGAAGGAAGGAAATAATAAATATCAGAGCAAAAAAAAACCGACATAGAAACAAAAAAAATACAAAAGATCAATGAAACCAAGAGCTGGTTCTTTGAAAGGATTAACAAGATTGATGAACCTCTCGCCAGGCTCACCAAGAAACAAAGAGAGAGGACCCAAATAACCAAAATCTGAAATGAAAGAGGTGAAGTAACAACTGATGCAATTGATATACAAAGGACTGTAAAAAATACTACAAACAACTCTACAAAACAATACTACAAAAAACTGGACAACCTTGACCAAATGGACACATTCCAAGAAAAATACCAGCTTTCAAAACTCAATCAGGAAGAATCAAAAAACCTGATGACATTGAAACAGTAATCAAAAAGCTTCCAGTAAACAAAAGCCTTGGACCAGATGGCTTCACAGGGGAGTTTTACTGAACATTCAAAGAAGAACTAAAACCAATCCTTCTCAGACTATTCCATAAAATTCAAGAGGTAGGCACACTTCCAAGCTCTTTCTATGAAGCGAGCATTACCCTAATCCCAAAACCAGATAAAGGCACCACAATGAAAGAGAACTATAGGCCAATATCCCTGATGAACATAGATGCTAAAATCCTCAACAGAATTCTAGCAAACTGGATCCAGCATTACATTAGAAAAATTACACACCTTGACAAAGTGGGATTTATTCCAGGGATGCAAGGCTGGTATAATATCTGCAAATCAGTAAACGTGATACATCACATAAACAAATTGAGAGATAAAAATCACATAATCATATTGATTGATGCAGAAAAGGCATTTGACAAAGTCTGGAACCCTTTTTTGATAAAAACTCTCAGCAAAGTGGGAATAGAATGATCATACCTCAACATAATAAAAACCTTATATGACAAACCTACAGCCAACATCATACTCAATGGGCAAAAACTAAAACCATTTCCCTTAAGAACAGGGACAAGACAGGGATGCCCACTTTCACCACTCCTGTTCTACATAGTACTGGAAGTACTAGCCATTGAGATCAGACAAGAAGAAGAAATAAAAGGCATCCAAATTGGAAAAGAAGAAGTGAAACTGTCCTTATTTGCAGATGTCATGATACTGTACATAGAAAACACTAAAGACTCCATCAAAAAATTATTAGATTTAATAAATCAATTTGGCAAAGCATCAGGATACAAAATTAATGCCAAGAAATCTAAGGCATGTTTATAAACCAATAGTGAACTCACAGAAAGAGAAATTACCAAAACAATCCCATTACCATTGCACAAAAAAATATTAAGATACTTAGGAATAAACTTAACTAAGGAGATAAAAGACCTGTACTCAGGAAACTACAAGACATTGGAAAAAGAGATAGAGGAAGACATAAACAGATGGAAGAACATACTGTGTTCATGGATTGGTAGAATCAACATGATTAAAATGTCCATACTACCCAAAGCAATCTATAGATTCAATGCACTCCCCATTAAAATACCAAGGGCATATTTCACAGACCTAGAATGAACTCTCCAAAAATTCATCTGGAATAAAAATAAATAAATACATAAGTAAAAAACAAAACAAAAAAAACCCGAATAGCTGAGAAAGATGAACAAAGTAGGAGGGATCTCAATACCAGCTATCAAGCTGTATTACAAAGCCACTGTTCTCAAAACTGCCTTATACTGCCCTGGCTGGTTTGGCTCAATGGATAGAGCATCAGCCTGTGGACTGAAGGGTCCTGGGTTCAAATCCCGCCAAGGGCACATGCCCAGGTTGCGGGCTTGATCCCCAGTGGGAGCGTGCAGAAGGCAGCCAATCAATGATTCTCTTTCATCAATGATGTTTCTATCTCTCTCCCTCTTCCTTTCTCTCTGAAATCAATAAAAGAAACATTTAAAAAAAAAAACTGCCTCATACTGGCACAAGAACAGACATATTGACCAATCCTATCTAATAATAGGCAAACATGGTAATTGACCATACCTTCACTATGCCTCCCATTGGCTAATCAGCGCAATATGCAAATTAACCACTAACAAAGATGGCAGTTAATTTGCATACTGCAGGCAGGGCGGGACAGTGTGAGTGCGAACCACCATCCAGACCCCCATGTGCGACCCCAGAAGCCGCCTGCCTGTCGCCTGTGATCGGATCCGATCCCAGGCCACAGGCGGGCTGCAGAAGCCCCAGATGCTGCCTGTCTGCCACTCTTGATTGGATCTGATCCCAGGCTGCAGGCCGGCCCCAGAAGCCCCAGAAGCCACCTGATATGGCAGTAGCTCTATCAGTAAGCACTCTAAAGTCAGTGCATAAATGCACCAATTAAAAGACAGATTATGAGAGTGAATCAAAAACAAAACCCACTTTGAATATAAAGACACTTATAGATTAAAAGTAAATGAATTAAGCTGCAGCTTGTTTTGCTCAGTGCATAGAGCATTAGCCCGTGGACTGAAGGGTCCCAGGTTCGATTCCAGTCAAGGGCATGTACCTCAGTTGCTGGCTTGATCCCAAGTCCCTATCAAAGCATGTGCAGGAGGCAACCAATCAATGTGTCTCTCCCTTTCCCTTCACTCTTTCTAAAATTCAATGGAAAAATATCCTTGGGTGAAGATTAACAAAAACAAAGTAAATGGATTTAAGTAACATTAAAGAGATTATAAGAAAAATATATTCCAAATTTTGTTAGTTGTATAATGGTTATGTTTAAATTATTAACACCTAAGAAATTGGGTGAAGGGTACATATAATATGCTATAGTATTTTATAGTTTTTTTTTACACGTATGAGATTATTTCAAATTAAAATATTAAAAAATTAAAAATTAATAAAATATTAATTGAAATGTATCTGCATTACATGAAAACTCTCCTAATTGCTTCTAGCATAATTTATTAAATTGTGCTAAAATTTACAAGGGTTCAATTAAAAGATATCTTAATTCTAAATGATATAATAGAAAATATATAATAATGCAGTTATAAGCACTTATTTGAAAATAAATATTTAAAGAGGTGAATTTAAAGAAGGGATTAGCTAAAGAAAATATATGCACAACCCATGGACACAGACAACAATATGGTGATGGCCAAAGAGAAGTGGGGGGCAAGAGCTGGGTAGAGGGGGCAAAAGAGGGGAAATAGGGACATCCTATATAAAAATAATAATAAGCTAATATGCATATTGACTGAATGGCAGAATGACCAGTTGCTATGATGCACACTGGCCACCAGGGGGCAGATGCTCAATGCAGGAGCTGCCCCCTGGTGGTCAGTGCCCTTCCATATGGGGAGTACCACTCAGCCAGAAGCTGGCTCATGGCTGGCCAGTGCAGAGGTGGTGGCAGGAGCCTCTCCCACCTCTGCGGCAGCACTAAGAATGTCCAACTAACAGTTTAGACCCGATCCCTTGGGAGCCTAAGCCTTTAGTCGGACATCCCCCAAGGGCTCCCTGGCTGCCAGAAGGATGTCTGACTGCAAGCTTAGGCCTGATCCCCCAGGGAGTGGGCCTAAGTCAACAGGTGGACATACCCCAAGGGGTCCTGGACTGCAAATGGCCGCAGGCCAGGCTGAGGGACCCCCCCCCCAACCAAGTGCACAAATTTTTGTGCACTGGTCCTCTAGTGGAATATAATAGAGAACCCAGAAATCAACCCAAACCACAATGCTCAATTAATATTTGAGAATGGAGTCAAGACAGTCTCCTCAATAAATGGTCCTGGGAAAATTGGACCGATACACGCAAAAAAATGAAACTAGACCACCAACTTACACCATACACAGAAATAAACTCAAAATGGATAAAGGACTTAAACATAATATGGGAAACCATAAAAATATTAGAGGAATCCACAGGCAGCAAGATCTCAGATGTATGCCGAAGCAATATCTTCACCAACACAGCTCCTACGGCAATGGAAACTAAAGGGAAAATAAACAAATGGGACTACATCAAAATAAAGAGCTTCTGCACAGCAAAATAAACCATCAACAAAACAACAAGAAAGCCCACTGCAGGGGAGAACATAATTGCCAACCATATCTCTGATAAAGGTTTAATCTCCAACATTTACAGGGAACTCATGCAACTTAACAAAAGGAAGACAAATAACCCAATCAAAAAATGGGCAATAGGTCTAGATAGATACTTTTCAAAAGAAGACATAAGGAAGGCCAAGAGACATATGGAAACATGCTCAAAGTAATTAATCATGCCAGAGATGCAAATCAAAACGACAACGAGGTACCATCTCACACCTGTCAGAATGGCTATCATCAACAAATCAACAAATGACAAATGCTGGCGAGGATGCAGAGAAAAAGGAACACTCATGCACTGCTGGTGGGAATGCAGACTGGTGCAGCCACTGTGGAGAACAGAATGGAGTTTCCTCAAAAAACTAAAAATGGAACTTTCATTTGACCCAGTGATCCCACTTCTAGAAATATATCCCAAGAAACCAGAAACACCAATCAGAAAGGATATATGCACCCCTATGTTCATAGCAGCACAATTTTTTTTAAATATATTTTATTGATTTTCCACAGAGAAGGGAGAGGGATAGAGAGCTAGAAACATCAATGAGAGAGATTGATCAGCTGCCTCCTGTTCGCCCCCCACCGAGGATGTGCCCGCAACCAAGGTACATGCCCTTGACCGGAATCAAACCTGGAACCCTTCAGTCCTCAGGGCGGCGCTCTATCCAGTGAGCCAAACCGGTTCGGCATATAGCAGCACAATTTACAATAGCTAAGATTTGGAATCAGCCTAAGTACCCATCAGCAGATGAGTGGATTAAAAAACTTTGACACAATGGAATAGTATGCCACAGTAAAAAGGAAGGAACTCCTACCATTTACAACAACATGAATGGAGCTGGAGAGCATTATGCTAAGTGAAATAAGTCATTCAGAGAAAGATAAATATCACATTATCTCACTCATTTGTGGACTATAATGAACAACATAAACCAATGAACAAAAACAGATCTAGACAGAGAAGCATTGATCAGATGCTCAAACCTCAGAGGGAAGGTAGGGGAGGATAGGGATAAGGGGGAGAGATCAACTAAAGGACTTGTATGTATGCATATAAGCATAAGCGATGGATGCAGACAACAGGGGGTGTGAGTGAGGGCAAGACTGGGAGGATGAGGGGACAATGGGAGGATAAAGACACACTTGTAATACCTTAATCAATAAAAAATTAAAAAAAACAATTTCTCAAAACAATAGCAATGGAGAATTTAATCAACTATTTTTATTTTTCTAATTGATTAAATAGTTTAAGATACAATTTTTTAGCAAACACAGGGGGGAAAAAAGTTGCCTTTTTTGTCTGCTGATTCCCTCTGTAAATAGACTCCTACTTGTATCAGTTATGACAATATATAGTTGATCCTCAATATATAACTGAAATTGTTTATCAAACAATGAGAGTATGTTGTATCTTTGTAAGTTAATTTTTTTGTTTCCTAAAGGAAACACAATTTTTAATTTAGCTTCTCATCCCAAAAACTAATTTTATAACAAAATCATAGCAAAAATCAATATTGATAATTTAACTACCATGTGTCTTATCCCATTTTTAAACAAATGCTTAAGTATTTTACAAACAATTATGTATAAACAAACACACTGTATGTACCTTGCTTCCTATATTGTTTTCTGGAGAACTTTTATGCATGGTCTGCAAAAATTTTAATTTTTTAAAATATGAGTCTACTGAAGTTTGATATGAATTTTTCTTTTTTTCCTATAGCAAATGCAGGGATTTTAATTGCTTCAAGAACTTTTTAACTACATTTAAATTTAGGAGCATTTAATTAAAAAGTGAACATCATTATTTAATATGCAGAAATGACTTAAGATTACTTAATGTCAATGCTATCAAATGTTAAATCTCCATGGAAACATTGACCTCTACATTTTCCTCTCTGGCCAATTTACTCAGCACAGCCTCAAGGGATAGTTTTAGTTAGGTAGCAGGTCATTGATATTGGTATTTTAATGATAAGAAAAGTGGAAGTATACAAACAGAACTATCTATGACATAGATCATCTATACTACTGTGTGTTTCTAAGTTATATAAAGTTGCTTTAATAAAAAGTTTTAAGTTTTTTACTTAAGACATAGATATAGGAGATATACATAAGTTCACCTATAAGAAATGTAGATGTTAGAAAAATGAAATATATTGCAGGTAAATGTTTCAAATTTATAAAATCTGAAGACATTTACCTTGTAGGAAATAAAGTTCCCACAATCCAAATCTTACAAAACTAGAAAAACAATAGAACATTTATCTTTATAATATTTCCTTTTGCACTGTTGATATAATGAATCCTGCCTATCTACATAGTGAATATAAATAGGTGAGACAAAGAAAAAATATAAACGTATTAGTGATCTTATATTTTCAGGTCAAATGACTTTTTCTAGTGCTTGTTTATACTAATACACATATATACATATGTATGCATGACACATACAGTTGTGCAATTTACATATCCTAATCTGCAAATAAATTAAGAACAATGACATACGTGTATCTATATATCTGAGAAGTATTCTAACCTATAAAGTAATGACCAGTTTACTGATGAGGGAACACTCTGACCCTAAAAAGGATCATTAATTAAAAGCCAAAAACTTTCATGTTTTTTAGATAATTATCTGAAGTTTATTATTATCTTCTATGTCATATTGGAAGTAGTCTGTCATTCCCATTTAATTTATCTATGGGAAAGCCAAAAAGTTTTCTGTTATTTTAAGGTAAATTCCCATCATATATGCATAGAAGCAATCTTATCTCTTTGTGTAATGTTTTCCAATCATTAACAAATGGTGTCAATCTGTATAAAATAGAATAAAGTTCTGGATATTTTGTACTATATACACTTCAATAATGACCCAGTGACATTATATACTAAATTTATCAGGTGGGATATTTAAAAGCCTAATTTAGTCATACACAGGGTTTGCCAAAGTAGGTTTACATTGTTTGTATGGAAATTAATGTAATAATTAAAAAGTAATAATACAAGGATAAACTTTGTTTTGCATGCTCAAAACTGTAACCTACAGTGTCCCCCTACCCCCTCTTTTTCACATGGCTTTGGATATCCTTATGTCAATAGGGTAATTTGTTTATATAAATTTTGAATATATTAAAAAAAGTAATAAATAATTGGTTTCAATTCTCTGTAGACGGTGTATATTTTTACTTAATACATAGGTTCGTCATAGTTGTGGGGTTTTTTTTACCCTCTGAAATCAAATAGCACATTCTTAAAACATACAAATATTTATTATTATCTTTTTACCTAAATTTATTCTCAGTGTACTTCTAATGAAGACTATATTCTCCATGATGGTAGAACTTTTACCTGCCTGCACCCTTTCAAATTCTCAGAACTCAGAGCAGATTCCAAAGCATAACAGGCACTCAAAGAATGTTTAGTGAATTGTTTGAAGTAAAAAAAAAAATCAAGTATTTAACAAATTAAAGGTTTTGTCTATACTATAGAACATTTAAGTGTATAGTCAGTGAAATAATTTTAGACTGCAATGGTTGTACAGATTTAGCTAAGGGAATGGGTCTTAAAGCAAGAGGATATTATAGCTGGAGTAGTGTGGCAAGGGGAAAGAAGTTGAAAATGGGGTCAGAGAGGTTAAGCTAGAATTCAGACATCTTAAAGATCCTTTTTTTAGTACTTACTTTTATTCTGGGTAAAATGGAGTGTTTTGAACAAAGAAATCCTATCTAATAATAGACAAACATGGTAATTAACCATACAACCGACACGCTTCCCATTGGCTAATCAGGGCAATATGCAAATTAACTGCCAACCAAGATGGCGGCTGGAAGCCAGGTAGCTGAAGCAAACAGGAGGCTTGCTTGCTCCAGTGATGGAGGAAGCCAAGGTTCCCCGCCAGCCTCTGAGCTGCAACTCTAAGCAAATATGTTGCAATTATAAAACCTAAACAAACTCCAGAAACCTGCTTTCAGCCAGCCTGGCTTCAGCCAGCAGGATCACAACAGTGTTACAATTATAGAACCCAAACAAACCCAGATCCCTGTTTTCAGCATTCAAGGTCTCAGAGCTGGAGCCGAGCCACAGAGCTAAAGCCAGCTCTCAGCTCCAGTGACAGCCATAGAAGGTAAATAAATCCCAGAATAAAAAAAAAAAGGAGAGGTTGGGAGCTTCAGTCACCCACCAGTCTGAAAACGGCCCTCAGCCCCTCACTCAGACTGTCCAGGCACCCCAGTGGGGACCCCCACCCTGAAGGGGGTGTGACCAGCTGCAAACAGCCATCAGCCCCTCATCCAGGCTGGCCAGGCACCCCAGTGGGGACCCCCACCCTGAAGCAACAAGCGCTGACCCCCGCCCGGCAGGCTCACAAATCCGTGTCTTGGTCCCGTGGACAGCCTCAAGCATTGCCCCCTGCCCGGCAGGGTCACAGATCCGGGTCCTGGGATTGTGGACCGCCTCAAGCACTGCCCCTCGCCCGACAGAGTCACAGATCTGGGTCCCGGGACCGTGGACAGCCTCAAGCACTGCCCCCCTCCCAGCAGGGTCGCAGATCCATGTCTTGGTCCTGTGGACAGCCTCAAGCACTGCCCCCCACCCAGCAGGGTCATGGATCCGGGTCCCAGACCGCGGACAGCCTCATGTGCTGCTGCCCCACCTGCCAGGTCATGGATCTGGGTCCCAGACTGCAGAGTGCCTCAAGCACTGCCCCCCGCCCACCAGGTCACGGATCCGGGTCCCAAATCGTGGAGAGCCTCAAACACTGCCCCCAGCCTGCCAGGACATGGATCTGGGTCCTAGACCACCAACAGCCTCAAGCACTGCTGCCGGCCTTCAGTATGCAAATTAGCTGCCATCTTGTTGCTTCAGGGTTGGGGTCCCCACTGGGGTGCCTAGCCAGTCTGGGTGAGGGGATGATGACTGTTTGCAGCTGGTCACACCCCCTTTAAGGTGGAGGTCCCCACTGGGGTGCCTGGCCAGTCTGGGTGAGGGGTTGAGGGCCATTTTCAGGCTGGCGGATGACTGAAGCTCCCAACCTCTCCTTTTTTTCTTTTTTTTTCTTTTTCTTTTTTTATTCTGGGATTTATTTACATTCTATGGCTGTCACTGGAGCTGAGAGCCAGCTTTAGCTCTGAGGCTCGGGTCCAGCTTGAGGCCTATGCTGCTTAAAGCAGGTATCTGCTTTTTGGGGGGTTCTATAATTGCAACATTGTTTTGGTCCTGCTAGCTCCAGCTCTGACAGCTGAAAGCAGGTTTCTGGGGTTTGTTTAGGTTATATAATTGCAACATTGTTTCTTAGAGTGCAAGCTCAGAGCCCAGCAGCGGCAGGCGGGGAACCTTGGCTTCCTCCTTCACTGGAGCAAGCAAGCCTCCTGTTTGCTTCAGCTGCCTGGCTGACAGCCACCATCTTAGTTGGCAGTTAATTTGCATATTGTCCTGATTAGCCTATGGGAAGCACGTTGGAGGTACAGTTAATTACCATGTTTGTCTATTATTAGATAGGATAGATATTGAAAAAGATGCAACAAAATGGAAAAATATTCTGTTCACATGGATTAGAAGAATCAATATAGTTAAAATGAAATAAGTCAGTCATAAAAAGCTAAGAATTATGTGATTTCACTCATATGCAGATAGAAAACTGAAACTTGTGAACACAAACATAAGTGTGGTAATTACCAGAGGGAAAGGGGTAGGAGGAGAAGAGGATCCTAATATGAAGTGACAGGAGAAGATTTGACTTTGGGTAGTGAGCACATGGTGCGATATACAGATCTTGTTACATAGTAACCCACACCTGAAACCTATATGTTCATGTAGACCAGAGTCACCCCAATCAATTTAATCAATAAATATTTAAAAATGTAGGTTTTGAAAGTATTACTTTGTCTAGTATAATGATGTTAAAGTGTACAGGTTCCAGGTAGAAGAAGCAAGACTATTTAAAAGACTATTACAGTAATCTAGAAAAGAGTTGTTGCCAATGATCAATATATTACAGAATTTCAGGTGAAAGAATGTAGTCACAATCTTGATATATTTTTAAAATAAAGGCAATGGGATTTCTGAAGTATTGGCTGTAGGGAGTGAAAGAGAAGAGTCAGAAATGATTTCAAGATTATTGAATTGAACACCTGGAAGGACAGAATTGTTATCGATTAAGATAGAGAAGGCTAAAAGTGGATGATGTTTAGAGAGAAAGATCAGAATCTAAGTATACATGTTGAATTAAACATATTTATTTAATGTACAAATGGGCATGTCAAATAGGATCTTCAAGTTGAAAAACGTAGTTTTTGTTGGATACATTATTTAGGTTTTCATCATTGCAATGGTATTATTTAAAAACATCATAGGATGAAATAAAGAAAATGATTTAAAAAGAAGTGAGTGTGAATAAAAAAAAAAGAGAAAGAGGAGACTACCAAGATCAATGGAATTGATGAAGCAAGAGGAAATACCACCTAATGTTCATGTCAAGGAATAGAGTTTATTAGGAGCATGGATTGTTTATATATCATAGTAGGCAAGAAAACTGTGTGGTTGCAAAAGATGGTAGGTGGATAGGTCAGGGTAAACAGATCTGTGAAATTTCTCTTTTGATTGCTTTAATTTTCTCGGTAAAATGGGAAGCAAAGTCATTAGTGGATATGTTAAATGTCTTAGAAAAAGAGAACATGTGAAAAAGTCTCCTAAGAGAGTGGAGAGGTAAGTGATAAGGAAGTCCTCTATAAATGATTGCCTGGAAGCATTGTGAGCCAACTTGAGGTTTATGTTCACAGTGTAAAGTGAGGTTAGTCAGCATGGATGTGTTTTATTTCTTTCAGCCACAGATGATAATTAGACAGATTCCATTTTACTAAATAAGTGTTAAGAAGAAAGAAAGGTTAAGAAGTCAAAAAGATAAATGTGAGTAATTATGAATATTGACACTAGAGAATTAAATAAAAGAGAAGAGACATAAAAGAGGTGAGAAAAATATTAAGATAAATCGAGGGTCACAGTGTTGTTAAAGAATTACTAGAGATGAGCTAATTGTTGGAGTTGTAAAGAAAGGAGATGGTGGTCATCAAGTAAAGAGGATAAAATTAAGGTCACGAGAGGGTTATAAATATTGGTAATGCAAAGTTCTAGGATATAATTACAGGGTATGATAAATTAAGAAACTTAAAGGCCTCTATATGGGAAAGATTACCTTTATGTACAATGAGATTTAAAAAGATTAAGATAGCCCTGACCAGTTTGGCTCAGTGGATAGAGCGTCGGCCTGCAGACCGAAGGGTCCCGGGTTCGATTCTGGTCAAGGGCATGTACCTCGGTTGAGGGCACATCCCCAGTCAGGGGTGTGCAGGAGGCAGCTGATCGATGTTTCTCTCTCATCGATGTTTCTAACTCTCTATCCCTCTCCCTTCCTCTCTGTAAAAAAAAAAAAAAAAAAAAAAAAAAAAAAAAAAAAAAAAAAAAAAAAAAAAAAAAAATCAATAAAATATACATTTTTTTAAAAAAGATTAAGATAAAAATGATATTAGAGAAAGTAATTATAAGAGCCAAATATTTGAAAAATTATTAGAAATAACCAAAGGATAGGTAGATGATCACAGCAGTAAGTAGTGGGTGATGTAATATATTGACATGAGAGGAGAAAAAAAAGGAGAGAATATAGATTAAAACTGGAATTATGAGCGAAAAATACACTTACCAGCTGTTAGGCCCAGTAATATGAAAACTCTTCAAGAAATAAAAAGCAAAGCAAAACAAAATGGCCACCATTTTAGAAGACTCTATGGCAGTGATGGCAAACCTATGACACGCGTATGAGAGGTGACACGTGAACTCATTTTGGGTGACACGCATCAACAGAGACAAAAAATTGCATATTTCAAATATTTGTCTCTCACAACGGCCAGAGTTGGGCATCACTCGAGCAATATTATTACTCACGTTACTCATGATCAATAATGCAATTCCAAAGCCGGATGTAAACATGTACATCGGTGTTGCATAGCAAAGATACATAGTGAAAACATCCAAGATACATTGTTCCAATATTGGCATTAATATAAAAAGGTTAAGAATTGCACTATAAAGAGATTAATCTTGCCCTGACTGGTTTGGCTCAGTGGATAGAGCGTCGGCCTGCGGACTGGAAGGTCCCAGGTTCGATTCCGGTCAAGGGCATGTACCTTGGTTGCAGGCACATCCCCAGTAAGGGGTGTGCAGGAGACAGCTGATCAATGTTTCTCTCTCATCGATGTTTCTGACTCTCTATCCCTCTCCCTTCCTCTCTGTAAAAAAAATCAATAATATATATATATTTTTTAAAGAGATTAATCTTTACTCATGACATTTTATTTTTACTCTAGTGACAAAATTCCCAATTCTTGAAATGGCCTCGTTATTGTCAACATGTGCCTCGGGTAAGCTTCCCATGCATTCGGCTGCATTCGGCAAACGGACACACTTGATCGCCATGTTCGTTAGGAGACAGGAGTGGGAGGGTTAGAAGAAAAAGATATACAGTGCAACAGTGCTCGACGAGACATTCTGTGTGTCAGATAATTGATTACAGCACCATATATTTGTTGGTTATACATACTATCTTTGAATTGTTTTGCACCAGGAGTCAGTGCAACGACACTGCAAAAAGTTAATAAGTAAGAAACCTATCAACCTTTTATAAAAAATGCCGTGATTTATATTTATTTATTTTTGCAGCCTGGTGATGGAGAATCAAAAAAGCAAGATTGAATGATAAAGGAAGTGGAAGTAGCAGTAGCCGACTCTTTCAGACATATGGACCAAGATGTACGGGATTGTTGACAGAAACAACAAATCATTGTGTATACTGTGTAATGAAATGGTAGTAAGCAGAACATGGAATGTAAAGAGACATTTTGAAACTAATCATTGTCAGCTCTTGAAAAAAAGTATCGATGAAAGGAAGGAATACATTTCTAGGCAGCTACACCTCTATAAAAATCAATCAAATTCCATCATTAAATTTGTAAGATGCTCTACAAATTTAACCGCAGCAAGTTACTGTATTGCTCACTCCATAGCTCAGCATGGAAAAGCCCTCAGTGATGGAGAATTTATTAAGGAAACATTTCTAAGATGTGCACCATCTCTATTTCACGATATGAAAAATAAAGATGATATTATTAAAAGAATTTCTGAGTTACCAATCAGTAGAAATACTACCAAAGACAGAATAATAGACCTTAACAAAAACATACAACATCAATTAAAAAAGGACTTAAATAGTTGTAAATATTTTTCGATTTCTCTTGATGAAACTACTGATGTCACATCAAATGTTCATTTGGCCAGTATTTTTTTTTTTAAACATATTTTATTGATTTTTTACAGAGAGGAAGGGAGAGAGATAGAGAGTTAGAAACATCGATGAGAGAGAAACATCGATCAGCTGCCTCCTGCACATCTCCCACTGGGGATGTGCCCGCAACCCAGGTACATGCCCTTGACCGGAATCGAACCTGGGACCTTTCAGTCCGCAGGCCGACGCTCTATCCACTGAGCCAAACCGGTTTCAGCGGTTGGCCAGTATTGCTGGATATTCTGATGGTCTCACAATGAGAGAAGAGTTGATAAGGTTAGAATCAGTGCCAATAAGTACATCAGGAAACGAAATCTGTAAGGTTATTATAAAAACATTCAGTGACCTAAACATTGATATCTCTAAAATTGTGTCAGTCAAGACAGATGGGGCACTAAATATGGTGGGGAAAAATGTGGGATTCCTGAAATTGTTTATGGAAGCTATGAGACATCCACTTTTACCTTTTCATTGCATTATCCATCAGGAGGTGTTGTGTGCCAAATCGGGATTCTCAGAATTGAATGATTTAATGTCAGTTGTAACAAAAAATGTGAATTTTATAGCTTCTCAACCCCTTCACAAGCGAGAATTTTCTGCACTTTTTACAGGAAGTTGATTCAACCTACAGTGGACTACTGATGTTCAATAATGTGAGGTGGCTGATTTTCAAGGTAGCATTTGGACTCATGTGTTTGTCGACTTAAGGTCGAAACTTGAAAATCTGGAACAAAATTGTTTGAATAATGAAGAAGTGTGCAACTACGAACAAGAAATTTTGAGTGCTTGGAACAGAGTACCTGACACTTTTAGCGACATAAAAAATCTAGCGATGGCTTTGCTAACAATTTTTTCATCAACACATTTTTGTGAGACTTTGTTCTCAGCATTAAATAAAATTAAAATGAACAAAAGAAACTGGCTAACAGATGAAGTTAATGGCGCTTGCTTGGCCTTGAAGTGCACCAAGTATGAACCTGAAATCAAAGAATTAACAGACAAACTTCAGTGCCAAAAAAGTCACTAATTTCTAGTTTTCATACCATTTGATTATCATTGTTTTTATTATTATTTTTTCCTAAATGTACATTGTCTTTCTGTTTTTGTTCATTTTATATATATTTTTGGTTGATTTTTCTTTGTTAAATGGCATTTAAATATATAAAATAAATATCAAAAATATAAATCTTTTTTTACTATGGTTTCAAATATCAAAAAAATTATGAATATTTCTATATGTGACACGGCACCAGAGTTAAGTTAGGGTTTTTCAAAATTTTGACATGCAGAGCTCAAAAGGTTCGCCATCACTGCTCTATGGGATAGAGTATCCTCAGGTTCTTGTTAAATGAGAAGAGGATATATCAAAATAAGTTAAGAATATAAGGTTTTTTGAAAATGTTGTACTAGGTGCCCCAAAACTACAGTGTTTCCCAAAGTTATGGAAGAGTATGAAAAGGGAACAAAATAGGGAGCATGCACAATGTTATTGAAGTAAGTTGCAGGAAATATGCAGAGACTGAGAAATTAGGATATCTTACAGTGACTGGAAATAAAATAAATAAAAGGCATAATGAGGTTTCAGTTATGTTGGGCTTCAAGGAAGATAGTGGTGGACAAGCTGTGAATAGTGGAAATAGGAAGTGTTTGATTCCATCTTTATTCATGACAACTTGGGTTAGAAGGCAAAGAGTAGGCCTTAATAAGGACAGGAGTATGAAGTTATACTTAGGAAATGTTCCTTATTGTCTTATCCCTTGAACATATGATTTCCTATTAGAAGTTAAAAGTATTTAATTCTCATTCACACATTCAATATTAACCAGTTACCTTTATTCAGTTTGTTAATAAAATACGGTTAATTCAGGCATGACTTAAACATTAATTTTCAATTACTTTTAGGTGTAATTGTTATAGTTATGCAGCAATTATTTTATTTAAATTATAAACTATTGTGCTAACGTTTCCACCTACTGAGTGTCCTTTGACCAAGATTCTAAACTGCTATCCAAGTCTAGTATGTTATATTGTAGCTTAAATAAACACTTATTATGACATACACATTTTTCATCCATTTTTATACTATAAACCATTGTATTGAAGAGTATTAGAATATAGAAAATAAATCATTAAAATTTAATGTTATTTTCTTCTTTTCATTTTCTCTTTCTTCTTTTTTTCTTTTTTATTGTTTAAAGTATTACATATATCTCCTTTTTCCCTGATTAACCATCCCCCCAGACCACTCCCACCCTCGAGGGCAAGCCCCCACCAGCCCAGTGTCTGTGTCCATTGGTTATGCTAATATGCATGCATACAAGTCCTTGGTTGATCTCCAACACCCCCTCCCCTGCTCCTTGTCTCTGGATCTATTTTTGTTCATTAGTTTATGTTGATCATTATATCCCACATATGAGTGAGATCATCTGATATTTATCTTTCTCTGACTGGCTTATTTCACTTAGCATAATGCTCTCCCGGTCCATTCATGCTGTTGCAAATGGTAAAAGTTCCTTCTTTTTTACAGCAGCATAGTATTCCATTGTGTAGATATACCACAGTTTTTTAATCCACTCATCAGCTGATGGGCACTTAGGCTGTTTCCAAATCTTAGCTATTGTAAATTGTGCTGCTATGAACATAGGGGTGCATATATTATTTATGACTGATGTTTCTGTTTTCTTGGGATATAGTACTAGAAGTGGGATCACTGGGTCAAATGGGAGTTCCATTTTTAAATTTTTGAGGAAACGCCATTCTGTTTTTCACAGTGGCTGCACCAGTCTGCATTCTACCAGCAGTGCACGAGGTTTCCTTTTTTACCACATCCTCTCCAGGACTCGTCATTTGTTGATTTGTTGATGATAGCCATTCTGACAGGTGTAAAATGGTACCTCAGTGTTGTGTTGAGTTGAATTGCTCAGATGATTAGTGATTTTGAGCATGTTTTCATATGTCTCTTGACTTTCTGTATGTATTCTTTTGAAAAGTGACTATTTATGTCTGTTTCCATTTTTTGATTGGATTGTTTATCTTCCTTTTGTTAAGTTGTATGAGTTCCCTATAAAAATTGGAGATTAAACCCTTTTCTGAAATAGCATTAGCAAATATGTTCTCTCATGCAGTGGGCTTTCTTGTTATTTTGTTGATGGTTTCTCTTGTGCAGAAGCTTTTTATTTTGATGTAGTTCCATTTGTTTATTTTCTCCTTAGTCCCTCTTGCCCTAGGACAGTGATGGCGATCCTTTTTCTGTGCAGATGCTTTTTATTTTGATGTAGTCCCATTTATTTATTTTCTCCTTAGTTTCCATTGTCCTAGGAGCTGCATCAGTAAAGATATTGCCACAAAACATGTCTGATATTATGCTGCCTATGGAGTCTTCTAAGATTTTTATGGTTTCCTGTCTTCCATTTAAGTCCTTTAACCATTTTGAGTTTGTTTTTGTGTATGGTGTAAATTGGTGATCTAGTTTCATTTTCTTCCATGTATCTGACCAAAATTTCCAGTACCATTTATTGAAGAGACTGTCTTGACTCTGTTGTATGCTTTTGCCTCCTTTGTCATGTATTAACTGAGCATAATGGCTTGGGTAAATTTCTGGGTTCTCTGATCTGTTAAATTGATCTATGTATGTGTTCTTGTGCCACTACCAGGCATTTTTGAGAAGTGTGGCTTTGTAATATAGCTTGATATCTGGTATTGTGATCCCTCTAACTTTGTTCTTATTTCTCAGGATTGCTGTGGCTATTCAGGGTTTTTGTTTGTTTGTTTGTTTTTATTCCAGATGAATTTTTGGAGAGTTTGTTCTAGACCTGTGAAATATGCCATTGTTATTTTAATGGGGATTGCATTGACTCTATAAATTGCTTTGGGTAGTATGGACATTTTAATGATGTTGATTCTACCAATCCATGAACACAGTATGTTCTTCCATTTGTTTATGTCTTCCTGTATCTCATTTTTCAATGTCCTATAGTTTTCTGAATACAGGCCTTTTATGACCTTAGTTAAGTTTATTCCTAGGTATCTTAATTTTTTTTTTTTTTTTGCAATGGTAAATGGGATTTTTTTTTTTTTTTGTCTCTCTTTCCGTGAGTTCATTATTGGTGTATAAAAAAGCCATAGATTTCTGGGTATAATTTTGTAGCCTGCTACATTGCTGAATTTATTTATTAAGTCTAGCAGTTTTTTGATGGAGTCTTTGGGGTTTCTATGTACAGTATCATGTCATCTGCAAATAAGGACAGTTTTACTTCTTTTCCAAATTGGATGCCTTTTATTTCTTCTTCTTGTCTGTTAACTATGGCTAGCACTTCCAGTACAATATGGAACAGGAGTGGTGAAAGTGGGCATCTCTGTCTTGTTTCTGTTCTTAGGGGAAATGGATTTAGTTTTAGCCCATTGAGTATGATGCTGGCTGTAGGTTTGTCATATAAGGCTTTTATTATATTGAGGCACGATTGATGTGGCTGGCTATTCAGGGTCTTTTTATTTTTATTCCAGATGAATTGTTAGTTTGTTCTATCTCTGTGAAATATGCTGTTGGTATGCTAATGGGTATTGAATAAAATCTATAAATTTCTTTTGTTGGAATGGACATTTTAATGATGTTGATTCTACCAATCCATAAACAAGGTGTGTTCTTCCATCTGTTTATATCTTCCTCTATGTCTTTTTAAAATGTACCGTAGTTTTTTGAGCACTGGTCTTTTACCTCCTTAGTTAAGTTTACACCTAAGTATCTTAAGTTTTAGTCCAATGGTAAATGGGGTTGATTTCTGCTTGTCTATTTGTTTGCTTCTCTTTGTGTGAGTTCATTATTGGTGTATAAAAAAGCCATAGGTTTCTGGGTGTTAACTTTGTATCCTGCTACATTGACGAATTCATTTATTAAGTCTAGAAATTTTTTAAAGATGCTTTAAGGTTTTCTATGTACAATATCATGTCATCTGCAAACAATGACAGTTTTACTTCTTCTTTACCAATTTAGATGCCTTTTATTTCTTTTTCTTGTCTGATCGCTAGGCTAGCACTTCCAGTACTATGTCCAACAGGAGTGATGAAAGTGGGCATCCCTGTGTTGTTCCTGTTCTTATAGGAAAGGGTTTTATTTTTTGCCCATTGAGTATGATGTTGGCTGTAGGTTTGTCATATAAGGCTTTTATTATGTTGAGGTATGATCCTTCTATTCCTACTTTGATCAGAGTTTTTTTTTTTTATCAAGAAAGGGTGTTAAATTTTGTCAAATGCTTTTTCTGCATCAATTGATATGATTATGTGATTTTTGCCTCCCAATATTTTTATGTGATATATCACATTTATTAATTTGTGGATATTGTACCATACTTGCATCCCTAGAAAAAACCCACTTGGTCATGGTGTATGATCTTTCTAATGTAATGCTGAATGTGATTTGCTAGAATTTTGTTGAGGATTTTAGCATCTATGTTCATCAGAGATATTGGTCTGTTGTTCTCTTTCTTTGCGATGTCTTTGTCTGGTTTTGGAATTAGGGTAATGCTGGCTTCATAAAAAAGGCTTGGAAGTGTGCCTTCCTCTTGAATTTTTTGGAATAGTTTGAGAAGGATAGGTTTTATTTCTTTTTTGAATGTTTTGTAAAACTCCCCTGTGAAGACATGCGTTTCTGGGCTTTTGTTTGCTGGAAGATTTTTTTATTGCTTCCTCAATTTCATCAGTAGTTATCTGCCAATTGAGGTTTTGGTTTTTTTTAATTCTTTTTGATTGAGTTTTGGAAGCTTGTATTTTTCTAATAATATGTCCATTTCATCTAGGTTCTCCAGTTTGTTGGAATAGAGTTATTCATAGTACCTTTTCATAATCCTTTGTATTTCTGTGGGGTCGGTTGTTACTTTACCTCTTTCATTTCTGATTTTGTTTATTTGGATCCTCTCTCTTTGCTCCTTGGTGAGCCTGGCTAGAGGTTCATCAATCTTGTTTATCCTTTCAAAGAACCAGCTCTTGGTTTCATTGATCTTTTGTATTGTTTTTTTGGTCTCTATGTCATTTACTTCTGCTCTGATCTTTATTATTTCCTTCCTTATGCTTACTCTTGGCTTTTCTTGTTGCTCTCTTTCTAATTCTTTAAGTTGTAGGGTTAGATAATATATTACCATTTTTGTTGTTGTTGTTGTTTGAGGGAGGCCTGTAGAGTTATTAACTTCCCTTTCAAGACTGTTTTAACTGTGTTTCATGTATTTTGGATTGTTGTGTTTTCATTGTCATTTGTTACCAGGATGTTTTTTATTTCTTCTTTGATCTCTTTGGTAACCCAATCATTGTTTAATAGCATGCTATTCAGCCTCCAAGTGTTTGATTTTTTTCATTGTTTTATTGTACTTGATTTCTAATTTTATGCTATTGTGATCTGAGAAGATGCTTCATATGATTTCTATCTTCTTGAATTTGAAGAGATTTTGCCTTTGTCCCAATATGTGGTCTATCTTTGAAAATGTCCTGTGTAAACTTGAAAGAAAAAATGTATATTCTTTTACTTTTGGGGTTTAATGTTCTGAAGATGTCAATTAATTTAAAGTCATCTAGTGAGACATTTAGAATTGATGTACTATGCTGCTTTTATATTTAGAGGATTTATCCAGTGGTGTCAAATGGGGTATTAAAATCCCCTACTATGACTGTATTGCTATCAATCTATCCCTTGATATACTTTCAGAAATATATATATATATATATATATATATATATATATATATATATATTTGAGTTCTTCTGTATTGGGTGCTATATGTTTACCAGAGTTATATCCTCTTGTTGAATTGCACCCTTTAATATTATGAAGTGGCCTTCCTTATCTCTTTTTATGGTCTTCACTTTGAGGTCTTGTTTGTCAGACATAAGTATTGCTACCTCAGCTTTTTTTAAAATTTTCATTCACCTGAAAATTTCTTTTCCATCCCTTCACTATCAGTCTGTCTGAGTCCTTTGTTCTGAGGTAGGTCTCTTGTAGACAGCAGATATATGGTCCTGTTTTATTATCCATCCAACTACCCTAAGTTTTTTTATTGGGTCATTTAATTTATTTACATATAAGGTTATTATTGATAGATACTTGTTTATAGCCATTTTTATCCTTTATGCTTGTGTACCTTCTTCCCTTTCTATTTCTCCTTTTTACAGTAGCCCCTTTGGCATTTCTTGCATTGCTGCGTTGGTGGTAATAAATTCTCTTAGCCCTTTTTTTTTCTGTGAAGCTCCTGATTTCACCTTCAATTTTGAATGATAGCCTTGCTGGGTAATGTATTCTTGGATTCAGTCCCTTGCTTTGCATCACTTTGTATATTTCATTCCCTTCCCTTCTGGCATGATGTGTTTCTGTTGAGAAATCAGTTGATAGTCTAATAAGAGATCCCTTATAGGTAACATTCTGTCTCTCTCTGGCAGCCTTTAAGATTCTACTTTGGTGTTGGTGTTTGCCAATTTAATTATGATGTGTTTTGGTGTCAGTCTTTTGGGGTTCATCTTGTTTGGGACTCTGTGAGCTTCTTGGACTTGTGTGAAGATTTTCTTCCCAATATCAGGGAAGTTTTCTGTCATTATTTCTCAAACAGGTTTTCTATTCCTTGCTCAGTTTCCTCTCCTTCTTTCCCTTCCCCCCCTCCTATTTTGCGGATGTTGTTTGTTTTTGTGTTGTCTTAAAACTTGCTTAGGCTCTCCTCCTGTTTTTTACCTTTTTTTTTTTTTCCAGTTACTGCTCTGCTTGGGTGTTTTTTCCTACCTGGTCTTGTAGCTCACTGATGCGGTCCTCAGTCTCTTCTAGTCTACTGTTGATGTTTTCTATTTGTTCTTTATTACAGCTATGTCATTCTTCATTTCCTCTTGATTCTTACACATGTTCAATTTATCTTCCATCTTTTTTATCATCCTTATGATCATTGCTCTGTGTTGTTTCTCTGACAAATTGCTTGCCTCCATTTCTTTTATTTCCTTTTCCAGTGATTCCTCCTTTTCTTTCGCATGGGATCTGTCTCTTTGTCTTCTCATTTTCACTCTTCTCCAGGTGTCTGGTTATGTGGCTCACTCTACCACATTGACCAAAGGCACGATATACAACTCGATAAGACACAACACAGAGGGAACAAAACACTAATGTATTCCTGACACCAATAACCCCAAATAAATGTGAGCACCAGAGAAAAAAGAATTAAAGGAGAGAAAAAAAGCACAAAAATGATATTGAGAAAAGGAAGAGGTGAAAGAGAGCAAAGAAAAAGAAGGAGAAAAATATATGTATATGGGGAGAAAACTCCATAAAACAAATAAGTAAACCAAAAAATGCAAACAAATAACACCCAGAAAAAAAGGGAGGGGGGAAGAATCTGTAGAGGCAGAGCTTATTTCCAGAAAGTAAGGTAAAGGAATTGAATGAATAGGGAATGGCCATGGTTCAGTATAGAGGAGGTAGAAAGAGAATGAGTGGATAAGAAGAAAAGGGAAAAAAAGTCAATTAAAAAATTTCCCTTACTTTAATATATATATATATTTTTTTTTCTGGAAAAGGAGAATAGCATAGAGAGCAAACAGGCTTGAGGTTAGTGAGTGAAACTAATTAAGCAATTAGGAGGAGAAGAGAGAAAGCAAGGAGAGGGAAAACAAAAGCATAAAAATCTTGACTAGCAAAGAAAGAGAAAAGAGAAGGGTGCATGGACTTGGAGCAGGGGAGAGGAAATTAGATATATGAATAAGCCAACAAAGACTACTATAATAGTTACATGTCAATAAAGCAGATAAAGAAGATCAATTTTTAACAAGGAATAAAAAGAAATGAGAAAGAAAAACTAAAGCAGGATTAGGAGAAGGGAAACAAGATGAAAAAGGTAGAAGTTAAGAAGAAAAGGTTGGAAAAAGGGAAAAAATAAAATAAAGAAAGCAAATATTTTTATTTTCCTTTCTTTCTTTAATATAAGATAAAAAATTAAAATGAAATAGTGTAGTGTGTTTACTTCAGCTGAGTTTTAATGTCTCATTGGGTCTGGATTAAGACCCCCCCTTTACTGTTCTGTCTGGCACCTCTCATTTTACTGTTAGTTAGTCAGTACCATGTTGAAGTTCCTAGCATTATACTGATCCTTTGTGTCTGTCTGCACAGTCTTGGTTTCAGGCAGGTGGGACCAAGCTGCCTGCTTTGTTTGCCCGCTTTCAGTTGTATTTACGCAAGCGTCTATTTCTGACACAGGCTCTAGGTGGCAGTGTTGCTTTCTTAGTTTCTGGGACCAAATGTCCCCTCAACCCAGTGCCCAAGAGCTCCCTCTGGGTATTCAGAATCCTTTTTTCCCCAGCAGAAATTGAGGCTGGGTGCAGCTGCTCTGCTAGGAGGTGCCAGCTTATTTTGGAGAAAAATGGCTGTTTAGGGTTGGAGGGACTGGACTGTCCCAGAGCTGGATTCCTGGTCACCTCTCCCTGCTTTGCTCCCCAGCTTCCACAAAACCATCTCCACCTGCACCGCAGCCTCCATGAGTATTTGTAATTGAAAGATCCTATGTACTATGTTTAGAGAGTAAAAGAAAGAAAATATAAAGACGGAGCAACCGTGCCACTGCTCATTTCTCTCCCCCAGCACTGTGTGGTCAGTGCAGAACTTCAGGCTGCCTTTCTGGGTGCAGCCTGACACAGCTGTTGGCTTAGATATAGAGTTCCCCACTGCCAGCAGCCCTGTGGACCCCCTCCCACAGTTGAATGTTACGTGTGTCCCCAAGGAACACGGTCTTGGTGCAGCGCAGTTTCCTTCTCACCCTCTAGTCCAGGTAGTCGCGTGTTTCTCTCTCCAGCCCAGATCTCTAATCCTACTGTTCTCCAAGCATCTTCTGTCCTTTCTGGCCATGGATTGTCTCACCAGCTATGTTTAATTCACCAATTCCAGGTGGATGTTATTTGATTTAGTTGTATCTTCTATCTACTCTGTGAGAAGGCACAGGACAAGTCTGCCTTTTTGGCTGCCATTTTTTCTCCCCCTTGACAAACATTTTAGGAGCTTGTGGCCCAAAGTGGCTGGAGTCTGTGGGTTCGCAGCCGAGGGAGCAGGTCCCTGCCCAGTGTGGCTGTAGGGTGCTGGGTGGTGTCTGAGGGCTCCCTGGGTGGAGGTGAGGCTGGGCTCCCAGTCACAGCTTCTCTCCCCTTCAAAATGGCATAGTCTCTGAGGCAGAGCTGACCATCCAGGGAGAGATTGCAGTGGCAGCAGAGGCTGCTGGGCTAGGGGAGCCTAGTCCAGCAACCCTTAAGAGTCCTAGGGAACATAACTACCCCTCACTCACATACCCACACATGCTCCACACTTCCACTCACTCCCCTCTCACTCCCTCCCTCACTCACACTCTCTCCCTCTTTGTTGTCCCGTCAGCCGCCATCTTCATGCAAACCAATAATAGAACAAATTAATAAAAATGAATATTTTTTCTTGAATATTAACTTACCAGAGACTGAATAACTGCACACATTAATAAGTGCAATGCAAATAAAACTATTTTTCTTGTTTACCAAAAGTGAAATAGTTTCTGTTGTGCACACCAAACAAGTCATCCCAAGACTAATGATGTGGCAATTGGCTGCTAAATTATTCACTGCTAGTATTAGTGGAGAGAAATGGTGCGCCTGCACATAAGGAGCATAAGGAAAATGAATGCAACACGATTATAGTAATTAGTGAAAGTTGTGGTTCATTATGAATAACTATGTATAACAGGGCATTGTAAAAATTAAGTTATGAAATTTTTATTAAAACATTTCTTACATACCATTATTTTGGCTGGGCTGCAAAAATATATGTTGTGGGCCTCAAGTGGCCCACGGGCCATGGGTTTGACATGCTTGTCTTGGGGAAAAGGAAACTAAGGAGAAAATAATCAAATGGGACTACATCAAAATGAAAAGAGAGCCCACTATATGGGAGAACATATTTGTCAATGACACATCTGATAATGGGTTAATATTCAAAATATATAAAGTACTCATACAACTTAACAAAAAGAAGACAAAAAATCAAATTAAAAATGGGAAGAAGACCTGAATATACATTTCTCCAAACAGGACACACAAATGGCCAAGAGATATATGAAAAAATACTCCAAGTCACTAATCATCAGATAAATGCAAATTAAAACCACAATGAGATATCACCTCACACCTGTCAGAATGGCTACCATCAACAAATCAACAAACAACAAGTGCTGGCAAAGATGTGGATAAAAGGGAACACTACTTCACTGCTAGTGGGAATGCAGATTGGTTCAGTAACTATAGAAAACAGTATGGTGTTTCCTCAAAAAATTAAAAATGGGACTTCCATTTGACACAGTGTTCCCACTTCTGGGAATATATCCCAAGAAATTAGAAACACCAATCAGAAAGAATATATGCACCCCTATGTTCATAGCAACATTATTTATAGTAGCTAAAATTTGGAAACATCCCATGTGCCCATCAGTGGATGAATGGATAAAAAAGCTACAGGACATTTGCACTATGGAATACTATAAAGCTATAAAAATGAGGGATCTCTTACCCTTTGGGACAGCATGGATGGACCTGAAAATTATTACACTAAGTAGTGTTGTGGTGAATGACTCAGGAGCACGACAGCCAGCACCCAGAGGAATCAGGAAAGTAAAACTTTTATTATGCAGCGCTGCTAGTTCAGAGGACTTTGATCCAAAGCTTGAACTGCCAATGTGTGGAGGTTGTGGTATATCTATATATATCTTCTTGTGGTGGGCCCCTTGGGGTGGGCTTTGTAGCTCCGCCCAAGTCAGTTAGAATGGGGAAGTAAGATTACTGTTTAACTAGATACTGAACTAGGCTATAAGCACCCAAAGTTGCCTCCCCTATTTTCATTCTCATTCCCCCCTCTTCTTCCAGAAGCTAGCCTTAGCCTTGGGGATTACAGAAGACTCAGGAATTGGGGATAAGGTCACCAACCACTCTAGTTATTTCCTGCTGAAGGGGCGTGACAAAAATGGGAGTGTAGCATGCCGAGTCTTCATTATCTTCCCCAAGGGGATTGTAATAGTAGTTTGGAGTAACAAGGGCAGAGAAGTTGTCCTCCCAGTACTAGTCTGGGGATCCGGCGACACTCGTATCCAGAAATACCAAAGTCAGGTCAGTCAGCTGGATCCGCCATCTTCTTGAAGACGATCTGCAAGGGGTGGTTCAGGTCAGAGGTCACCTTCAACTCTGGATGCTGATTGTTCAGCTGGTGGGCTCCTTTCACCCAGGAGTGATGGATCCAGGTGTCCAGTCCTGCAACTTTGAGAGCTGAGGGGGTGGTTAGTATGACTGGATAAGGTCCCTTCCAGGTTGGCTTCCTTTTTTCAATCTTTTACCCAAACCTGGTTCCCAGGCTTGTGAGGGTGCACAGTTGTTCCTAGAGAGATGGGAAATCAATCAGTAACCCATCTGTGGACTTCAAGGTTCATTTTTCCATGTCCTTGTAGCTGTTTCTGAATTTCTAAGTTCCCTACTTCCCCCAAATCTCCCTTTAGCCGAATTAAGGGAGGGGGTCTGCCATATAGAATTTCAAATGGAGAGAATCCTTCCCTGGCCCTTGGGGCACAGCATACCCACAGAAGCACAAGTGGTAAGATATTTGTCCAGGGTAAGTTCGTCTCCTGGCATAGCTTAGCCATGGCCTGCTTGAGAGTCCAGTTCATGCATTCTACTTTCCCTGAACTCTGGGGCCTGTAGGCTGCATGTAAGTTCCACTTAATTCCTAAGGCCTTAGATACCTGCTGTACTATTTCAGCTACAAAGGCTGGGCCATTATCTGACCTTATGGTTAATGGCATTCCATACCGCGGAATTATGTACCTCAGTAAAACCTTGGAGACCTCTCTCGCCTTCTCTGTGCAGGTAGGATATGCCTCAACCCAGCTTGAAAAGGTGCCCTAATTCTGTAAAGTCTACCTCTAGATCTTCAAAGAGAGCCTGCCCACAGTTCTCAATTCCTATGGGTCCTACAGCATCCTGCCTTGCATTGTTCTGTGCACAGAGGAGGCAGCAGAGACACTGAGGCGCATAAGGAGGGGAGACAATTAGATGGTATCTGCTTAACAAGGCTTCTAGAGCGTCTTCCCTAAATAGGTAAGCTCATGCTGCTGAAAAATACTCTATGAGCTAACTGTTCAGGAACACAGACCCTATGATCTCGGAGTATCCACCAACCTTCCTTCGTCCTTTTACCCCCTTCTCGCTGGGCCCATTTTTCTTCTTGAGGGGTGTATTTCAGAGGTTCAGGTAATTCAGGAGCCAGCATGATCCACAGTGGCACCACCTGCTCCTTAGCAGCTAGCTTTGCCGCTGCATCTGCAGGATGGTTCCCTTCTGACACTGAGTCTTTTCTCCACTGATGTCCTTTACAATGCATGACTGCTACTTCCTTGGGCTCCCAGACTGCTTCTAATAACTTCAAGTTCTAATTCTGATTTTTGATTCCTTTTCCTCCGGCTGTCAGGAGCCCCCTTTCATTGTATATGGTCCCATGGATATGCAGGGTAGTGAAGGCATAGCATGAAGTCAGTGTAGATGTTGGCATGCTTATCCTTACTGAATTCTAAGGCTCTTACTAGGGCCCAAAGTCTTACCCTCTGCGCTGACCATCCTTCAGGCAAGGCCTGTGCCTCTATTACCTCAAAGTTTTATACCACTGCGTACCCAGCTCGACTTTTTCCTTCATCTAGGAAGCTACTGCCATCCATGAACAATACTAAGTCAGGATTCTGTACAGGCCTGTCTGTTAGATCTGTCCATCTAGAGTAAACCTCCTCAAGGACTTCTAGACAATCATGCTCAGGGGTTCCTTCTGATTGAGCCATCTGAGCATGTGTCAGCCAATGTTGCCCCTTAGCTTCCATTAGGGTGACAACAGCATGAGGCACTTTAACATTTAAGTTCTATCCTAGAGTGAACTTGTCTGCCTCTTTGACTAATAAGGCTGTGGCTGCAAGGGCCCCGAGGCATGGGGGGTCACCTGGAGGCAACCAGGTCAATCTGTTTGGAGAGGTAGACAACTGGCCTCTGCCAGGGTCCCAACTCCTGAGTCAGAACTCCTTGGGCTACCCTGTTTTTCTCATGAACGAAAGGGTTAAAGTCCCTTGTCACCCTAGGGATGGCGCCTCAGTGAGCTTTGCCTTTATGGTTGTGAAGATTTTTTCTGGCTCAGGACCCCAGTTAATGGGTGCCTTTTCCTCTCCTTTTAAGGCTTCATACAGGGGGTTAGCTAGATCTGAAAATCCTGGGATTCAAATTTGACAGAACCCTGCTGCCCCTAGGAATTCATTCCTGAATCCATTGCTGGGTGCTGAGGACTGGTATGGCACATACTGCTTGCTTCCTTTCAGCCCCTAGTCTTCATTTCCCTTGGGTGAATTGTAAATCTATGTATTTGACTTCCCTCTGACAGATTTGAGCATTCCCTTTGGACACCTGGTAACCTGTTTCAGTTAAGGGTCTTAGAAGGGCTTGTGTTCCTTCCCAACACTGAGCTCACATGGAGCTAGTGAGTAGGAGGTCATCTACATATTGGAGTAGAACGCACCCCAAGTCCTGTCCTGGAAATTTAGACAAATCTGATGCTAGTGCTGCACTAAAAGGTGTCAGGGAGTTCTTGAACCTTTGTGGCAGTCTGGTCCAGGTGAACTGTTTCTTAGCCCCTGTGGTTGGGTTTTCCCACTCAAAGGTAAACAAATGCTGACTGGAGGGTGCCAGCTGAAGGCAGAAAAAGGCCTTATGCCCAGACCAGTGGGAATTCCTTCTCTAATTCAGGCTCTAATGGTGAATTCTTTGACTGAGAGGTATAAAGTCTCCATTCTTCCTCCCTAGGCACTGCTAAAAACAGGATCATTGGAGAGGTCTCCTCACCTAAGTCTTAGCCCCATCTGGGGCTAAGGTGATTTCTGCTCCCATTTTGGCTAAAAGGTCTCTGCCCATTAGAGGGGCCAGGTGGTCTGGCAAATACAGGAATTCATGAACCACCTGGTGGCCACCTAACTGACATCGGCGGGCACAGCAGAATAGTCTGCGGGTGTGGTCTCCTGGTAGCTCCAATAATGGTGAGTTCCCGTCCTTAGAGGGAAGCAACTCTCAGAAACTACCTAGTTCTCTGGCCCTGTATAAACCATAAAGTTCACAGTCTGGCCCCCGATTTTCATTTTGACCATGGGATCATGGGGGTCCAGTTGGAAAGAGCCTGGTCTGTCCTAGTCGGAGTTGGCTGCCACTAATCCAATGAGGTCTGCCTCAGGAGCCTCAGCTGATAGCGGCTGGGTGGTTCGGATAGCCTTGCCTGCTTTTTCTGGCAGCTCATTCATTCTTCCAGTGTCCTAATCCTTTACAATAGGCACACTGGTTCAGTTTAAGATCTGTCCTTCCTTTTCCTGACTTGGCTTCTTGCTGTCTCCCTTTCCTTCCTGCCTGAGGGATCTGGGAGTTAGTTTCTATGACAGCCACAGCGATCAGGATTGCTTGCAATCAACCCAGGTGGGCTTATGGGTCTGAAGAATTGACTCCAGGAGGTCAACCATGGCCTGAGATTTTTCAGAATAAGCGGGAGTGTGATGCTTCCAATTTAAGAGATCGGTCATAGTGAAAGGCTAGTAGTAAAAGACCAATCCCCCTCTTGTAAAGTCTCATCTTCTCCTAATACTGGGGGACCCTGAGTTTCTTGGAGAGGCATCTAGAAAGCTGGGGGTGGCCTGGGTCCCTGATCAGCTGAGCGCAAACGTCATCCAACTGGCTCTGGAGAGTCTGGTTCGTGGGAGATGGAAAGAGGTGGTGTATCTAAGCTTCCATGACCAGGCAAAGGATCACTGGGCACATATGGAAGTGGTAAAATTAGCAGCACTTCCTCAGGGGGATCCTGTAGAACAGGGGGTTGAGCTTCCTTCTGAGGGACCTGCTTCTTTTCTCCTGCCTGCTTCTGTTCTCCTGCCACTAAAACCTTACTCTGTCCCTTCTTACACAAGGAGAGCTGGACCCAAGGAGGCCTGTGCCAAGCTATTTCTAGCCATTGATCTATGTAAGAAAACTGATTAGGATGATGAGGGTTACCTGACAGTTGGGACATCTAGGGTTCCTTCTGATGGCCAACCCACACCATAGACTGGCCATTCTAATTCACAGAATTTTCTTAACTTTCAGGGAACTAGTTTCACACTATAACCCCTGGAAAATTCTTTCTGTAAAACCCAATATTCTATAATATTATAACTAATAACTATTAGTTATAACTGTATTTGACAAAGGCTCCTATGTACCAACAGTATAAAATTTTCCTTCATGAGAGAGAAAACAAACATTTGAGGCATTTCAGAGACTATTGGGATGATCTAAAGCCAATTCTAGGTCAAGAGAAAGTTTCTTAAAATTTAAACCCTTGAAGGATTGTCAAACTTGATTTTACCAAAAGATTATATATCAAAGTGAATTAGACACAAACGTTCTTATAACTTTCAGAAATAACCAGCTTTAGAAACTACCTTCTTTCTCCTTTAAAAATGCATTCCTATGCCTATGCTTTTTCTATTGCACCAAAGACATACTTTCCTTCTAATTAGTTAGAATTCTTAACCTTAATTTTTAGGTGACATGTAAGTAATTAACATTCCTCAGATTAGCAATACATTTATATTTCAAGAGAGATTTCAAGTAAAATACAAGACTTATTTATTAACATATTCTCAGCGGTTCTCAACCTGTGGGTCGCGACCATTGGAAAACACATATAACATCAGATATTTACATTATGATTCATAACAGTAGCAAAATTACAGTTATGAAGTAGCAACGAAAATAATTTTATGGTTGGGGTCACCACAACATGAGGAACTGTATTAAAGGGTCGTGGCATTAAGAAGGTTGAGAACCACTGCCTCCAGAGAAGGTAAACTCAGATTAATTAATGTTTCAGTATCATTTAACCCAGCAATGCTCCAAAGCCTTTAAATTATCAAATACTTTGGAAAATTACATATAGATCTATATTTATAAACCTGGGAGGAGTAAACAAAAGTCCCTAAAAGATTACATTACTGATATACAGACAGAAATCTCAGTAGCTTAAACTAGACTTTCTCTTGGCTGAAACGCTCACAGGGAGAGCAGGGAGAGTCCCCAAGAACAAGCATTCTTGGCAGCTGCTGGGACTTTCCCGCAGTCCCTCTCATGTGTTTAGCCTTCCCAAAGCAGGACTTGCCCCATCTTCAAATGAACTAAACAAACAACAAAAAGACATACAATTTCAACAGAAACACTCTCTGTCTGGCCACTCTCCCAGAGGAGTCAAAGGTATCTCTTGGCATTAATGGCCGTGGAGCACAGACTTTTACATTCACATTCAGACACCAGTCAGTCTGAATTTGACTTCCTCCCAGGTAATCCCAAAACAGAGGCAGATAAACTGCCTAGGAGCTCCACAGACAGTCAGTTTGAGCAAACACAGGCAGATAAACTACCTAGGGGTGATCAGCCAACCTCTTCTGTCAGAAAAGACTAGCCTGAACTTGGACTATTCCCTGGGGAAAACTTACCAGTAGTGTGTAACCGCAGGTCCAGAAAGGTGTTTCCTGCCTCAGTGAGTCTGCCAGAGCATAGAGTCAGAGCAGTCTCTCAGGACCCCGCAAGTCCAAAAACCAGCTAATGTGCTGGTGGCACCCTCCCAGGGTCTCAGAGCCTGGAACGATTGTCCCAGAGTCCACTCTCATCAGCGATGGCCCCAAGAGCTATTGCAGCTGATGCTTCTTGGTTAGGGAACTCAATTGTTGTGGCAAATGACCCAGGAGAATGACAGCCAGTGCCCAGAGGAATAAGGAAAGTAAAACTTTATTATGCAGCAATGCTAGTCCAGGAGATTTGATCTAAAGCCTGAACTGCCAATGTGTGGAGGTTTTGAATATATATATATATATATATATATATATATATATATATATATATATATATATATATCTTCTTGTGGCGGACCCCTTGGGGTGGGTTTTGTAGCTCTACCTAAGTCAGTTAGAATGGGAAGTAAGATTACTGTTTAACTAGATATTGAACTAGGCTATAAGACCCAAAAGTTGCCCCCCTATTTTCCTTCTCAGTAGCATAAGCCAATCTGAGAAAGACAAATATCACATGATCTCACAAGTGTAATCTAATGAACAAAATTATTTGATCAACAAAATAAGACCCAAAGCATGGAGGCATGGAATAGACTGACATACTTCCATATGGGGTTATGGGGACAAGAAGAAATAAACCAAAGAACTTTTATACTTTATTGCCTGGATACAGGCAATAGGGTGGTGAAGCCCTCAGAGGGGTGAGTAGGGGCTGGGAGGAGGAAGGTGGAGGGGTGGGAAAATGGGAGATATTTGTAATAATGCCGGAAGCTGGTCCATCTTTACTGCTTGACACAGTCGCTGCAGAGAAGAAACATCTGCACAGCATATGTTTCAAGGGACCTGGCATATATGGCATACTGTTCTTAATATGTTTGCTCCCCTTCTTAGCGCTATGTGTTTTAACCAAGGTCACCTCTCCGAAAGAGGTTGTTTCCCTAGGTGGGGATTTTTCTCTGGAGTTAGGGATTAACAGGACTAAAGAAGGGAGTAAATCAGTAAAACCCCTTAACTAAGTGCCAGGTGGGTAGTTAATCACCTTAACTATGAACAATCACTCTTGAGCTACATAATCTTTACTTAGGATAATCTCCTTCAGTTAATTCCTTGTAGCTTAACAGAACAATAGAGTAGTGGACTTGGAATGGAGATAACAAACACCCTAACCTTTGGAATAGAATGGATAGGATTAAAATCAACTGGTATAAATACAGATGTAACAGGAGAATAAAGAGAGAACCTGGCTAGAGAAACTGAAGAGAACCTGCTTAGAACCCCTGGCTGGGGAACCTGGCTAGAGAACCTCGCTATGCTGATCAACTGAACACTGACTCCTGGTCATTCCTTCTTCGCCGACTCCATCCACACCTTTGGGAACCCCTGGACAGGCTGGGGATGGACCCCAACATAATACTATCAAGAAATATATATTGTAAAGAAAGGGGAGCCCTAACTGGTTTGGCTCAGTGGATAGAGTGTTGGCCTGTGGACTGAAGGGTCCCTGGTTTGATTCCTGTCAAGGGCAAATGCCCAGATTGTCAGCTCGATCTCCAGTGTGGAGTGTGCAGAAGGCAGCCAATCAATGATTCTCTCTCACCACTGATGTTTCTATCTTTCTCTCCCTCTCCCTTTCTCTCTGAAATTAATAAAAAATATTTTTTTAAAAAAGAAAGAAAGGTGAAAACACCTGACACCAATTATTAATAAAAGACTGACTTTAAAAATGCTAAAGGTTTGAACTCATCACTACTAGATCTTATAAATGTATTTAGTAAGGTAGCAGGATACAAAATTAATATTTTGAAATCAGTGGCATTTTTAAATACCAATAATAAACTATTAGAAATAAAAATTAAGGGGAAAATACCATTTACTATTCCAACAACAACTAAAAAATAAAGTACCTAGGCATAAAGCAAGGATGTAAAAGACTTGTACTCAGAAAATTATAAGATACTAAAGAAAGAAATTGAGCAAGATACAAATAAATGAAAGCATATATTATGTTCATATATAGGAAAAACTAATATTAAAATATCCATACTGCACAGAGTAATCTATAGATTCAATGTCATTCCGATTAAAGTATCAATGGCATATTTCAAGTACTAGAACAAATATTCCACAAATTTAAATGGATCCACAAAAGACCCCAAGTAGCCTCAGAAATCTTGAAAGAAGAACAAGGTTGGGAGTATCACACTACCTGTTATCAAACTATGCTACAAGGTTATAGTAATCAAAACAGTATGACACTGGCCTGAGAATAGGCACATAGATAAATGGAACAGAATAGCGAGCACAGAAGTAAATCCATGACTTAATCGTCAATTAATATTTGACAAAGGAGATAAAAACGTACAATGGGGTAAAGACAGTCTATTCAACAAATGGTACTGGTAAAATTGAACAGATATATGCATACTAATGAAACCAGACCACTTGCTTACACCATACACAAGAATAAACTAAAAAAAATAATTAAATACTTAAACTTAAGTTGCAAAGCCATAAAATTTCCAGAAAAAAACATAAGAAGTAAAATTTTAGACTTTTTTTGTAGCAATATTTTTGCAAATATAACTCCTTGGGGAAGGGAAACAAAGTAAAAAAATAAACAAATGAGACATCAAACTAAAAATATTTTGCACAGCAAAAGAAACTATAAACAAAATTAAAAGGTAACCCACTGAATGGGAGAACATATTTACCAATGAAATATCTAATAAGTGGTTAATTTTTAAAATACATGAAAAACTTATACTGCTCAACACCAAGAAAACAAACAACCCAATTAAAAGGTAGGCAAAGGACCTGAATAGACACTTCTCCAAGGAGAGCATAGCAATGGACAGTAGACATATGAAAAAATGCTCAATGACACTAATAATTATAGAAATGCAAATTAAAATTATAATGAGGTATCACCTGACACCTGTCTGAATGGCTATCATCACTAAATCAAAAATACCAAGTATTGGCAAGGATGTGGAGAAAATGGAACTCTTATGCCCTGTTGGTGGAAATATAGATTGGTACAGCCACTGTGGAAAACAGTATGTTGTTTCCTCAAAAAATTAAAAATGGAACTGGCTTTTGACCAAGCAATCCCACTTCTTGGAATTTTTCCAAAGAAACCCCAAACACTAATTCAAAAGAATATATGCATCCCTTATTTACAACTAGAGACCTGGTGCATGAAATTCCTGCAGGGTGGGGGGGAGTCCCTCAGCCTGGCCTGTGCCCTCTTACAGTCATGGACCCCTCACTCCTTACCACCCACCTGCTTGCTGCTCCCTACTGCTCAGCTTGCTGTTCCGAAGGCTCCCGCCACCGCCGCTGTACTCGCCAGCTGTGAGCTTGGCTTCTGGTTGAGCAGCGCTCCCCTGTGGGAGTGCACTGACCACCAGGGGGCAGCTCCTATGTTGAGCATCTGCCCCCTGGTGGTCCGTTCATTCTGACCAGTCATTCCACCATTTGGTCAATTTGCATATTAGGGTTTTATTATATAGGATAGGATATTGAATGTGAACTGTAAATGAAAAAATAAAAATTTTAAAAAGAACCAAATACAATTATAGATCTGATATATATATTTAATTCTCACCTGAGGATGTTTTTAAAAGGGATTTTTAGAGAGAGAAACATCCATGTGACAGAGAAATAGGCTGCCTCTGCACCTGCTGACCCACTGGGATCTAACCTAAACCTAAGTATGTGCCCTAACCTAGAATCCAACAGGAAATCCTTTGGTGTACAGGTTGAGACTCCAACCAATTGAGCCACTTGGCCAGGGAAGATCTAAAAAAAATTTGTTAAATGTACCTCCAGGCCCTGATCAGTGTGGATCAGTAGTTAGAGTGTCCTTCCATGAACCAAAGGGTCATGGGTTCTATTCCAGGTGAGGGCACATACACAAGTTGTGGGTTCCATCCCTGTCAGATTGCTTGGGCAACTGATCAATGTTTCTCTTTCTCTTTCCCTCTCCCTTCCTGTCTCTCTAGAATCAATGAAAAAAACATATCCTTAGAGGACCACTTAAAAAGAAATAAAATGCTGGTTTTGTTCAGTGGATAGTGCTTCTGCAGGTGGACTGAAGGGTACTGGGTTGGATTCCAATGAAGGGCACATACCTGGGTTGCAGGCTCAATCCCAGGCCCTGGTTGGGTTTTCAGCAAGAGGCAACCAATTAATGTCTCTCACATTAGTTTCTGCTTTTCTCCCTCCCTTCCATTCTCTGTTAAAAAAAAAAAATCAATGCAAAAATTTCCTCAGGTGAGGATTAACCAAAACAAACAAACAAACAAACAAACAAACACCCATCCCCAGTGTGATTATCGAAGGAGCATATGAAGTAATTGTTGAATGAACAGGAAGGGATGGGACTTTGCTTTCTAACTCTTTTAGCAACTCTACAAGCCAGAAGGGGTTTATTTTTTACTAGAGGCCTGGTGCATGAAATTCATGCATGGGGGAGGTGGTCCTTCAGCCCTGCTTGCATCCTCTCACAATCTGGGACCCTTACCTGCCAGCCTTCCTGATTGCCCCTAACCACTCTGCCTGCCTGATCTCCCCAACTGCTCATCTGCCTGCCTGATCAGCCCTAACTACCTCTACCTCGGTCCCGCCACCACAGCTTCATCCAGAAGGACGTCTGGAATGATGTCCCGAAGGTCGTTTGGCTATCCGGTCTAATTAGCATATACACTTTTATTATTGTATATAGTTGCCTTGCTCCAAGCTGTAAGGACCTGCTTGTCATAGAGGTAGAAAAGTGTTAATTTTTACTCTTGATTATGGCGATTAAGTAACACAGATGGCCACCAAAAAGGTGACTTACCAAAGGGTGTATAGCAAATGGTGCTGTTAAGTCCTCTTCTGTGAAAATTTGCATGTTGTGCATTGTATCTGCCTGACTACATAAAAAAGTGAAGTTTCTGTCTGTCTTTGCAATCATATGAGCGAATTGTCTGAGAACCCAGCCCAGTATGGTTTGGTGCTCACAGAATAATAGAGGTCTTTTTTTTTTTTTCTTTGCTCCATTGGTGGAGATTTCCTAGAAGTTGCAGGATATCTTCCTTTTAATTTTTCCTCGACACTCTGACTTTACTTATGTCTCTCACCTTTGCTGTCCTTCCATCTCCCACCCACAACAGTAATTTACTCCAGGCTCACGCTGCTCCAGTGTTTGTGTGGTGATTGCCAGAGGGAAAGATGGGGGAAGGAGGAGGTAAAGGTGGAGGAGGAGGATAGGGATGGAAACTTTGCTTGGGGTGATGGGTGCAAGATGCATTTTGCAGATGATATTTGGTTGATTTGTACATGTCAAACCTGTATGATTTTCTGAACCAATGTCACTCCAATAAATTCAATAAAAAAATAAAGTGACAGCACTAACCAATTTGGCTCAGTGCATAAAACGTCAGCCTGCAGACTGAAGGGTCCTAGGTTCAATTCCAGTTAAGAGCACATACCTCAGTTGCAAGGGATCCCTGGTCCTTGTTGGGGCTCCTGCGGAAGGCAACCAATCATTGTGTCTCTCTCACATTGATGTTTTTCTCTCTCTGTCTCTCCCCACCCCTTCCACTCTCTCTAAAAATCAATGAAAAATATCCTCCAGTGAGGGCTAACAAAAATAAATAAGTCGATAGATAAATAAGTAAATAATACATATTTTACTTAATAGATTTAACATAATTAGAAACCAGTTTTATATATAGAAAAATCTTAAAAATAGAATTTTATTCCTATTTTATCCTGGGGCTATGCAAAAAAAATGGATCTGTGTAATAAACATGTAAATACACTATTTACAATGGAGATGCTTTCTAATAGAAAGTAAACACAGAAGTCATTTTGTTCTTCACTGGATTCCATAATTATATGTTCATTTTCAAAGATAATACATATCATTTGCACTCAAATTTTAAGATTCTTATTACACACATGATTCAAATAATTATTTTACTTAAACAATAAATGCTTCTTCTGTACTTAAATTTCCTTTAAGAAAGTTTTATTTATCCAATAGTAGGGAGCTTTAACTTTTTCAAATACAGCAAAATGTTTTTGTACAATATGTGCAATTTTCTTCTTTCTGGAAACACTATAAATACTTTTTCATTTAATCTTAATTGTTCACACTCCAAGGGTATTTCCTTAGTTATGTCATATTATCTAGGTACTATTTTTGTAGTATTTCATTGACTCCATTTGTTTTGTCATAACCAGAATATCATGAAATCCAATACTTAAACAATTCATACATTGAAAGTATGCCTATTTTCCCACTTGAATTGTTAAATTGTTTACTCCAGCATCATTAAGTATTCCTCTAACCTGATATACTATTCTTTGTTCCAGCACCTCAGGTGTCAGCTGTATATGAATTCCTTCTACCACAACACTGGCTGAGTGACACCAAAAATGAGGGTCTCAGTGTGATATTAATCCTTCAGTTTTCTGTGTCTTTTTCTAAAGCAAGATGTAGTTCTTTTTCATATTCTTGTGGCAGTCTCAGAATTAGAACCTGACAGGTATCTGTAATTGGTGGAACAACAGTGAGAAATATTAATATAACATAAAAAGAGAGCACAGGGGCTCAGAAATAAACCATCCAAATGGTTCCAATACTGACAGATGTGTCTGACAGAACATATACAAATATATCCATCATGTTAGTATTCATGTATCTGCCTGAAGATCTATGGCTGTGACCATGTCCATGGTCACTGGGTACATCATATGTTGTGACTGTGATAAGATGAGTGACAGCTTCCTTGAGAAGCTCCATGGGTATGATAAAGTCACAGATACTATCATCTCTCCAACTGAGACTGGTGTTAACATGTGCTTGTCTAATTTAGACACAAACTCCATAAACACACACAAAAAGCTATTACTATTATAAAAAGACTATTAATAAATACAGAGAGAATTTCTATTTGGCAAAATCCATAGGATAAAATCCTATTTGCTTTCCATCTACTCATTAAGGCTGCACAATGTCCCATGACCAAAGCAAAGCAGTGAAAGAGCATGTGAAGTCCATCTGAGATCAGACCCAGACTAGTGGTCAACATGTCATGGAATAATTCCACAAAGGTAAAAAGCATATTCAAACACAAAGTAAAGGGACTTCCTACAGTCACTCCCCTCAAGAATTTTCTTCGTTAATAGACCTAGGGATCCATTGGGAACTGTGCTGAAAAGCATCACCCATCCTCCTATATAATAAAGACGTAATATGCAAATTGACCCTCACTCCATAATTCATCACAAGATGGCTGCAACCACAGCGGAGGCGGGGTTCCCATAAAGAGCCATAATGAGTGATAAGCAGGAACCTGAGGCTGCGTGGTGCCGGGCCTGGGTGGGGGGCCTGAGGCTGTGCCCCCCGCTGCCCAGTAGGGTTTGATGAGGGATCACAAGCTGTGCCCCCCCCACCTGACAGGGCTTGATGGGGTACCTCAGGCCACATCCCTTGCCTGGTGGGGCTTGACAGGGACCTCAGGTTGTGCCCCCTGCCTGGTGAGGCTTGATGGGGGCACTCAGGCTGTGCCCCCCACTCCAGTGCCAGGCCAAGGGACCTGAGACTGTACCCCCCACCTGGCAGGGCTTGAAAGGGATGGGGCTGGCCCGGTCTCGATCTCGCCCAATGGGGGTGGGGCCAGCCGGGTCTGGGTCTTGAGCGATTTTGAGATGCATGCAGGTGGGCAGGGACTTGACTCCGGGTCCCGTGGCATGCCCCAGACTCTGACAGGAGGAAGATTTTCAGATACATTTTACTAATTTTCTTTCATCTTTGACACTTCTATCATAGAGAAAGGGCAAATAACAATATTAAAATATTTCCTCTAATTAATTCCCTTTTAATGTGCATGAATTTTGTGCACCGGGCCACAAGTAAAGTTATAGAGGTTTATTAAGGAGAATATCTAATTAGACTACTTTCTGTCTTCTAGAGGGAGATGACAAGATGTTAGCAGACAAAATAAATAATGTAGTGCTCACTACCAAACTTCTGGACAGGTTGTGTTCAGTGTTTTCTGGTGTGTTGCTCTGTTATTGGATGAATCCAAAAATTTCCAAAAAGTTGAGCGCTAACAAAAATGCATAAGGATCCATAGTAGGCACATTTAGAAACTTCAATTTTGACTGAATAATGGAATCTACATAGAAAATAGAGGATCATGACAAAAATAATAATCGTTGTTAAAGGCATAATGAGAGAAAACCAAGACTTGAGTGTACTCTCAGTTGTCACAGAAAGAACAATAACCTATGGGCACAAGGGAAGCATGGAGACAAGATGGGATAAAGTTCGGAGATGTTTGGCTCTACCAACATCAATAGAGAGCTTTCTGGAAGCTGTATGAAAACCACCTTTACAACACAAAACCAGTACTAGCAAAAATACTCCACCATGGTGATCTGCTACCCCTAAGAATTTAATAGCTGTGTAAAGCATGTGAATTAGAGCACTGTCATGATGTCCTGCGGCGTGTTCAGCTATTTTAGCCATGAGATAATTGTGTAGAAAAGCAATAGGCAGATCACATCAATAATGAAAAAAGCAGCCCCCATAGTCTTTGCTGGTCCTCCTCCAGAACTGTTGTTGGTGGAAATAGGGCTCTTCCATTGTGTCATGAGAAAAGCATTTCAGGGACTTACACATGGGAGGATGAGGTGCAGTGGTAAGTTTTATTGGAGCTGGAGCAAACACAAAGGACTGTCCCCATATTCCCAGTGTCTCATCCACCACCAGGAGGCTCAGCTCATTCCCACTGCTGAGCCCGTGTTCTTCATAGAGCCCAGGTTCCAGCAATTCTTTGCCATTGGCCTGGAATTTGCAGGCCACCAAAAGCTTTCATAGTTCAGTTCAGTCCATGTGAAAGCTTAGTCCAGCTTAGTCTCTGTCCCTGACCAGCTAACTTAGTCTCTATTCCTGCTGCACCCAGACCAGCATTGGAGCTGCACTTGGAGCCCATACTTGGGCTTGCTTGGCTGCCAGAACCAGACAGCTGCTACATACCCAAGCTGGGATGTGTGCTGCTGCTACATAGAGAGAATGCATGAAGGAGCAAACAAACAGGCAAACACATGCTACTGAGAGGCCAATGTTAAGCTTTGTTAAGCAATGTTAATATATTACCTCAGGCTTGGGATGGAGTAAGCTTTCTTTCAAACTAACCAATCTCTTCTGGTTCTTGGGGGGTAATTATGTTTGGTCGTCCCTCTATCCAACCCCTTTCCTAGATCTTCCAGGATTGTGTCCCCTACCCAATCTGATTCCTGTGCCAGATTAGACACCTCCCCTTTATGGTGGCCATCTTGTCTCATACTGCAGGTGCCTCAAAGTAGAAGGACCACTCCTGCACCATCTTGACTTTTACTGAATCCATTAGAGGAATTTCTCTTTCATTGGTTCTGCTCCTGCACACCCCCAAGTTTGGAAAGTCGTCTTTCCATTTTACACCTGGGAGGGGGCAGGCAGAGGGATGTTAATCCCCTTACCAGGGATTCAGCTATCCCCTGGAGTGTGTGAAATGGTAACTTCCATACCTAACCCTCATTAAGTATAACTTCCAGACTCAGTCAGACTCAATCAGTCTAGCTCCCTTTTCTTTTGCTAACTCCTAGCTAACAGAAATAGTGAACGAAACACTGAGTAGTGAGATAACAACAAATATCACTATGTTCAAACAGTAGCAAACTCCTTAGTGTTCCAAAAGACTGAGGCCAAAAATCCACAACAATTGCATACTTAAATATTTTGATCGATTGGTGTTTGGTAATATTTTTTCCAGAACAAAATGGCTTTAGAAACAAAACAAAACAAAACAAAAAATGCAATTCCAAGTTTTAACATAAAAATAAACTAAACAATGTGAACTATTTTTAGGAGATCATATTGAAACAAGACACAATGGGTCCAAGGCCGCCTGTTACTACTTGAGACAAATTAAGCAGAGACAGGGTTGATGCATATATGAGCATTTATTCCAATACTTCCAGCAGTATGGGAGAGCAGTCGGTTACCCCGGAAATTCTGCTCTAACCACCCTTGCCAATTGGCTGATTATACACATACATGAGGAGAAGATAGCTACAAGCAGCTACAAGCTGCAAGTGTAACATGGAAAGGGGAGGGGAGGGTCTACATCCTGGCCTTCAGGAGCTCAAAGTCTGAAAACACAGTGGTTAATCTTCTATGATGTTACAAACAGCTCAGCCTGTTCCTGGGACTGAAGAATGGACAGGATTCCTGAGAAAAACTCCCAGAGGGGGTAAGGATCCAGGTGCAGCAACCAAATCAAAGTGTGTCCTGTCCTTAGTCTGTTCTCAAAAATGTATTTCTTTTCTGAGTAATGGACCCATTGAGGCATCTTATCCTTTTACAGCTTTGTTTCATCCTCCAGTTTCCCAGGGTCTATAAGAAAACTTCTTATCTATACTTAGTAAGGTGAATAATTATTGAACAACTGTGGCTCTATTGTTATTATGTGCCCTTCCCCACTATCATTTCCCCTCTGTTAATATTATCATCTCATATCTATGAGATTATTTTTATATGGAAGGTGTCTTGTTGAACTGTATTAGTCCTGGCCTATAATATTTTCCCCTATGAATTTTGGCTCTGAATCCTTTCAGGAAAAAGCGGTGTTGGGTCTCTTCTGTAACTGCTTTCTGCCGATGTGGGTGGATTCCTGAAGACCTCCCTATCTGACAAGTGAATGAGGTAGCCAAAAGGGTGAAAGAGGTTTTAAGTGCAGCCAATAGAGCATCCATGTTTCATTGACACAATTATAAGTCTAAACTCTTGAGTCTTATTTTTAGGACATAGTGATGTTGATGGCTTCTACAGTGAGGCCCATATTGTGTGAGTAAGCAATCATGTAAATACGTATATATTTTATAAAACAGAAGAACACAAAACATAAAGATTAATATATACACAGTATATAAACCAGTTGAGAATATTTCGAGATATAAGGCTTCCGCTGGAATGAAATCATACAGTGACAATCTGATATATTGTCTGCAGTTAGAACATTTCTTTCTTTTTTTTCTTTATTGCTTAAAGTATTACAAAGCGTATTACATATGTGTCCTTTTTTTCCCTCCGCCCTTGACAGTCTCCTAGCCTCCCCTATCCCCCAGTGTCTTATGTCCATTGGTTATGCTTATATACATGCATACAAGTCCTTTGGTTGATCTCTTACCCCCTCCCTCCTGCCCCCCAACCCTCCCCAGCCTTCCCGCTGCAGTTTGACAATCTGTTTGAGACAGCTCTGCCTCTGTATCTATAATTGTTCAAAAGTTTATAATGGTCTCTATTATCCATGAATGAGTGAGATCATGTGGTATTTTTCCTTCATTGACTGGCTTATTTCACTTAGCATAATGCTCTCCAGTTCCATCCATGCCGTTGCAAATGATAAGAGTTCCTTTTTTTTATAGCAGCATAGTATTCCATCGTGTAGATGTACCACAGTTTTCTAATCCATTCATCTACTGATGGGCACTTAGGCTGTTTCCAGATCTTAGCTATGGTGAATTGTGCTGCTATGAACATAGGGGTGCATATATCCTTTCTGATTGGTGTTTCTGGTTTCTTGGGATATATTCCTAGAAGTTGGATCACAGGGTCAAATGGGAGTTCCATTTTCAGTTTTTTGAGGAAATTCCATACTGTCTTCCATAGTGGCTGCACCATTCTGCATCCCCACCAGCAGTGCACAAGTGTTCCTTTTTCTCCACATCCTCTCCAGCACTAGTCGTTTGTTGATTTGTTGATGATAGCCAGTCTGACTGGTGTGAGATGGTACCTCATTGTTGTTTTGATGTGCATCTCTCAGATAATTAGTGACTTTGAGCATGTTTTCATATGTCTCTTGGCTTTCTGAATGTCCTTTTTTGAAAGGTGTCTATGTAGGTCCTTTGCCCATTTTTTGATTGCATTGTTTATCTCCCTTTTGTTAAGTTGTATAAGTTTCCTATAAATTTTGGAGATTAGGCCCTTATAAGATATGACATTGGCAAATATGTTTTCCCACACAGTGGGTTTTCTCGTTTTGTTGATGGTTTCTTTTGCTGTGCAGAAGCTTTTTATTTTGATGTAGTCCCATTTGTTCATTTTCTCTTTCGTTTCAAGTGCCCTAGGAGCTGTATCAGTGAAGAAATTGCTTCGGCATATGTCTGAGATTTTGTTGCCTTTGTATTCTTCTAGAATTTTTATGGTTTCCTGTTGTACATTTAAGTCCTTTATCCATTTTGAGTTTATTTTTGTGTATGGTGTAAGTTGGTGGTCTAGTTTCATTTTTTTGCATATATCAGTCCAATTTTCCCAACACCATTTATTGAAGAGACTATCTTGTCTCCATTGTATGTTCTTGCCTCCTTTGTCGAATATTAATTGAGCATATTGGTTCGGGCCGATTTCTAGGCTCTCTATTCTATTCCATTGATCTATATGCCTGTTCTTGTGCCAGTACCAGGCAGTTTTGAGAACAGTGACTTTGTAATACATCTTGATATCTGGTATTGAGATCTCACCTACTTTGTTCTTTTTCAGGATTGCTGCAGCTATTCGGGGTCTTTTTTTATTCCAGATGAATTTTTGGAGAATTCTTTCTAGATCTGTGAAGGATGCCGTTGATATTTTAATGGGAAGTGCGTTGAATTTATAGATTGCTTTACGTAGTATGGACATTTTAATGATGTTGATTCTACCAATCCATGAACACGGTATGTTCTTCCATCTGTTTATGTCTTCCTCTATATCTTTTTTCAACGTCCTGTAGTTTTCTGAGTAGAGGTCTTTTACCTCTTTAGTTAAATTTATTCCTAGGTAGCTTAATTTTTTGGTGCGATGGTGAATGGGATTTTTTTTATAATCTCTCTTTCTGAAAGTTCACTATTGGTGTATAGAAATGCCTCAGATTTCTTGGGGTTAATTTTATATCCTGCTACATTGCCAAATTCATGTATTAAGTCTAGTAGCTTTTTGATGGAGTCTCTAGGGTTTTGTATGTATAATATAATGTCGTCTGCAAATAAGGACAGTTTTACTTCCTCTTTTCCAATTTAGATGCCTTTTATGTCTTCTTCTTGCCTAATTGCAATGGCTAACACTTCCAGTACTAAGTTGAACAGGAGTGGTGAGAGTGGGCATCCCTGTCTTGTTCATGTTCTTAGGGGAAATGGTGTTAGTTTTTGTCCATTAAGTATGATGTTGGCTGTGGGCCTGTCATATATGGCTTTTATTGTGTTGAGATATGATCCTTCTACTCCTGCCTTGCTGAGAGTTTTTATCAAAAATGGGTGTTGGATTTTGTCAAATGATTTTTCTGCATCAATTGATATGACCATGTGCTTTTTTTCTTTCAGTTTGTTTATGTGATGTATCACGTTTATTGATTTGCAGATATTGTACCATCCTTGCATCCCTGGGATAAATCTTACTTGGTCATGGTGTATGATCTTTCTGATGTACTGCTGGATCCGATTTGCTAAGATCTTGTTGAGGGTTTTGGCATCTATGTTCATGAGGGATATTGGCCTGTAATTCTCTTTCATTGTGTTGTCTTTTCCTTGTTTTTGGTATTACGGTGATGCTGGCTTCATAGAATGAGCTTGGAAGTGTTCCTTCCTCTTGAATTTTTTATAGTAATCTGAGGAGGATAGGTTTTAGTTCTTCCTTGAATGTTTGGTAAAACTCCCCTGCGAAGCCATCTGGTCCTGGGCTTTTGTTTGATGGAAGCTTTTTGATGACTGCTTCAATTTCTTCCATAGTTATTGGCCTGTTGAGATTTTTAGATTCTTCCTGATTGAGTTTTGGAATGTTGTATTTTTCTAGGAATTTGTCCATTTCCTCCAGGTTGTCTAGTTTGTTGGAGTAGAGCTGTCCATACTATTTTTTAACAATCATTTGTATTTCTGTGTGGTCTGTTGTTATTTTACCTCTATCGTTTCTGATTTTGTTTATTTGGGTCCTCTCTCTTTGCTTCTTGGTGAGTCTGGCTAGAGGTATGTCAATCTTGTTTATCTTTTCAAAGAACCAGCTCTTGGTTTCATTGATTTTCTGTATTGTTTTTTTGGTCTCTATGTCATTTATTTCTGCTCTAATCTTTATTATCTCCTTCCTTCTGCTCACTCTGGGGTTTTCCTGTTGCTCTCTTTCTAATTCTTTGAGTTGTAGAGTTAGATGATTTACTACCATTTTTTCTTGTTTTTTTTGAGATAGGCCTGTAGAGCTATAAACTTCCCTCTCAGGACTGCTTTCATTGTGTCCCATAGGTTGTGGATTGTTGTGTTTTCATTGTCATTAGTTTCAATATCTTCTTTGATCTCATTGGTTACCCAATTAATATTTAATAACATGCTATTCATCTTCCAGGTGTTTGAGTATTTTGGGTTGTTTTTATTGTAGTTCATTTCTAATATTATGCCATCGTGGTCTGAGAAGATGCTTTTCATGATTTCAGTCTTCTTGAGTTTGGGGATACTTTGCTTGTGACCCAATATATGGTCTATTTTTGAATATGTCTTATGAGCACTTGAGTAGAATGTATATTCCGTGGCTTTGGGGTGAAGTGTTCTGAAGATGTCTATTAAGTCCATCTGATCTAGTGAGTCATTTAGGACTGCTGTTTCTTTGCTGATTGTTTGTCTAGAGGATTTAACCAGTGATGTCAGTGGTGTATTTAAGTCCCCTACTATGATTGTATTGTTGTCGATCTCTCCTTTGATATCTTCCAGGAGAGTTTTTATGAATTTGGGTGCTCCTGCATTGGGTGCATATATGTTTACCAGGGTTATATCTTCTTGTTGTATTGATCCCTTTAGTATTATGAAGTAGCCTTCCTTATCTCTTCTTATGGCCTTCACTTTGAGGTCTATTTTGTGCGATATAAGTATTGCTACCCCAGCTTTCTTTTCCTTTCCATTTTCCTGAAAGATATTTTTCAATCCTTTCACTTTCAGTCTGTGTGAGTCCCTTCTAATGAGGTGAGTCTCTTGTAGACAGCAGATGTATGGGTCATGTTTTTTTATCCATTCAGCCACTCGATGTCTTTTGGTTGGAGCATTTAGTCCGTTTACATTTAAAGTTATTATTGAAAGGTACTTGTTTGTAGCCATTTCTTTTTTGTTTGTGGCTGTTTTCTTTCTGAGCTTTTTATTTCTTCTTTTCACACCAGTCCCTTTATCATTCCTTGCATTGCTGGCTTGGTGGTGATAAACTCCCTTAGCCTTTTTTTGTCTGTGAAGCTTCTTATTTCCCCTTCAAGTTTGAATGATAGCCTTGCTGGATAGAATATTCTTGGATTCAGTCCATTGCTTTGCATCACTTTGTATATTTCCGTCCATTCTTTGCTGGCCTGATGTGTTTCTGTTGAGAAATCATTTGATAATCTAATGGGAGATCCCTTGTATGTAACTTTCTGTCTCTCTCTTGCAGCCTGTAAGATTCTCTCTTTGTCCTGAACATTTGCCTTGGTAAGTATGATGTGTCTTGGTGTGGTTCTTTTCGGGTTCACCTTGTTTGGGACTCTCTGGGTTTGTGGGACTTTTTTCTTCACCACCTCAGGGAAGCTTTCTGATATTATTTCTTCGAATAGGTTTTCTAATCCTTGTTCCTCTTTCTGTTGTTCTGGCACCCCTATTATTCGTATGTTGTTTCATTTCATGTTGTCCCAAAGCTCCCTCAGGCTCTCCTCCTGTCTTTTAATTTTTTTCTCCAATTGCGGTACATTTTGGGTGTGTTTTGCTTCCTTGTCTTCTAATTCACTAATTCTCTCCTCTGCTTCTCCTAGTCTACTGTTGATACTTTCAATGGTGTTTTTTATTGCAGCTATATCACTCTTCATTTCTTTTTGGGTCTTACTTAAGTTGTCTATTTTTTCATCTGTTTCTTCTAGCTTCTTACATATTTTATTGATTTTTTCATCTGTTTCTTCTTGCTTCTTGCATAGGTAGTTGACGTTTTCATCTGTTTCTTCTCGCTTCTTGCAGAAGTTGTTGATTTTTTCCTCCATCCGGTTTATGCACTCTAGGACCCTTATTCTGAATTCTTTTTCTGTCATGTTGCATGCCTTTGTATTACTTAGCTACTTTTCTGGAGAGTCCTCCTTCTCTTTCCTTTGGGGGTTTCTTTGTCTACCCATGTTTGATCTCACTGACATATCTAGACATTGAGTGGTTCAGTGGTTGCTCCCTTGGTGGCAGTGACTCCTTGGTCTTTGGTTGCTCTTTGGGCGGTTGCAGTAGCAGCTGCTCCTCAGTTGGCAGCAGATCCTCTGGTGGTTGCTGCTCACATCTGTGGTGGCTCTTCTGGCTGGTGGGGGGAGTCTTCACGTACAGCTGCTGTTCCTCAGACAGAGAGTGTGCTGCTCAGGAGGCTGCTGTTGCTTGGATCTGCTGCGTTGATTTAAAGGCACAAAATACAACACAATAAGGCACCACGTACCAGGTACTAAACACAAATATATTCATGATATTAATAACCCCAAATAAAGGGGACCACCCGAATTAAGAGAATTAGGGGATAAGGAAGAAGAGAAAAAGAGAAAAAAGAAAAGAAAAAAAAAGTAGGGAAGAAAAAAAAGGAGTGCAAAAATGAAATTGGGAAAAAGGAGGGGGATAGAAAAGAGAAAAAAAAGAAAGAGAAAAAAAAAGAGCAAAAAGAGAGAATGAAGTAGAAGAGGGGAAGAGACTATGTATATGAGGAGAAAACTCCTATAGAACTGCCACTAATCCCAACAAATTCCAGCAACAGCTCCCTGGGGATGAATGCAAACTAGAAACAACCAATAATATCAAGAGAGGCAAGGGAAAACGGAAGCACAAAAATAATCGGGGTGATGGGGGAGTGGAGGGAGGGGGAAAAACCAGCAGAAAAAAAGCAAAAGCAAAAGCAAAACAGCCTCACAATCAGTCCTAAAACACACACACAGACACAAAAAAACAAACAACGACAACAACAACAAAAAAAAATATACTCAACAATCAAGCAAACAGCAACAAAACAATAGAAAGATAAAAGAAAAAAAAATTTGGATAGTGAAGAAAGATAAGGGATATGTGTATAAGGATTTAGAGCAGTGGATTGGAAATAGGATATATAAGTAGGGTGAAATTTTGACAGGAGGTAAACAGAAGGAATAGGGAAAATCTAAAGCAGGAATAGGGTAAGAGAAACAGGACAACAAAAGGGGAAAAGTGAGGGAGAAGGTTTTAGCATAAAGGTAAAATTGAGGTAGGGAAAATTGATGCTAAAGGAATGATGAAAATAGAATGGAGAACACTAATCCCAGAATAAAATAAAGAGAAAATAAAATGGCACTTTAAAAAATTTGCAGTAGTGAAGGTCCTTTGGTTCTTCTACTCATCAGTCTGGCTCGCCTTAGTCCTGTCAGGTATTCAGGAGAGTGTTGAATTTCCCTGTGATACACTGTTCCTCCATGTTGTAAACCACAGTCCTGATTTTAAAGCAAGCCGTATTTGTTTCCCAGACTGCCTTAATTTGTATTTAGCTAAGAGTCAGTTTGTGGCTCAGCCTCTGGGTGGCAGTGTTTTGGGGTTGGCCTCTGAGGCTATAGGGCCTCTCTGTCCAGTAGCTTGGGTTAATCGTCTCTATTGCACTTAAAACTGGTGTGGAGAAGTCCACTGCCCAGAGCTGGTTCCTTAATAGTTACACCCTCTATGTTGTTGCTGGGATTGAAAATCCCTCTATAGGCCAGACCCTGTTAACTCCCAGGGATTGATCAGATTATTTTAATCCTTGATCTCCTTCAGGGTGGAATCTGGGTGTGGCTGTGCTCCTTGCCTGGGGGCTAGGTGGAGGAGTCCCACCCTCTGGAGAGAATGGCTGCCCGGATCTTGGGCCCAGGGGTGTCTCAGCACTCAATTCGCTGCCACCTCTCCCGCCCCCCCCCCTCCCCATCCTCTCCCCAGATTCCACTCGTCCGCACCTTCTCCCTCTCTTCAGCACAGGTGAGTGTCTGTATCCGAAATGTCTTATGAACAGGATTCAGTGAAAACAAACAAACGAACGCCGGCCACGGAAATGGGGCAGGCTTAGTTTCTGTAAGCTCTTCTCTTACTGGCACTGCATGGTCTGGTCAGCTCTTCAGGCTGCCCCCTTTAGGCTCAGTCCTCCGTGATCACAGAACCCAGATCTCAAATCCCCTGGCGCCAGGAATCCCGTGGATCTCCTTTCCCCAGTCAGGGGCCGTGCCTGTCCCAAGGGACATGGCTGTCTGCCATGTGGTCTCCCTCCGACCCTCTGGGCTCAGAGGTCTGGCAAACTTTCCTGCCCAAATCCCTGGGTTTTTTTTTTTTTTACCTTTCCAGGGGAGCTCTGCCCTTCCCGGCTGCAAACCATCTCACCAGCTGAGTAATTTCGCCAATTCAGGGTGGGTGTTATTAGTTTCAGCTGCTCACTCCATTTGCTCCGGGACAAGACCTGGGACGCATCTGCCTATATCGCCACCATCTTCCGTCTCTACCAGAACATTTCTGATGTCATCAGGTGCTGAGGTCTATATGGCATACAGAGACACAACTTTAAAACAAAACTTTGAAGACAGTTAACTGCATTGGAGTTCATTACCTATAATTGAGTATTATGGTTTCTATTAAAATACAATTTTTTTCCCTAAGATCACCCTCATTTTCATCAAATAGCCAAATCAAGACTAATTTATTTACTCTATTGAGTTGAGTTCCGGTTTGGCCTGATTATTTTCATAAACACAACAGGAATTGCAATTCATCACATAGGCTTTTTAAATCTGCTTTGCTGGAATCTCACAAGAAAATTTCCTCTCAAGTCAAAGAAGCCAAGCCACACAGTTGCCATCAGGATTTGCTTGCAATGCCTATAAGTTTGGGTAAAGTCCTCACAGATGTCTTGAGGTTCCTTCTTGCTATCTTTCAAGAAAGCAACCTTTGTTCCTTATCTGGAAAGACTGCCATGAGCCATGTGACCAAGCAAGGTACCAGGCTATTTATCCAAGGAGCTTATTGATTAGTCAATATTTTTTCCTTAAAGCTTTCTGGTGACATCTAGAGTCCTGGCATGTCCCTCTCAGACATGACATTCTAACAAAGTCTTGATTAATAAAACCACAATTGGAAACTGCCTTATGTCCTGTTATGAAGAAATCAGATTTTTATTGGATTTATGCAAATAAACACATTACCATGAGAACAATAATACTCACTCATTAGGAATTTCCAAATTCTGGAGGGAAAAAAAATTAAATGCCTCAATATTGCTTATGAAATTATAATTTACCAAATTGCTTTAACAAAAAAAAATCAGTTTCCTTATGTTTGGAAAACAAGAAGGTTAAAAATCAGCAATGCTTTTAAAAACTTACAAAGACTATAATTATTTTTAGCTCATTCAGTCCTATAATCAAATTCTGTTTCTCCTAATTTTCCTTGCCCATATTTATATAAATCCAGATACTCTATAGAGTTCTAATAATTATCATCCAATTTGAGGGGATGGTCTGAAAATTTATTCTTAAAAACATGCAATTTAAAATAAATCAGAGTCCTTTCCATGCATCTTTCAGAAGATGTAACATCTTTGCAAATGTACCAGAGTAAAACAATGACTGTAAATGACAAAAAAAAGAAACTTAAAATTACACAGTTATAAGTTTAATTGCAATGCAGTTTACATGAAATCCTGTCATTTTTGCAAAACACAACATTCTAGAATAACAATCAGAGTGATAAATAAAAGTATATCAGAATTTTGTAGACTCTTGGAGATTTGTATTATAATCTCTGGAGCACCCATTTTAATAATATTCATGTATGAGTAAAATATAGTTATTTCCTTATTTGACAGAGCTTCCCATGTACCTTAAGTATAAAATTTTCCTTCTCTCTAAGGAGAGAAAGCAAATCCTTTTACAGCCTTGTTTCATCCTCCAGTTTCCCAGGGGTCTATAAGAAAACTTTTCATCTACAGTTAGTAAGGTGAATAATTATTAAACAACTGTGACTCGATTCTTATTATGCACCCTTCCCCACTATTAATATGATTCAAAAAGTCCCACTGCCTTGAAAATTTAGTGAAACAATATATTTTGTTAATTTAACATGGGTCATGTCCACTAGCCCAGTGCAGCTTCTTCCACCACCAGGCTGGCTAGGATACTCCTGCCTTATTTCTCCTCCATTCCAGGGCTCAGGAGCTACAGCTTCTGCTGCTGTCCCTATGGCAGAATCTCCTCATGTCTCACTGCTGCTGGTGGAACAGTGGGTGCAGGTGCATCACTCTTCCATGACAGTGACCTTGGGGGGTCCCCACAGACGGGACCACCCACCCACCACTGTCCTTTGGAACTGGCTCACAAGCACAATCATGTCCAGACTAAGCTGTGGGTAGTTCAGTCAGTGCAGGGTTGCCAGGAGGCATACTGGAGCAGACATTGTCAAGCTAGGTCATTAGGCCCAGTAGCCTTCACTCTTGTGGGAGTGCCCAGCCATGTGTCTCCTAAGTGTGATATTTTAAATTTTCATATAGAAAAGTAACTTTTGTATAGTGATATTTTAACCTGGACCTTGCTAAACTCACTTATTAATTTTAATAATTAAATTATTTCTAATAAGATTTAAAAAGTAGGCCTCATGTAGCATATTAATAAAGGGTGATAAAGTACAGAAAAGAGACTAGATAAGGACAAGTGGATTTGGGCTTCTGGTGGTGGGTTATGTTGTGGAAAGAAGATTAGAAATTGTTTGATAAATAAGAGTTTTATAAGGTGTCTTAAGCAGACTCAAGTCATCTCAGGTGATAAGAGTTTTTTCTTCTTCTCCTTGGTATGAGAGAGAAGGACATCTTTACAAATGTAAGTTTCTTTTACAAAAGAAAATTTTAAGAGAACTCATCCTGTGTTTCCAGTGTCTTAATTGTCTTTAGGTCAAAATAATCCTTATGACAAACTGGCATATTTTGGGTAGTATATTCTGATCTCCTTCACCTGTTTTTGCGTGCTTCATTATTTTTTGTTAGAAACTGGACATTTAAGTTAATATGTTTTAGCAACTTGAGGAACTGTTCCTTATTTTATTATTTCTTTAGTGACTGGTTATTTTAGTGATATCTAGTTCACTCCTCCATGGTATTCAGCCTCTGGTGTTAATCCTCAGGGAGGTACAAGATTGGATATACCTGTTACCAAACTGAAGAGGTTCTTTTGCCTGTGTAGATCAAAGCCCAATAAAATACAAAGAGGAGTTTTCAGAAAAGAAAGTGAAGGTTTATTTTGAAGAATAGTAATCTCTATTTTGTAAAACTGCTGTTTAAAATTCTCTGCTATTTTAGATGGTCCCTTGTTCTGTGAGTCAACTCTGCTATTCTTAGATGGTCCCTTATTCTGTGAATTAACTCTGCTTTTTAGCTTCTTTAACATGCACTTCACACTTACTTGAGTAATAGGGAAGATAAGCTTAGTTGTCTGACCTTGCAAGCTAGTCATCTAACGTAAGGGCTGATATTCCCATGCTCTCATGCCAGGTGTTTTTTTTTAGTTATCTCAATAGAACTGTGTTGTACTCAAGGCTAGTGGCTTCCTGCAAGATATCTACTAAACATACATAGGGTTCTTTAAAAACTTGCAAATGGGACCGAAAGCCCAATATTTAGGAGACAAAGACATTAGAAAAATATAAAAAGGGAAAGCTTCCTCCATGATTTTGCTCAGACTTGGGAAGCAATCTGAGTCTGCTAGCGTAATAAAAGACTCCATATTAATTTGGTTTATTAAGGTGTCTCATGTTCAGCTCGCTGATTTACAATATAACATTTGGAGGCACCAGCGAGATTTTTGCCTAATGGCACTTGGCCTCAGACGCCATGGGCGGACGGCCTCCCCTGGCCTGGCTGCCAGGCCCTGAGGATCTCTAGGGGAGGTACCACCTGAAGTTCCAGGACCCCAGAGATGCTTCTCGGTGGTCTTGACAGCCGGATGGAGGACAACTGACATGCCCCTATATCCTTTCGGAGTCACCAAAAATGCCTCTAGAGGTAAATGAATTCCATTAAAGGATTTTCAAGTTCACTTTCCTGCCTGTCTGCCTGTGACTGGTCATCCTGTACTGAGAGAAGGACTGGACAGAGTCGTAACTTCTCTGGTAGATTCTCACCAAGACATTGGTTGAGAATCCTGTTCCTGGGGCGTGGGTTCTGGGAGGGCCCCCATGTCTATTAGGGGAGTTGGAAGTGTTCAGGTTAACTGTTTAACTTCCAAGTGAATGTCTGCTGAAAGAGTGTGAGAGCCTGTGTAAAAGTGAAAGCTACTTTATGTTGTCCTGTGCCTTTGTTAACCGAGAAGGATTGCGCCGTCTGGCTGAAACATTTAATTTACTTGGGTCAAGCCCCACTTTAGGGGAAGCCTAGTTGTGTGTGGTGAGGCTAAATGCCATGACAGACTGCAAGTATCCCAGCAGCACTGCCGAGAATTCTTATTCTTGAGGTCATCTTGCTTTCTGTGAGGGAGGGAATTAGCCCGCTGAGAAACTCTCAGCTAATGAAATTTCTGTCTATGTTTGTACAGTAGAGACTTTAATTTGCTCTTCCCTGATTTATGATTTTGCTGTGTTAGGTTAAAAATTTAAGATTCCAAGGTTGTAACCCAGTAAAGTTTAAACAAAGAACCATTAGCTAGTTTATTGCTTGCCTGTAAATAACAGGTCCTTATCCCCCCCCCCCCCCCCCCCGCCAAGGACAAAGTAAATAAGCAATGTAGGAAGGGAGAGAAAGGAGGAAAGATAAAACAGAGGAGCAAAGGTTTTTGGCTCCGAGTCTAGCAGAATAAAATTGCTGGACATCAAAGAAAATGAAATCCAACTAGTGTTATTATAATTATCTGTTCATGGACCCTGTTTACCCCGGGTTATTCCGTTTGTGTGTCTTGTTGTTTTCAGTTGTTTGCTAGGGCCCTCCTGGAGGACATAACTTGGTTCTACACCTGTTCGCCCACTCCAGACAGCATCTGTGACCGGATTAAGGACCTTTTCTATCAAGGGGCCCTTCAGAATTTCAGTCCACTAGAAATCTCCCTGCACACCTTTCTTCTCTTCCGTCTTCTTTCTCTGCCTGACTAAAGTCATTTTTCTCCACAGGTTGCCCCCAGCCTCTGGGAGGGAGGACTTCTACAGCAGCAGTCTATAGTTTTCTCCAAAGTTACTGTTTTTCCTCTTCCTCCTCTCAGTGGGAATTGTTTTCTTTTGTTTCACAATGGGAGGGGGACCCAGCACAGTTAAGACACCCTTAGAATGTATGCTGAGACATTTCAAGGAAGGTTTCTCAGATGGTGTATATGGCATAAAATTCTCAAAGGGCAGGCTGAGGACCCTGTGTGAGTCAGAACGGCCTACGTTTGGAATAGGGTGGCCAAACGCAGGGTCTCTCGATCCCAGGCTTGTAAAAGCTGTTTGGAATATGGTCACCGGGGACCCTGGGACCCGGATCAATTTCCCTACATAGATAAATGGTTAGACTTAGTTCAGAATCCCCCACCGGGGCTAAAAATTGTGCTCTGCAGATTGGGGCCCGAATATTAGTAGCTGGCCCTAGGGGGAGCCAGCTCCCAGGGAAATCCTGAAAAGGGAGGCACTGGCCCCAAGGGAAGTGCCTGAGGGGAGACACTGTCCAAGCCCCTGGTACTTCCCCCTTCTCCAGAGGAGGCAGATCTTCCTCCACCCTATAATTCCTGGGTTTCAGGTTTCCTTGCCTGAGCGCCTCCACCACAACTTCCCAGATCATAGAGGGAGGGAAATCCCCAAGCTCCACCACAGAGGGAGTGGTCTCCTTCATTCTCACCTGCCACTTGGAGCTGCACCCAGGCAAGGGAGGGAAGGACCAGAGCCCCTCCACCCAAGGGGTCTCTCCTACGCTTAAGGGAAGTACCTCCTCCAGGGGGGAATTTGGAAGAGCAACCCTTTTTGGTTTATGTCCCCTTCTCCACAAGCAACCTCTATAATTGGAAGACCCCAAACCCCCCTTTATCTGAGAAGCCTCAAGCCTTAATTGGCCTCCTGGAATCTGTCTTTCATACCCACCCACCAACCTGGGATGATTGCCAGCAACTTTTAGTCACTCTCTTCAGTTCGGAAAGAGAGACAGAATTCGGCTTGAGGCTAAGAAAGCAGCCCTGGGGCCAGGGGGAGGTTCGCTAGAGGAGAATATGGGGATCGGGTGGAGGAGATTTTCCCATCCCTCTGACCCCATGGGACCCCACCTCGGCGGGAGGGAGGGTTTCCTTGGACACTTTTCACCGTGTTCTCCTAGCAGGCATCAAGGCAGCAGCCCGAAAGCCTACAAAGTTATCAAAAGTTACTGAAGTCCTTCAAGGAGCCCAGGAATTGCCCGCGGCTTTTCTGGAGCACCTCCGCGAGGCTTACAGAACTTACACTCCCATTGATCCAGATGCTCCAGAAAACCAACAGGCTCTCAATTTAGCCTTTGTAACTCAGTCAGTCCAGACATAAGGAAAAAAACTCCAAAAACTAGAGGGATTCCAGGGCATGAATCTGTCTCAATTAATTGAGGTAGTCCAAAAGGTATTCAACAACAGAGACTCCCCAGGGGGGAAGCAGGACAAGAGATGAGCAAGGAAGCAGTTGTAGCAGCCACAGCAGCTCTAAAAGAAAGAAACCCCTAAAGGAAGAAGGGTTCACAAAAAGACCGACAGCAGGGAAGCATATCCCCATTAGGGAAAAACCAGTGTGCCTATTGTAAAAAAGATAGACACTGGAAGAGAGACTGCCCTGACCGAGACCAATCCCAGTCTCAGGCCCTGAGGGTCCTGAATCTAGAGGATTGATGGGGCTGGGGTTCCATCACGCTCAGCCCTCAGGAGCCCAGGGTAACATTACCGACAGGGGACAAGCCTGTTAGCTTCCTAGTAGATACTGGTGCTACTTATTCTGCCCTGACAGAGCCTACGGGACACATAATCACTAAGAAAACTTCCATTCAGGGAACCATGGGAAAGTCCACTCTCTGCCCATGGACTCCAAAAAGGTCAGTAGATCTTGGGAAAAGCACTATAACCATTCATTCCTAGTCATCCCGGAGTGCCCCTACCCCCTATTAGGATGAGACCTCCTACAGAAGCTACAGGCCACCAACTCGTTCAAAGGGGACAAGGCCCACCTTACTGTGGGCCCTCCAGCCCAAGGTTCTTTTCCTACCAAAATCCCACTCACCTGCCCTCTGTCTGAAGAATATCATTTACTGGAAGAGCTGCCTCCAGAAGCTTCACACGCCAGTGAGCCTTCTGTATACCTGAAAAGACTTCAGCCGCTTTTTCCCTTCGTATGGGCAGAGAGCAACTCTCCGGGACTGGCAAGTCACCAAACCCCGGTCATAGTCCAGCTAATGGCCACCACAATGCTGGCTCGGGTAAGACAATATCCTATGAGCCTAGGGGCTAAGCGGGATATTGCTGCACACATCCACAGACTATGAGAAGCAGGTATTCTTATTCCTTGCCAGTCCCCCTGGAACACCCCCTGATTCCCAGTCCTGAAACCAGGGACAAAAGACTACCGGCTGGTACTGGAAGGACCTAAGGGAAGTAAATAAGTGGGTTGAGACCATGCACCCGACAGTCCCTAACCCCTACACTCTCCTGAGCATCCTCCTGCAGAGCTTAAATTTAACACTGTCTTAGATCTAAAGGATGCCTTCATTAGCATCCTTTAGCCCCTGTAAGCTTACCTATTTTTGCATTTGAATGGACAGACACTGAGACGGAATTTTCTGGACAATTAACCTGGACTGACTGCTGCAGGGGTTCAAGAACTCCCCCACCTTATTTGATAAAGCCTTGAGCTCAGATCTGCTCACTTTTCAGCATACAAAAGTACACCCCAAGTGTATTTTACCATAGTATGTAGATGACCTCCTCCTTGCTACGGACACTGAAGTTGAATGTCAGAGGGCTACTGAAAGTCTCCTAGACACATTACAGGCTCGAGGGTACAGAGTATCAGCCAAAAAAGCTCAACTCTGCACCCCCAAAGTTACACACCTAGGGTACAACATCTGTCAAGGCAAGCGGACTCTTTCCCTCAGTTGGATTGAGGCAATCGAATCCCCACCCCCAAGACCCAGAGATGGTTACAGGAGTTCCTGGGGGCTGTTGGATACTGCTGCCTATGGATCCTGGGGTTTGCAGAGATGGCCAAGCCTTTATACTCCAGCTGGGGGGGGGGGGGGGACGCAACCATTAGAGTGGTCCAAGACAGAGCAGCAAACCTTTGAAAAATTAAAAACTGTCCTAATATCAGCTCCTGCTTTAGCACTGCTGGATATAACCAAACCCTTCCACCTCTATGTATGTGAGACAAGGGGTATAGCTTGTGCCTTGGAAAAGACTAGTAGCTTACCTGTCCAAGAGACTCTACCCCATTGCATCCAGCTAGCCTCCTTGCCTCCAGGTGGTAGCAGTCACAGCTGTACTTGTCAAAGAAGCAGACAAGTTAACCCTAGGGCAAGAACTAATCCTAACCGCCCCACATGCGGTCAAGGCTTTACTCTGGAGCACCCCAGAGTGCTGGATGTCAAAAGCTCGAATCACCCAGTTTCAAGCTCTTCTACTCGACCAGCCCCACATCAGGTTCCACAAGACTCTTGCCATCAACCCTGTCAGCTTCCTTCCAGACAATGACCCTGAAGAACCTTTTACATGACTGTTTAGAGGTTGTCAACTTCATATAGACAGCCCGCCCGGACCTCACTGACACCCCACTGGCATCGCTGGACGAGGTACTGTTTATGGACAGGAGTAGTTTTGTCCAGAAAGGAATCAGGTATGTGGGGGTGGTGGTAGTTACTTTAGAGCAAACCATCTGGTCTCAGGCACCCACTCACAGAACGTCAGCCCAGAAGGCTGAGTTAATTGCCCTTATTCAGGCTCTCCGGTGGGGAAGAGGAAACGCAGTAACAATTTATATTGATAGCGGGTACGTGTTTGCAACAGCTCACATACACAGTGCTATTTACAAGGAAAGGGGACTTTTAACTTCAGCAGGGAAGGACATCAAAAATAAGGAGGAGATTCTGGCTCTACTAGAAACCATCTGGATACCGAAGGTAGTGGCATTGGTCCACTGTAAGGGGCACCAGAAAGGGGACTCTCTAGACGCGAGAGGAAACCAGGCCGTGGACAAAGCGGCCCGGGAGGCTGCCCTAAAACCAGTGGGGCCCTTACAGATTCTAGTGACTCTTCCAGACCGTGACCTACCCACCTCACCAGCCTACATGAAGAAGGAGGAGAAACTAGCCACACAGAGGCAGACCTCCAGGAGCCCGGAAGGATGGTGGACTTTACCAAACGGCCAACTTTTGGTTCCTGAGGCTCTAGGTCAGACAATAGTTAACCAGCTACACCAGTCTACCCACTTAGGCCATATAAAGCTTACTGAACTCCTAAGGGATAGATACTATATACCCAACACAGATAGTATAATAGATAGCATTGTATCCTGTTGCATCACTTGTGCTCAAGTGAATGCCAAACAGGCCAAAAGATCCCCAACAGGAATCTGGGCTCAGGGAAATTCCCCTGGGGAACACTGGGAAATAGACTTCACAGAAGTCAGGCCTGCAGTGGCAAGGTATAAATATCTCTTAGTTTTCATAGACACCTTCTCAATATGGGTTGAAGCTTACCCAACTAGGACAGAAACCGCCACCGGTGTAGCTAAAAAGTTACTCCAGGAAATAGTCCCCAGATTTGGCTTACCTATAACTTTAGGATCAGGCAATGGACCTGCTTTTATAGCTAAAATTTCACAGGATATAGCAAAGACATTAAATATTAATTGGAAACTACATTGTGCCTACCGGTCAAAATTGGGCCACCTTACTCCCCTTCACCCTACTCAGGACAAGCTGCACTCCATACCAGTGGGGTTCTCCCCATATGAAATTATGTTTGGGATATCCCTTCCAATATTCCCAAGACTTTGGGAAGAAATAAAAGCTGAAATCCATAACCAATCTTTACTCAAGTTCTTACAGGCTTTACAGTCCCACCCAGAAAACAGTCCAGGAGCATGTCCAAGATGCTCTGCCTTTGTCAACTTCTGATCTGGTCCATCCCTTCCAACCTGGTGACTCTGTTTGGGTAAAGAAATTTACCAACCAAGGACTGACTCCTACCTGGAAAGGACCACACACCATCATTCTGACCACCCCCATGGCAGTCAAGGTTGACGGAATCCTGATGTGGCTTCATCACCCCCAGCTTAAGGCAGCACAGGCAGAATGGAGAACCCAGGACTCTTCGGACCCTCTAAAGATAAAACTCCCACATATGTCGCAATTTTAATTCTCTTTATAGGGCTGGCAGAAGTAAAAATAATTTTCTAGCTAAATGGGTTAACAATTTAGCCCCCCCCACCACCCGCCCCTTAAATAGCCATGGGAACTCAGAAATGGAGAAACGGGTGAAACTTTCACAAATTTAACTGAGGGACGGGGAGGCATACAGTTCACTATAGATCTTTGCTCCCTTTTCCAGGATACCATCTCTGTACCCCAAAGTCACCCATGGGTAAATAGGGCAGGGAGGACAGGTGTCAGGTCATGGGGATGTGGAGCTCTAACACAAGAAAAAGGCTTAAAAAATATAGGCATTTATATTTGCCAGGGAAGAGGAGAAGTTAGCTATCAGTGCCTACACTCAGGAGAGTTTTTCTTCCCCCATTGGGGCTGCAAAACCCTCTCCAGTATAAATGACTACCATAGATGCTGGTAGCTAATTCCAGCACGTAATAAATGCAAGAAGTTTTATCAACAGGTTGATGGAACCTTGAGGATTGTCTGCTGGAAGTGGCTAAGGGCATTTCCCCACACCTAAAGATTTGCATAGATGATTGCTTGCTGCCAGACAGCTAAAGGCATTTTAATCTACATGTTATTGCCTCCTATTGGCCAAACACCTGAACAACCATAGGCAGTTCCCCCAGTCTGACAATGGATTCTGTATACTAAACCTTGCCTTTGATCTGTATATCTACTTTGCCTTAGGGCAATTTGTGTTAATAAAAAGCAAGGGGTCCAAGAGACAGGAGAACTTGGTTTCTTTAGCTAAGTATTCTCTGGTCCCCCAAAATGCTTTCCAAAATTATGTTTCATCTCTAGACTCTTTAATAATTTACAACAGCCCGTCTCCAGATTCCTGAACCCCTTCTAGATGCTGGACAAGACCCCCAGCACATAGAGATAGTGACTACTATCTCAAATTTTGGAGGACTTCCAAGCTTACCTCCTGTACCGTAGGAAATTGCAACCCCATAGAATTTAAAATAAAAAACTCCCAGGATTCTTCCTGGAAAACTGGAAGTACATGGGGAATAAGATTGTATGTAACAGGCTGGATGCAGGTACTCTATTCACCATCCAAGGGCGGGCCCCAGACCTACCCAAAAGGCCCATAGGACCACTAACTGAACTAGCTTCACCTATACCAGTCCAACCTGCCCCAACGAGACCTCCCATTATACATCACCTCCCTCTCATACCAACTAGCAATCTTCCCCACTCTAAACCACCTCCTCAACCTACCTTCCCCCTCCAAACCTCTCTCCTAACCATGCTAGCAACTATGCACTGATTCGTTAAAGCTTCCCAACCCGACTTAGGGGCTGACTGCTGGTTATGTCTTAACTCCAAACCACCTTACCATGTGGGAATAGGAGTTATTGAGCCTCTAATCCCCTCCAAAGATAGTGAGGGCTGTGACTGGGGATGACCAATACTAACCCTAGGGGACCCTCAAGAGAAGGGTACTTGCCTCATATCCTCCACATACAACCTTCAGGCCTCTCCATATCCTGACCTCTGCAATACCACCATTCTAATAAGTTCTGATGACACTGAAACCTTTTACCATACCCCAAATCAGACCTGGTTTGCCTGTACAGATGGCCTCACTAGCTATACCTCCTCCTACAGGTTCCGGAACCAATCTGCACCCATCCTCTGTATTCTTGTATATGTCCTTCCCCAGATTTATATATATAATGGTGATGAAGGAAGAACTCTGATTTACCCACCTCCATCTCTATCACGATGGAAGAGAGCTCCAATTCTCGTCCCCATTCTCATAGGATTGAGAATAGCAGTGTCAACAACAATAAGGACCAAGGCCTTAATCCAAGGGGATCTCAAAATAGGAGAATTAACCAGTTGAGTAAACCAGGATCTAGGGCACCTCGAGGACTCCATCTCCTGACTAAACAGACAAGTTGACTCCCTTGCTGAGATGGTTTTACAAAACTAGAGAGGATTAGACCTCCTCCTCCTACAGCAAGGAGGACTTTTTGCTGCGTAGGAAAAGCCTGCTGTTTCTATGCCAATAACACAGGAGTCATACAGGAGAGTTTGGCCCTAGTCAGAAAAAAAAATATTGAAAAATGAGAGCAGCAGTTAAGAAGCTCCCAGAATTGGTTCCAGATTTAACTATTCAATTGGTTCCCCTGGCTAACTACCCTCCTATCTGCTGCTATAGGACCCTTAACCATATAACTCCTTGCCCTCGTTCTGGGTCCCTGTCTTATAAACTGGCTGACTAGCTTTGTTCAACAAAGCATTAATTCTATCAAGCTCATGGTTCTCAGGAGCCGGTACAACCGCCTCCCCAACAATGACTCACAAGAGTCAATGATTTGACTCATGTACATAAAACCAGTGGGGAATAAAACATAGTAATCTCTATTTTGTAAAACTGCTGTTTGAAATTCTCTGCTATTTTAGATGGTCCCGTATTCTGTGAATTAACTCTGCTTATTAGCTTCTGTAAACATACGCTTCACACTTGCTTGAATACTAGGGAAGATAAGCTTAGCTGTCTGACCTTGCAGGTTAGTCATCTAACGTAAGGGGTTGATGATATTCCCATGCTCTCATGCCAGGCATTTTTTAGTTATCTCAATAGAACTGTGTTGTACTCAAGGCTAATGGCTTCCTGCAAGATATCTACTAAGCATGCATAGGGTTCTTTAAAAACTTGCAAAAGGGACCAGAAGCCCAATATTTAGGAGACAAAGACATTAGAAAAATATAAAAAGGGAAAGCTTCCTCCATGATTTTGCTCAGACTTGGGAAGCAATCTGAGCCTGCTAGCGTAATAAAAGACTCCATATTAATTTGGCTTATTAAAGCGTCTCATGTTCAGTTCACTGACTTACAATATAACAATTTAATGAAATGGCACCTAGTCCTGAGGCACAGTTGAGCAAAGTAAGACTCTAAGATCCAGCTCCTGAATCTCCTCAAATCATTAGTCATGGTGACAAATGGAGTTGGGGTTATGGGCTCTACTGATTGGTTGGGCGGGAGGCTAGGATGTAGTTGATCATTGTATCAGGCCCAGATGTCAGCTATGGCATCTCTGGTTTGGCGAAAGTGTGGTCAGTAGGGTCATTTCACTTTCATTGGCCTGGGTCTGAAACACAGCTGAGGTCAAGATGTTACCTTTAGTTTGACCAAAACTCTTTCCCTTGATCAACAGACCTGAGACTTTATTTTTATAGCTGTTTGATGCTGAGTAGAACCTGCTGTTCTAAGGCAGCCGTCGGCAAACTACGGCCCACGGGCCGGATCCGGCCTGTTTGAAATGAATAAAACTAAAAAAAAAAAGACCGTACCCTTTTATGTAATGATGTTTACTTTGAATTTATATTAGTTCACACAAACACTCCATCCATGCTTTTGTTCAGGCCCTCCGGTCCAGTTTAAGAACCCATTGTGGCCCTCGAGTCAAAAAGTTTGCCCACCCCTGTTCTAAGGGCTAAATGAGTAAAGGAGTCAATGTTATAGTGTTAGTAGACTGGATAAAGCTAGCTTGAGTTAAGGAAAAGGTCATATTAAAGAAGTGACGTTTCTGTGCAGTTACATACCCTGAGATGACAGTATTTTTCAAAGACCTCAATTACTCTCTTTCCTTGACCACATCCAGTTAAACTCCACTAATTGTGCACTGATGGCTCAATTCTTTTCCACCATGCCCTAGGGTAGTGGTCGGCAAACCACAGCTCTCGAGCCACATGCGGCTCTTTGGCCCCTTGGGTGTGGCTCTTCCACAAAATACCATGTGTGGGCGCACACATACAGTGCAATTGAAACTTCGTGGCCCATGTGCAGAAGTCGGTTTTTGGCCTGGGAGAGTCTATTTTGAAGAAGTGGTGTTAGAAGAAGTGGGGGTACGTTTGCTGAGGTCGATGCCTCAGATTGAGGACATTTTTAGCAAAAGCCAGCTTAGGAGTACCCTAATTAAGTTAATAACAATGTACCTACCTATATAGTTTAAGTTTAAGAAATTTGGCTCTCAAAAGAAATTTCAATCGTTGGCTCTGTTGACTAATGAGTTTGCTGACCATTGCCCTAGGGCATACATTGCTCAACAAACTGAATCAATTTGTGCTTGCTTTAAAAAATAGTTTCTGAATTTAGTGTTTGATAAGTGCCTGACTCCAAGAGAGATTCCCCCACAACTCTTTTCCAAGTACTATCTTGCAAAAGATAGTTACTGGACTGACCTGTGATAGGCAGTTAGACAGACATGAGAAGAGTAAGGATGATGGGCCAGGTACAGAAGGTCACCAGGGTGGGAGGACTCAGGTGCTTGACAAGGGACGATCAATTGTAGGGTGGTTCTAAGCTTTTTTTCCTGTCAAGCCCCAGGGTGACATTTCCTCCCCTAGCATTTCTGTCATGTGGTTTGGACCCCCCTGACCTTTCCTCCCTAAAGATAACATCTATGCCTCAGTTGTATTTCAACTCCAGCCCAGATAAACAACAAAAACAGCCACTGATGTCAGGACCAACTGCATTGAATAATGACCCCCTGCCCTAGTGCAGGCCAATCAATAGCAGAGACCATAACTCTGAGAGAAGGAACCTGGAAAAATGCTGAATATTCTATTGAGATCCTCCCTAGGACCTCCCCTAAGGTATTCACCTTTAAAACCCTTAGGATGGAGGACCTAGTACACTTTCCCTCCCGGGAGCAGGCCCATGCCTTTCCCTTTTCCTTCCCCCTCCCTGCTCCAAGTACATTACCATTAGCTTCCTCACCCCCAAGCTCCAACGGCTCTTCCTTTGCCTCTATAACTTGTTTCCTAAGCCCATTTCTTCTAAGAATTACTTCTGCTACCTCTGTAATTTACCAAATAAGTGTTCTCTTAAGTTTGGGTCTAGACTGTGAATTCTTTCCTAGCCAGAACTCAAGTACAAAGGTTGATGAACCCAGGTTTTAGTCTGACCCCATGGATCAGACACCTGGTGCCATTCCCATGGCCTAAAACAAAAGGAATCTGACTTCCATATATAGCCAAGCAAATATAACCCATTACATATATGGTTTAAAGATAATCAACAGTCCTCAATTAAGAACTTGACAGCACCTTGTCACATATAATTTATACTAACTTTATTATGGTAATTACAGAGACCACCTAATTACCATAAAGTTAACTGGCTTTATTACCAGGAGAAACAACGTCTTCTATCTATATATTTATAACAGGAAATAGATTTTTAAATTGGACCAAGGTACCTACCAGTGTTAGGCTCTTACCCTTCTGCAGAAACTATGAGATAGAGACACAATCTACTTTAATATTTGCATTTCAAAATATTGGCTCTCTGGTCCTGGTGAAAATATTCCTGAGTTAAGAAGCTTATTTAGCCATTATAAAGATTCACATACATTTGAAAAAACAAAGATGGAAATTCTGAAGGGAAAGGAAAGAAGGAAAGGTGTCTTTTATTTTTCAACAGAAAGAATTAAGCTTTGTGTTGAAACCAAAATGTAGGTGTTTGAGTCTGAGTGCTTATCTCACAAAATTGAAGAATGAAGACACGGGCAAAAAAGATTAATGGAACCAAAGTTTATTGAGAGCAGCCAGTCCTAGAAAAGGTGTACCTGGGGTTTCAGGAGCAGGCTAGTGTCCAGAACTTCCTTTCCATTCCTTTCCATGTTACAGTCATGAGTAGACTAGTACCCAAGCTAATTAAAGTCTAATAGTCTATGTGTGGAGACCCACATGACCATAAGCCACATGGGCACAGGGATGTGCTCCTGGGCCACAAGAACCAATGTCAGGAACCCTTTGCATGCCAGGGAGAAGAGAGACAGCAAAAGGAAGCACACACCTTTTAATTTATTGGGTGGAGATAGCCTTACTAGCTCCTGATTGGTCTTTTGAAATAATTTTGCCTTAGCAACATCCTTGGGATTGGTTTATATACCTTACTGCCTTGTGATTGTTTATCTGCATGCTGTCTGTCTTAGCAATATCCATATATTTTAAAGTTCATGCCTCTCTTGTGCACCCTTCTTTCCCCGCCCAGTTGGGGTGTCTTAGTAACTCCACCTAGTTGGGTTCTTGGGTTTTACTTTCCCTTCCCACTGTCCCTTCAGGCCCTATCTACCTAGCTTTTTTTCTGTCTTCTCAGTATTTTTAATCCCTATTGCCATTACTTCTGCTAGTGCAAGTTATCTTAATTTTTTTTCTTTAGAACCTTTTTAGTATTCTAGGTCCTTTTTGTTTCCATTTACATTTTTCAAATCAGCTTATCAATTTCTCTAAACTGGAATTTTGAGTGGGAATGTAATGAATTTATAGCTTCATTATATCATTGACTTTTACTTTCCATGATGTATTGTATATGTCAACTTATTTAGATCTTTATTTTCTCTCAATAATGATTAGGACCAACACTGAAATACTGAATAGAAGTAATAAAAGCAGACTTTTTGCATTTCCTGATTTGTTGCAGAGGGTGGAAATATTAGTATAATTTACATTAAGATTCATGTTTTTTATTATATCTTTTTGTTTTATTTCATGTGGAAAATTCTCTTACATTTATTAAATGGAACTTATATTTAGAATGCTAATTATTTTATATATTAACTAGAGGCCCGATGCATGAAATTTGTGCATGGGGGGGACCCTCAGCCAGGCCTGCACCCTCTCCAATCCGGGACCCCTTGGGGGATGTCAGGCTGCTGGTTTTGGCCTGATCCCGCACCAACAGTTGGACACCCCTCTTGCAATTTGGGACCACTGGCTCCTAATGGTTCACCTGCCTGCATGCCTGATTGCCCCAACCACTCTGCCTGCCAGCCTGATCTCCCCCAACTACTGGCCTGGTCACCCCCAACTGCCCCACCCCCCCCACTGGCCTGATTGCCATCAACTGCCCCCTGCCAGCCTGATTGAGGTTGGGGGGTTGTTGGGGGCAGGGCCAGCCAGGGGGAGGGGCTGTGGATGGTGGGCCGGCCGGCCAAGCCCCCAAATGGGGTAGGGGGTGCCAATAGGGGGCCAGCGGCTTGGGGGAGAAGCCATGAGAGGTTGGCCAGCCAGCCCTGCCCATGATCAGATTGGGGGGGCCGATTTAGGGTGGGGCCGGGCAGGGAGAGGGGTTGCAGGAGATTGGCTGGCCAGCCCTGCCCCCTATTAAGGTGGGAGGTATGATCAGGGGCAGGCAGCCGCAGGGAAGGGCTGTAGGCCTATTGTGGTGGGGCAGGCTGATCAAGGGCAGGGCTGGAGGGGGGGGAAGGGAGGGGGCGTTTGGCGGCCAGCCTGCTTTTTTTTGGCAACTTCACGACTTCTATTTGTGGTGCCTGAGCTATGTCTCAAAAATACCTTCTCCCCCTGCCTGGGATGGCGTTGGGGAGGGGCCAGAAAAAAATAGAAGACATCCCTCCCAATTGCACACAGGCCCTATATACGGGCCCACCTGGCCCGGGCCGGTGGGATGCTTGGCACATTCTTGGATCCCTGCTCAGGGGCTGTAGGGGTGACTGATGGCAGCACATGTGAAAGGGGACCTCTGGGGGGCCACTCTAGTCCTGGCTACTGATCCTGGCACTTCCTGGTCCTCAGTTCCTTCCTGGTCCTGCCTGCATTTCAGGTCCCCCTACCTGGCTTAGCATCCTGTCTCCATCTTGGCCTCAGATGACTCCCTTGGTTCCTGGCGGCTCTGTCCTCCCCTCCCAGCCTGGAGATTCCAAGGGGAGGTTATGGTTTCTGAGAGACTTCCCAGCAGCCCTGTCACTCGTGTTCACACAGGGGAAGGGGTGCGTGTGGCAGAAGCAGCTGTATAAATGCAGGTGCAGGGGCAAGTCTTCTGGGGTCACTTAGTTTGCTTGATGACACGGATCAGGGCCGAGTTCTCCTCCTTGAGGTGCTGGTTGTCAGCTGCAGGTTGGACAGGCGCTTCAACTCCTCTTCCAGCTCAGTGACCTTGTGCTACAGGACCCTGTACTCAAATCTTTCCAGCTCCAGGAGGGCCGGCCTCTCTGCAAAGTGCTCCTGCCTCTGCGTGGTGTGCTCCAGCTCCACCTTGAGCTGTACCAGGCAGTGTGGTCTGTGTGAGGGCCTCATGAAATCTCTAGTTCTCAATGTGCATCTTTGTGTAGAGCTTCCTGAAGCCTCCCTAGGGCTCTTCTGATTCAGGCTGGGGTTCTGGGTTTAGGTCTTGCTGCCTCTGGAGGGGGAGGGCTGGATTCTGGGCTGATGTTGGCTGGCTTCGTCTCCGCCCCCTTCGTGGGCCCTCTCCTCTCCTTGCCAACTCTACGGTGCTCCCTGGAAGCCTGTGGTCCCTGTCCCAGTCCCTGCCCATCAGGCACCTCTACTCTCTGGGCAGGGTCATCAGATTTCTCAACCCCACAGACTTGGGGCTTCCAGGAAGGGTACAGGCTCTGTGTGTCTTGCTCAGGATGGGATAGTCCGATCAGGGGCAGGCCAGCAGAGGGGAGGGGCTGCGAGGTTGGCCATAGGCCCCAACCCTTGATCAGCCAATTTGCTGGCTACAGTGGGCATCATAGGGGCCGGCCCAATCAGGGCCATCTTCTGCGGGTTTGTGTCTCCGCTGGCTCTGGCCCCAGCCGACTAGCGCCCTGCTCTGGGCTGGGGCTGGGGTTGGGGTCCAGATCCCCTGCTGGCTCCGATCCAAGCTCTGGGATATGCCTGCATGTTGTTCTCTCAGGCTGGCTCCTCCTCCTGACCTGGTCGTAATAACTACGGCTCCTGACCTAATTTGCATATTACTTCTTTATATATATAGACTAGACGCCTGGTACACAAAAATTTGTGCACTGGCGGGGGAGGGGGGTGGGGGTATCCCTCAGCCCTACTTGTGCCCTCTCACAGTCTGGGGCCCCTCAGGAGATAACCACCTTCTGGCTTAGGCCCACTCCCTGGGTGGCAGATGGCAGGCCCGATCCCTCGGTGTCTGCTCCTCCGCCCCGGGTCGCGCACACGGCAGGGCCGATTCAGGGGTTGGGGCGCCGCCCCGGGCCAGGTCGCACACGGGATCCCCGGATGGAGGCTGGTTGATCACTGCTGCCCCGCCTGGCCACCCCGGGTCGGGTCGCACACGGGATCCCCGGATGGAGGCTGGTTGATCACTGCTGCGCCGCCCAGCTGCCCCGGGTTGGGTCGCACACGGGTGCCCGCTGCCCTGGGTTGCAGATAGCAGGCCTGGATGGCGGCAGGGCAGGCGGGATGGCGCTGTCCCACCCTGCCTGCAGTATGCAAATTAGCTGCCATCTTTGTTGGCATTTAATTTGCATATCACCCTGATTAGCCAATGGGAGGTGTAGTGAAGGTATGGTCAATTACCATGTTTGTTTATTATTAGATAGGACTAGAGGCCTGGTGCACAAAAATTTGTGCACTCGTTGGGGGGAGTGGTTCCCCTCAGCCTGGCCTGTGCCCTCTCACAGTCTGGGACCCCTCAGGGAATGTCCATCTGCTGTCTTAGGCCTGCTTCCTGGGGGATTGGGCTTAAGCTGGCAGTCAGACATCCCTCTGGCAGCCCGGGATTCCTCGGGGGATGTCCACTTGCCAGCGGGGAGCAGACCCAAGCTGCAGTCAGACATCCTTAGTGCTGCTGAGGAGGCGGGAGAAGCTCCCACCACCACCGCTGTACTGGCAGCCGTCAGCCTGGCTTGTGGCTAAGCAGAGCTCCTGCATTGAGCGTCTGCCCCCTGGTGGTCAGTGTGTGTCATAGTGACCAGTTATTCCCTGTCATTCTGCTGTTAGGGTCAATTTGCATATTACCCTTTTATTATATAGAATAGGGGCCTGGTGCATGGGTGGGGGATGGCTGGTTTGCCCTGAAGGGTATCCCGGATCAGGGTAGAGGTCCCACTGAGGTGCCTGACCAGCCTGGGTGAGTGGCTGATGGCTGTTTGCAGGTTGGCCATAGCTCCTTCAGGGTGTGGGTCCCTGCTGGGGTGCCTGGGCAGCTTGGGTGGTGAGGGGCTGATGGCTGTTTGCAGGCTGGCCACAGCCCTGAGCCACCCAAGCTCCCAGTGGAGGCTGGCTGGAAGCAGGTATCTGGGATTTATTTGTCTTCTATAATTGAAACTTTGTTGCCATGAACAGAGGCTATAGCCAGCCAGGGCAGGCGGGAAGCTTGGCTTCCTCCATCACCAGGGGCAACCAAGCCTCCTGCTTGCTCCAGCTCCATGGCTGCCTGCCTCCATCTTGGTTGGGTTAATTTGCATATAGTCGCTCTGATGGGCTGGCGGGCGTGGCTTGTGGGCGTGGCTTGTGAGTGTAGCGGAAGTATGGTCAATTTGCATGTTTCTCTTTTATTAGATAAGATTTTGTGAACAACCATCCTACCTAATGTTTTTATTGTTTGTTTCCTTACATTTTCCAGTTAATTCTTTTTTTAAAAAATATATTTCTTATTTCTTTATTGATTTTAGAGAGAAAGGGAGAAGGAGAGAGAGATAGAAACATCAATGATGAGAGATAATCACTGATCGGCTACCTCCTGCACACCCCCCACTGGGGATCAAACCTGCAACTCAGGCATGTGCCCTTGGCCAGAATCAAACCTGGGACCCTTCAGTCCGCAGGTTGACACTCTATCCACTGAGCCAAGCTGGCCAGGGCATCAGTTAATTCTTTTAGGCTTTTCAGGAATACAATTATTTGTGTTTATTTGAAATGTTTGTGCATGATTTATTTTTCTTCTCAAGTGCATTTTTAGGACTTCCAGAATTAAAATGTAATTATTGTGGGCACCCTCATATTATCCCTGAAATTAATGAATATGCTTCTAGTATCTTTTATTCATTCACTTATTTTGGGCCCATAATTTTCTAGTTAATTTGTTTCTCCATTTACCTAGGTTGACTTTTTATAAAGAAGATGGTATCAACAAAAGAAAAATTTGCAAGAAAATTACCAAATATGTAATAAATAAATGTTAGTAATAATGCAAATACAAAGTTTGAATAGCCATAGAAAACAATGTTTAGAAACAAATGTAATCTTCTCTCCACAGCTATTCTGAATTTGCAGTTTGGCAATCTTTGCACTATATTTTATTTTTTACCCTCTGTACATTTAGTCTGGAATGAGACCAATTTAGCTAGTCACAGTATGAGCAAACCCTGGGGTGAATGTGATTTAAAATAGTATCTGAGGAACCTCCATACTGTTTTCAAAAATGGCTGTGGTAATTTACATTCCCATCAACAGTGCTCAAGGGTCCCCTTTTCCCCACATCCTCACTAACACTTGATATCTCTTTCTTTTTTATAATAATCATTCTAACAAATGTGAGGTGACATCTCATTGTGGATTTGATTTTTATTTCCCTGATTAGTAGTGATACTGAGCATTATTTTATGTACCTGTTGGCTATTCGTATGTCTTCTTCGGAAAATGGATATTCAGTTTATTTGTCCATTTAAAAATCAGAATAATTATCTTTGTGTGCTATTGAGTTGTATGAGTTCCTTATATATTTTTATATCAGCCCTTTATCAGATATATAGTTTGCAAATATTTTCTCTCATTCCATAGGTTGTCGTCTCAATTTTTTGAATTTTTTCTTTTGCTATGCTGAGCTTTTTGTTTGATATAATATGGAAGTTGCTAAAGAAATTATAAATAGAACTACCACATGATCCAACAATCCTGCTTCTGGATATTGACAAAGATCCTTTGCTTGACCAAATTTAGTTCAGTTTCCTGAGCCTACTCTTAGGCTTATCTGTGCACTTCCTTTTAAAATATAGTTTTAACAAGATCCTTGTTAAATTAGTTTAACCAGAACCTCATCCTTAATAACAGATATACAAGCTTGTTCTAAATCAACATAATGTTTTTACACACAGGTCTATACTCTATGCCAGTGCCAGTCAGAGAGAGATTATGCAATTATAAAATTGTGTTTCTATTGATGTAGTTTGAATATTTTGCATGTAATATTGCACATTTCTCTCTATCCGTTAAGTCACAGCTCCGAGGCATCTTGTCAAGAGATACTATTGCTCCTGCTAGAAAAAATTCCCCAAACAGCTGAACTTCTCTCTAGCCTCTCCTCTCTAGTTTCTACCAACCTAATGTTGTGCTGGACAATGGATGAAGCAGAATGCCAGGTTAAGAGAAGAAATTTAAAGCCTACATATTCCTTGAGATGATAAGCTTATATACAGAGGATAACTGGCTATACCAATTCTTTATAGTATAAAAAAGTTAAGTCCCCTAATTTACTTCCTATTGGGTTTTTATAATTCAACTAGAGGACTGGTTCACAAATTTATGTATGGGTAGGGTCCCTCAGCCTGGTCGGCAATTGAGGTCTAACAGAGGGCCATCTAACCAGGAAGAGGGGCTGCAGGAGGTTGGCCAGCTGGGGGGAGGGGTCGGAGGATGTTGGCTGGCCTGTGGGAGGGGTCACAGTATTTTAGCCAGCCGGACCCCCTAATTGGGGCTATCAGGGGCACAGGGGGGAGAGGGGCTGCAGGAGGTTGGCTGTGGGAGTGCACTGACCACCAGGGGGCAGCTCCTTCATTGAGCATCTGCCCCCTGGTGGTCAGTACACGTCATAGCAACTGGTCGAATGGTCGTTCCAGTCATTCCGGTCATTCGGTCCTAAAGGTTGCATATATATAAAATTTATATATATAAATTTTAATTGCATTAAAATATAATTTATTTGATAAACATTTTTATGAGTAAGTTGATTTTAGGCATATGAAAATAATAGTGGCTTGACTTTTTCTAACTTCAAATTATATATAACAATGCATACAGTTTTATTTTAAAATATTTTTAAATTAGCACATGTGATAAAAATAAATTTATTTTTGGGTTTTGAGTCATTACTACCATTAAGTTAGTATATAGAAACAAACAATTTGCTTAGAATGTTCATTTGATGATAAGACACCAACTAAGTCTCAGTAGAACTTTATTATTCTGTATACATACCAGGCAAATTAATTTTCAGGAATTATATGCTGTAATAATATTTGAAAGTTTTATGTCCACAAACTTTTACAGATGTTTTACAAAACAACTATCTTTTTAGCATTTATATAAAATACAGTTTAAAATTAATTAATATTAATAATTTCTTATGTCACAAATCTAAAAAATGTAGAACATAATATGTTAAATATGGAAAAGACTTAAGGAGTAATATAATCTAGTGGATTATAGGTATGTCTGTCTGTGACTCATACTGTGAAATAATTTTTACTTTTTTTACCAGGTATAAACACACACACACACACAGTCATAACTTTTCAAATGATTCATGAAACAATATTAATCCTTATTAAATTAAATGAACATTAATACTTTCTTTTATATTTTATTAATAAATCCTGCTTATAACCATCTGAATTTATTTAAGAACTAAAGATGTTTCAAAAAGTATTTTAAAAATACTTATATAACTTTCTCATTTTATTGATGAGGAAATTAAAGCTCAGAGTAGTCAAATTCAACTTCACACATGGAAAAAATCTTTTTTTTTTCTTTTAGTTTAATTACTATGCCTCTTCTTTGGGAGAATATTATACATAAACTGTGAGACTGGGTATTTCATTTTCAACTTTACTTTCAAATTGAATATAACTTCATTTTTGCTCATATGCATCAGTTTCCAAACACATGCAACTTCTAAAGATTATGTCTTGGGTTCAGGGCAACCACTTGAAAGGTGAACCCATTAAATAGCTGAGTGGGTTGTAGATCAACTTTTTTATTCATTTCAATATACACTTATATTTTAATTAAATATTAAATTAGATGAAAACAGAAAAAAATAAAGATTATGGCTTGAGTTCAATGCTCTTTGTCACAATGACCTATCTAGTTTTCTGATTCAATTTCATACTACATTTGGATACCTATTCTTTATTTATTGCCTTCTCTTCTCCACTGGTGTCTTTGAGTCTTTGAGAGGAGTTAGCTTGACACACAGGCAGACAGGGCAGGGGTCCAGTAGAAAACAAAGTCAGGTGGAACATAGGTAGGGGCAGACACGAAAGTTTGAGCAAACCTAATCACAGACACCAACCATGCAGAAATAATAGAATATTTTTGGACTCAGAGCAGGAGGCATGTGAAACCAAGGGAGGACCTGCTATAACAAGGTGAACTGATGCATAGGAACAAGGAAAGTTTAGGTCCATTGGTGGGCAAGAACAATGAGGGAATCAGATGTCGACACAGGTAGATATAAAGCAGGCTTATAGCACATATATACACCTAGACTGACTAGCTTCACTGGAAACCCATTATTGGGTCCCTTCCCCATGTGGGGAATCTGAATCTGCTGGTAATAAATTTTCCACACTTTTGCTTAAATCTTCTGTTCTGCAATTTTATTCTTTGCCTTCAGAAGACCCTGGGAAAAAAACCTCAGCTTGCCATTCCAGTTAGCATCTTCATTCTTTTTGTTTTGGAGGGCTTAGGGTCATGGCCTATACTTGTATACTAACGGCTTAAGGTTATATTACTTTCTCTTTGTTCAGATGCATTAAAATTCTTCTACCCTGCCTCTATTTTCCTTAAATGGTTCTAGAAAAACAAATTTCTGTTGTTGCTAAATAGATAATATAGATAATTCTTTCATATAACAGAATCACATAAACTTAAAAGACTTTAGAAAATGCCCTAAAATAGACAGGATTGAAATCCAGGAGATTTCAAACATTAAGCCAAGACAGTGGAGTGGCTGGTTTTGTTTGTAAGAAATTTTACCATTTATCAAAGCACTTGATGAAAAGTAGCTACCACTTCTGTTTTTGTCTAACATTTACCGAGAAACTCTGTAAATATACATGGTAATAATTCCATTCTTCCATACTGAGTCTAGGGTACATCTTACCATAGGGTATTTTTAAAACCAGTAATTCTATAGTCATACATAAATGATTATCACTTAATGAGAGAAGAGTGCAGATTTAAGTGGATGAAATGAAAAGCTTACATTTACATTAATACTAGAGGCCCAGTGCACAAAATTTGTGCACTGGGGGGTGGTGTCCCTCAGCCCATCCGGTGCCCTCTCACAATCCAGGATCCCTTGGGGGATGTCGGACTGCTGGTTTTACCCAGTAGACATAGGACAAAATGAAGATATGAACCACAGATATGTTTATTTCAGAAAAATTTCAGAAAAGTGTCTCTTGTCTTCTTAATGATAGTCATTCTAACAGGAGTGAGGTGATATCTCATTTGGGTTTTGATTTGCATTTCTCTGTTGATTAGTAATGTTCATGTACTTGTTGGCCATTTGGATATCTTCTTTGTAAAAATATATATTTAGTTTGCCTATATTTTAAACTGGATTTTTTAATTGTTGTTGTTATTGTTAAGTCCAGGTATTAAAAAGAGTGCAGTGAAAACATAATAGTGCTTTCTTTAGCCTGAGTCTTTGAGTGACAGTGTGTAACAGAGTCCTTCCCATGTGAAATATACACTGTGAGGAGAAAGTAAACTTGTCTATATATAAAAGGCCAAGTGACTCACTGTACATCCATCTGACTGTTCGACTGACCGACCGGCCCGTGCATATGATGCACACTGGCAATTTAAAAATAAACATTGACTCGCGCATGCGCGATACATATAAAGCTCTTGCTGGTGCCAATCACATGCATGTTTTAATTTTATAATATTATATTATATATACTATTTTGAATGTGATTTTTTGTAGTTACATGATTACTGTATGAATCTTTCTACTAATTAATTTCCTTTTAATGTGCACAAATCTGTACTCTGGGCCACTAGTGTTAATATATTGATTCAGAGGGTAGCTGATTGGATTCAATCCTTATTTTAACCCTCTACTATAGGGCAATATTCAGAATCAACCAACCACATTAACAAGAACAGAAATAACACATGAATAAACACAACACACACACACACAAAAAAAAAAACAGTTTCTAAATTGATTATTTGCAAGTCTAGTTGAAGAGAAATTTGTCAATATAATTAAAGAGCAATTTAATAAATCTGAGGTAATCTGATACTTAAACTTGTTTTATGATGGAATACTAGGCCAGAGGAGTATAGTGTCAAGATTTCTGTCCTGGAGAACTTGTATGGAGAAACCAAGATGGGGGCATAGGTTAACGCCGGAGATTGCTGCCTTGAACAACCACTTCAAAAAACAACTAAAAGACGGAACGGACATCATCCAGAACCACAGGAAGGCTGGCTGAGTGGAAATTCTACAACTAGGAGGAAAGAGAATATCATACCCAGACTCAGAGGAGGCGCAGTGCTGAAGTGAAATACTAAGGTGCGGAGTGCACGTGGAGCGGGCTGGAGGCGGAGGGCGCGGTTGTTGTTTTCAATCGGGAGGGAGTTTCAGACTCTGAGCTCCAGATCCGGGTGAGTCTCTAGGGACCCAGACTCAAACGGGAGAAGTGGGACTGTCTGGCTTCGGTCGGAACTCGAAGGCAGCTTTCTCTCCGAGGTTTGCAGCGGTTGCTGGGACTCTGTGAGGCAGAGCCCCTAGGGACAGAACTGAGAGCAGCCATAACTGATCGCTCCGGCCCGCCCTGTAGATCCCTGGGGACCGACCCCGCCCAAGCCCCGCACAGAGCCATTTGCTGGATAGCCTCAGGCAAAGGCTAGATTAGCACCGCCCTAGAGATCCAGCACAGAAGCTCTCCCACTGCAGACACAGCAGACTCTCATAGCCAGTTAGCCTGGAGGTCAAATCACCCCCGGTATTGCCGACAACAATCAAGGCTTAACTACAACAAGACTGCGCACAAAGAGCACTAGGGTGTGCACCAAGAAAGCATAAAAAATGCGGAGACAAAGACACAGGACAAAACTGTTAATGGAGAATATTGAGTTCAGAACCATACTTTTAAGGTCTCTTAAGAACTGTCTAGAAGCCGCCGATAAATGTAGTGAGATCCTCAAGAAATCTAATGAGACCCTCGATGTTATGATAAAGAACCAACTAGAAATTAAGCATACACAGACTGAAATAACGAATACTATACAGACTCCCAACAGCAGACCAGAGGAGCGCAAGAATCAAGGCAAAGATTTGAAATGCAAAGAAGCAAAGAACACCCAACCGGAAAAGCAAAATGAAAAAAGAATCTGAAAATACTAAGATAGTGTAAGGAGCCTCTGGGACAGCTTCAAGCGTACTAACATCAGAATTATAGGGGTGCCAGAAGATGAGAGAGAGCAAGATATTGAAAACCTATTTGAAGAAATAATGACAGAAAACTTCCCCCACCTGGTGAAAGAAATAGACTTACAAATCCAGGAAGCACAGAGAACCCCAAACAAAAGGAATCCAAAGAGGACCACACCAAGACACATCATAATTAAAATGCCAAGAGCAAAAGACAAAGAGAGACTCTTAAGAGCAGCAAGAGAAAGAAACTCAGTTACCTACAAGGGAATACCCATACAACTGTCAGCTGATTTCTCAACAGAAACTTTGCAGGCCAGAGGGAATGGCAAGAAATATTCAAAGTGATGAATACCAAGAACCTACAACCAAGATTACTTTATCCAGCAAAGCTATCATTCAGAACTGAAGGTCAGATAAAGAGCTTCACAGATAAGGAAAAGCTAAAGGAGTTCATCACCACCAAACCAGTATTATATGAAATGCTGAAAGGTATCCTTTAAGAAGAGGAAGAAGAAGAAAAAGGTAAAGATACAAATTATGAACAACAAGTACATATCTATCAACAAGTGAATCTAAGAATCAAGTGAATAAATAATCTGGTAATCATAATAGAATCAGGGACATAGAAAGGGACTGGACTGACTATTCTTGGGGGGAAAGGGGTGTGGGAGATGCCGGAAGAGACTGAACAAATATCGTGCACCTATGGATGAGGACAGTGGGTGGGGAGTGAGGGCAGATGGTGGGGTGGGAACTGGGAGGAGGGGAGTTATTGGGGGAAAAAAGAGGAACAAATGTAATAATCTGAACAATAAAGATTTAATTAAAAAAAAAAGAAAAAAAAGATTTCTGTCCTGATATTTACTTCAACATCTCCAACAATTTATTTCTCTAAGTAATTTTGTTATTTCATAGAGTACTTATATTTGCAATGCCATACATTTCAAATAACTGTATTATGAGGAATTCCCTCTACTCATAAGAAAAAGTTTTGCCAGAAATTCTACAGCACTTCCTGTCATTCCTCTGATTCTGGGTAAACATGACATGAAACAGAGTTTTCATTCACAGTATTGTTTATTGACAGCTCTTTTATCACATTTATATATGAATATTAACACTATTTCCAACTAAAGAGAAAAATCTATTAAAAATGAAAGTTTCAACTCAAGTGTGAATGTTCCAACATATTTATACTTCTATGTCCATAGAGTGAATTTTAACTATACTTTTAAGAACTTTATACCAGAGAATTTATTGCTGAAATAAATCAGTCTCTTTTTGCTGAAAGCTCCATAGCAATTGAATTATTTTTCAGAACTTGAAAGATTGGGTGAATCTTTATTTTATTATGAATTGTAAACATTGCTCTAAGTGAATTTGAGCCAAGGAGATATAAAAAGAGGAACAAAATAAAAAAGAACTATATTATTGTTTTGACCTTACTTGTTTCCACACTTGCGCATGAGAAATGTTTAGGTTACTTTGCTATGAAGGAAAATATTTGCATTTTTTATGTGTTCAAATCTTAAACTTTCTATTTTGTTTTCTAAATTAAGTACCTCAGTTTTAGAAAGACATTAAAGAACAGAGAGGAGCTTGGCTGACATGGGTCAAAGTTGAGTGTCAACCTATGAACCAGGGGGTCACTTTTCGATTCCCAGTCAGGGCACATGCCTGGGTTGCGGGCTCTATCCCCAGTGAGGGGCGTATAGGAAGCAGCCAATCGATGATTCTCTTTCATCATTGATGTTTCTATGTCTCTCTCCCTCTCCTTTCCTCTCTAAAATAAATAAACAATATATTAAAAAAAAAAGAACAGAGAGGAGAGTTGCCTAATTTTTCAACAGCTGAAATGGTGCTTTCCTGGAGAATACAGTTTAATCAAAACTTATACAAAAGGGGAAGCCAGTATATCAATAAAGGTGTACATATATAGCTAAAATTTAAACAGGCAGAGAGTTAAATTCCAATCAAACATCAGAATATTTATGAATATTTGATGTACATTAGCTACTTAGAAGATTGAGTCCCCCTTATTTTCACATTTCTTGGCATCATGAGATGCTAGAAACTGCTTGCAGACTATTTACTCTAAGAAAACAAATTTTTTTTAACTGCTTTGCTTTCAGTTTTTTGTTTGTTTTGTTTTGTTTTCAGAGTGTAGAAAGAGGGAGGAGGGTGAAAGAGAGAAACCTGGAAGAGAGAAACGTCGAGAGAGAGAGACAATTGGTTGCCTCTCGAATGCACCCCCAGTGGGGCTGGGGAACCTCCAAATGAGGTATGTGACCTTGACCTCCTTGAGTAGGATATGAACTCATAACCCTTCGGTCCACAGGCCCAGGCTCTAACCACTGAGCAAACTTTCCAGGGCTAGTACTTTCAGTTTTTAGGGAATTTAGATTCAGCCCAGTTGTAGCCATAGGAATCAAAGTAAAAGGAGGGGGTAAGAGAATGAGGAGAAAGAGCAGGAGTGAGAAGAGGAGGAGGAAAGCAGCAAAGTTCCTATTTACTTTTCTTATTGTTACCATTATGACTATATTCTCTTGTCTTTGTATGGTGGGAAAGATTTGGACTCAGAATATTATTACCAAGTAAAGAAAGCACATTAAAGTTTCTAATCATAAACTTCATGATTACTCCCTGTTTCCTTATTTATATTGAGTGACTCGCAGTACCTGTAAGATTATTCAAAAAATATTGAAATTAAAAAAATCAAATAATGAAATACAATATTAAATTAAATAGGTCTGAATATTAATTTGGTGTACTATATAAATGTTCAAATAATAATTTGGAATCTTGAATAAGGAAACTAAAATTATAATAATTAAAATCCATCTTCCCCAGTCAATCATATATAAACTTTTTTATGTCCTCTTTAATTAGTTTTATTTGCTGCCATATTTCATTAACCTAGAAATCCTGAGTGGGTACCTTGCTAGGTATTAGTTGATTAATACACAGTGCTCATATATTATATGCTAATTTTCTATTCATGAAAAGTTAATTATCAGTCTCTAATAATCTGTTTTGCTAACTATGACTCCATGAAGATATTCATTTTGCAGTAGAATTTAAATAAATATGGATAAATTTTCCTAAAAGAAACTTTGTCTTATTTTGAGTTGGTACTTCTTTTTTTTTTTTTACTATAGTTTTATTTATTTCAGAGAGGAAGAGAGAGGGAGAGAGAGAGATAGAAACATCAATGATGAGAGAGAATCATTGATTGTCTGCCTTCTGCAAGCCTCCTACTGGGGGGATTGAGCCCACAACCCTTGACCGGAATGGAGGCCAACTCTCTATCCACTGAATGGCCTTCAGTCTGCAGGCCAATGCTCTATCCACTAAGCCAAAGCAGTTAGGGCGAGTTGGTAAGTTTTTTATTTTCTCCAGGTGTGAAATAATCATAGTCCATGAGCATAAAAATGTGGCAGTAAATTAAAGATCTCTTTGATTATAGAGTTTAATTTGGAGTATTAAGAATTCTTTTAACTGTTAATATATTATGTTAAAATGTTTGTTTTAATTTTTGGGAAAATTAATCCAAGGGGTTCATTGTATAAGAGGAAAAGACAAAGTCTACTGTCTTCCTATTTTAAACAAGTGTTTTTCTTTGCTGAAAGTTTGAAAATCTAAATCTTATATCCTGAGAAAATATATTAAACAATGAATGGATCTGATACCATTTATTTTATTTTGGAACTACCGAAAAGTTTGTATATCATTAAAGCAAAAATATATTTATTTTCTTTTTTTCCAGGGTCTAAATGAACAAATCACTATTATTTTTTGCTTGTCATTTCAATTTATAGGTATCATACAGTGAGATTCCTAGAAATGCTTTTATTTACAATCCAAAAAAACCGTGTTTTTTTAATAATGATAATTTGATTATGTTTGACAAAAGTATATAACTTAAATATTATCTCATAATTTATTCAGGCTTATTTTAGCATCCTGACATGGAAAAATTATGCATTTAATGCTGATTAATTACTAACATGGTGAGACTTAACCATCTGCTTTTTTATTGTTATGAGTATAATATTTGGGACAATGAACAACATATTAAAAATATGAATATATATATATATATATATATATATATATATATAATGAAATAACTCTAGGGGCATGAAATTATTATATTTTTTTTCAGTATTAAAAATAATTTGATGGTTCTTCCTGCTACATAAACTGTATTTTACTTATTTGGACTGCCAAAGCCTTGGAAGCCCACTTTGCTATTTGTTATACTAGTAGGTGTACAAAATCACCTCATTTCATACTGATGAAACTAGTTTGTTTGTAATTCTTAAATGGCAAGCATAGAATTTCCTTTCTTATTAGGTTTATTCAGGGGGGCAGACACATAAAATTAAATATATGCATTAAAAAAAAATTAGGCCTCTTTCAATTCCCATGACAAGCAACAGACTTTAGGTATATTGCATTAATATTATACACAGTATAAAATATTCCAGACATTTTATTTTATTTTATTTTTAATATATTTTATTGATTTTTTACAGAGAGGAAGGGAGAGAGATAGAGAGTTAGAAACATCGATGAGAGAGAAACATCGATCAGCTGTCTCCTGCACATCTCCCACTGGGGATGTGCCCGCAACCCAAGTACATGCCCTTGACCGGAATGGAACCTGGGACCCTTCAGTCTGCAGGCCGACGCTCTATCCACTGAGCCAAACTGGTTTTGGCCAGACATTTTATTTATCCTAGATAAGCATTAATCCATTTAATCCTCACAACAACACCAGGAATATTATATTACTAGAGGACCACTGCACAAATTCGTGCATGGATGGGGTCCCTAGGCCTAGCTAGCTATTGAGTCTTATCAGGGTCTGGCTGGCTGGGGGGAAGGGCCTTGGGAAGTTAGCTGGATGCTGCCCCCCTCCCCCAATTAGGGCTGATGGGGGTGTCAGCCTGGCAGGGGGAGGGACTGCAGGAGGTTGGCCAGCCATGGGAGGTTGGCTGTGGGAGTGCACTGACCACCACCGGGCAGTTCCTGCATTGAGCATCTGCCCCCCTGGGGGTCAGTGCACATCATAATGAGTGGTCGACCAGTAGTTCCGGTCATTCTGGTCGTTTGGTTGTAATGGTCTCTTAGATATATATATATATATATATATATATATATATATATATATATATATATATATATATATCGAGAGAGAGAGAGAGAGAGAGAGAGAGAGAGAGAGAGAGAGAGAGAGAGAGAGATCTTCACAGGAGAGGAAGCTAAGGCACAGATAGGTTAATTTGTCAAGGACACAGTTCAAGTTAATGGAGGAGACAAGATTTAAACCCAGGTAATATAGATCCAGAGCTCCAAAGTTCTTATTTCTGAATTGTATTGACTAATATAAATCATAATTATTGATGAAAAGCTTTAAAATGCACAGTATTATCCTAAGAATAGCTGTCTGGAGGCCTTTGTAACTTGTCTATTACGTCTTTTCTCTGAGACTGTTTCTGCTGTCTGCTTTTTTTTAGAAGAATGAATTTGTTAACTCTTGTCTTATCTTTGTAATGTTATTCATTTGAGCCTGGCACACATTTTAGATACAAACTGTAGGTGAACCTCCTAAAACACAGCAGTTTTATATCAGGAGATTGTAGCACTTTTGTGATTAGTTTTCAGGCATGCAATCAAAAATTTTGTTACCATTGGTTGATGAAGTACCAGCATTTTGCAATAATTTTCTGTCCATTGCCTCAAACTCCACATTTTCCCCATGATGCCACTTCTGCTCAGTTGGAACACTCCTTCTACTGTAACAAATAATGCTTTTATTAAAGTATAAATTAAAAATTATAGTGCCTTATTTTTCACAACATTAATGGGACTTTTTATTTGAAAAATTTGAGTACATCCAGAAATATGGCAAGATGGTAAATGAAATGCCATCAGCATTATGAGAGAAAAACAATTGGAAGTCTCTACTCTAAGCCCATAAATAAATAGGCAGTTGGAAATTTAATTTCTAACTCCACATGAAGTATATTTTTGGTCTCTACACAATTATTGCAAACCATTTATTTCAAATCAATATATTGGGTATATTTGGGCTGCTAAATAGTAACACATTTTCCCATGCTCCCTACATAAACTCAATAGTATCAGCAATCAATAACCACATCACTCTGTCTGCTGTTAGAGGCTGTTGTATACAAATCCCAAAGGTGATATTATAAACTCTTAAAGCCCCTTCTTTCCCATGTATTTTTCTTAGATTTCAGGTCTATGTGTGATGGGATTTAGCAAATATTCTGAATCTGTCCATATTCAAATAACTAAACCTTTGGCTTTACAAATTCCAAAGCATAATCCTGATAATCACCAGTGATGATATAGGCTTGAAAATTTTATATTCCACAATAAACAATTTATGCCACACAGTATGAATGACCCTTGCACTTCTCTATCAAGGCAGAAAATCTGTGTAGCCATAGAGTCCCTGAAATTGTCGAAGTGTCTCTATCCACAGTTTTTTAGAGGATTTTTAACTTCCATTTTTTTTATTGTTTTGCTTTTTAACTTCATATTTTAAATATATCTCTCTCAGGAAGTTAAACTGCTAAGCCTCAAAGGTTAAACTATATGTGGAGTCTAAGGAAATCAATTTCTGTCCCTGATTCCTAGCAGTTCCAAAGAACAAATTCTATAAGTCTTCTATATTTCAAGTGCATTTGTATAAATTTAACCAAAACATTTGGTAGTATTGCTACTTCAGTGAAATATAAAATTAAATTGGGCTTAACATAATGAAGGAATCAAATAAAATACAGATTTAGGGGAAAAAAAAGAAACTTATTATATTGACTTTCAGTTAACCGGAGGCTACATACTAAACAATGCTAGTTTTTGTTACAATATTGACTCCTGAATGGGTGTCAAATATAAGTCCTTGTATGCTCATCAGAAGTAAATAAAACTTCATTCTAGGTATACACTGTTGACACTTAATAAATATTGCAAGATTGAAGTAGCAGTATTATGTAAAAAGCCTATTTGTTGAGTGAAAAGACAGACACTTGTCAGATTCTTTTACTGAAAATACCAAGAGAGAGTTCAAATTCTGCTGTGCTAAAAATTTTTGTATACCTATTATTTGACATAAGGGAAAACATTTTTAAGGCATGGGTAGAAGTGAGAGAGAAACATAAACATAAACATATTCCAGAGCCACAATATAAGTTTATGGTTTCTCTCTTGAGATAAGTATCTGTTGCCTTTGAAGAAACATTTTGTTGTTAAATTATTCTTTGGTGATCCATTGGACATAATAACGTATAGAGACATTCTTCTGAAGTGACTCCAATAATTCTGTTTATACAATGGGCTGTGTTAGTTTCCTCCTCTTTCTAACAATTTCTTTAATACAATAAGGAAACACTAGTATATTTGCATTTCTCAATAAGTTTGCATTATGGTCTGCAAACACAGCTTGGACTATTTTGAGATAGAGCTAAATTTTGCAGCCACTAACTGCTTGTTCAGTGGGGAGCCCCAAGTGATGCTTCAACTAAGAACACGATGTGTGAACAACCTATAAAAACATGTAACTTTGATTTTCAGTTAATGAAGGTGTATTAAAAACATCATTTTAGCTATGCTCCCTCCCCAAACATCACTAACATTATAGGTAAGCCATTTTTTAAGAAATAATCGAATAAAAACTAAATAATGGAAGATAAGGTAGAAAAAAATGGAAACTGAAAAGCAGACAGATGTATGGTAATTGAACTACCTCTAAGTCTAATAAAAGTAATATTAAGGGAGATGAATCTCAAGATGGTGATGGGGGAAACTGTAAAGCAATCTAATTTATATTCCAGAATGCCCCAAAAGATCCTGAATTATCAGCACCATATACCTTTGGAAAGATTGGTTAGCAGTGTATCTGAGAAGAAATGATATAACCTCTCCAGATTCCTTCTACCACATATACTAGTGTTACAGAATTTATAAGGCAGCCAAAGAACACACAGGAGTACTTGGAGACAAAGGAAAAACCCATTTATTTTCAGATGTTTCACATGTACGAGTACAGTGACTCAGGGGAGACTGTTTCTCTCCAAATCCTAAGCAAACCAATATGGAGAAAGCTTTGCTTTCATACCAGCAGTTCTCAACCTGTGGGTCGCGACCCCTTTAGGATCAAACACCCTTTCACAGGGGTCACCTAAGACCATCGGAAAACACATATATAATTACATATTGTTTTTTTGATTAATCACTATGCTTTAATTATGTTCAATTTGTAACAATGAAATTGGGGGTCACCACAACATGAGGAACTGTATTAAAGATTCGCAGCATTAGGAAGGTTGAGAACCACTGCTTTATACCCTTTGGTTTCTTTGTCTCCCAAATATGGGATGGGACTCCCGGATTTTTTGAGGATTTTGCAAAAAGCCCCATGTGTTGGGGTGGGGGCTGTGAGACCACACCTAAAGGCTTGGCCTGGCGTTAGTACTGATAACCCCCTTCGGGGGTTGTTCATGGTTTATAGCCTCTGTAAAATTGGAGTAGTACTTAGGTAAACAGGTCTTACAAACCAGATTGTGGAGAAAGGGGCAGTGACTTAATGATAGGCTATCAGGAATGTGCATTAGCTTACTGGCACAGATTCAGATGGCTAGCCCCCCCAAAATGTCTCATTTTCCCAATCATTCCCCCCTCTCTTGATCCTCAAGCTGATTTTCAGCCTTGGGGATTCAATAGAAGACTCAAAGCTAGGGAGTAGGGTTTTCAGCAGCTCAGTTGTGTCTTTTTTCATCTTCATCACCCAAGAGATTGTGATGGTAGTCCAGAGATCTGTCTGGAGTAACATCTGGGGCTTTAGGGCTTATTGGTTCTCTCTATTAGCTGTTCTAAGCCTGTTGGCTTTCTTAGAGGAAGAGAGAGGGAATCTGCACAAGTTTCTTCATTTCCAGCTTCAGAGCAGTTGGAGTGGTGAGAAGCACATCTCAGGGTCCCATCTATTTCTTCTCCAGTTGGCCCATTGTCCTTGCTCTGCTCATGTCTGTCTAACTGCCTAATACTCCCCCTCAAGGATCCTGGGTTTGAATCCTTTCAGGGAAAATGGACGTCGGTGGGCTCCTCTGGCTACTTCCATGCTGAAAAGGGACGGAGTTTTCTTTCAGAGCCAAGAGATCCTTGATTTCTATCAGAGGGATGATGAGGCCTGGGGACAGAAGGAGGTGGGCTTGTGACCTGGTAGAGATAAACTGTATTATAAAATTTAGTATTATTGATCAATTAGAACAGCAAGGGTTACAACAAATGGTCTGGTGGAAGGGAAAGAAAAATTTTCAGTTCTAATAACTTCTATTGAAATAGAATTTTTCTCCTTAAAGTCACCATTATGTTTATTAAAAGAGCCAGATTAAGACCAATTCATCTCTTGCATTCAATTTGACCTGATTGTTTGCATAAACACAACAAGAATGGTAACTGACCACCTTTGCCGGAATTTCATGATTGAGTCACAATGTGCCCCATAGGGCAGGGAAGCCAAGCCATCCAGCAGCAGTTGGGCCTGCCTGCAGTATCTGCTGAGTTAGGTGAATTCCTCACCGGCAGTGACTCCACCCAGGCCTGTGCCCTAGGCTTCAAGGCCCATCTCAGCAGCCCCCTACTTGTCTCAGCCTAGAGTGTGTGGGGGTTACTCAGGGACGCAGAGGCATTCTCGTTGCTCCCCTTCCACTCTGACCAACTGCCAGCGATGGCAGGGTATGGGCCTGATGCTCCAGCGCCATCCATTTTCAGGGCTACCAAGGAAGATACCAGGCTTTCTCCGTGGCACTCTTATTGATTTCAAGTCTTCAGAGTCCAGACAGGGCTCTTTAAAACATGACACTCCAGTCAAAGTTTTCAGTCAATAAAACCACCATTGGAAAGCGACCTTATTTAATTTATGCAAAGGAATGCATTGCCATGATTCATTCATTAAGTATTGCCAAATTTCGAAGGGATCATCCAGGGAGAAAAATACACTGATCTGCTTTAAGATCTTCTGATTTTCCTTGCCAGTCCTTTCCAATGACTCTTCAAAAGATGTAATATTTTCCAAATGCATTATAACAAAACAGTAACTGTCTTCAAATTACAAGAAATTTAAAATTACACGTTTATGGATTTCATTACAATGCAGATGACATGGAATGTTGTCCTTTCTTTAAAACCCAACATTCTATAATATTATAACTAATAATTAGTTATAACTGTATTTGACAAAGGTTCCTGTGTATCTTAAGTATAAAATCTTCCTTCATGAGAGAGAAAACAAACATATGAGGCATTTCAGAGTGGGATGATCTACTAGTAAAGCCAATTCTAAGTCAAGAGGAAGTTTTTTAAAATTCAAACCCTTGAAGGGCTGTCAAACTTGATTTTACCAAAAGATTAAATATGGAAGTGTATTAGACAGGAACATATGCTATCAAACTTCAGTTTCTATGATTAAAAGATGGTCTTTTTTTATTAAATACCTGATTAATATAGCATAATTATTTTACTAGAAAAGAACTGACCAAAATAAGGCTTATTTCTTAACTTCATTTGCCCTTGGTTGTGGACAGCAAATGACACTAATTGGATTTCTTCTATCAGTCTCTTTGAGTATTTTAGCATAAGCTGTTTACCCTCTGTTTAGGGAAGCAAAATGCAAATCATTGACTTTTAAGTGTCCTTGGTTTAGGGCAGACAGAGTTTTCTAGATGCAAACTGCCATTTAAATATCTCAGTTTCCCTGTTTTGCTTGTCTTGGTTTACTGGCCTGTATCATTTAGTTAATTTCCTTTTAACATTTATCTTTTTCTTCCTATCACATACACAACCTTCACAAATTTCACACTTTCAAATTAGCCTTCAAACCTTCTTTCTATATCCTTCAAAAATGCATAACCATGCCTCAGACCTTCCATTGAGTATTTCTATTCTAACATTCTTTCTTTCATGTCACGCCTTCAGCAACTTGTACTGGCCTTTTCTTTCTTTTTTTCTTTAAAATGTATTAGAATTCTTCACTTTTAGAAACCTTAATTTTTCAATGATTACCAAAAAGTAAATGGTCAGCATTTCTTAGATTAACATTTATGAATGTACTTTAAATGTACTTTTACTTTCAAGAAAATATACCTTCAACAAAGTACAAGAGACCTTCTGTGATAAAAACTAAGAGCAAGCAAATTAAAATGTGTCTAGCAATTAATGTTTCAGTTTTTATTTATTTATTTATTTATTTTTTTTTTTTAAATATATTTTTTATTGATTTTTTACAGAGAGGAAAGGAGAGGGGTAGAGAGTTAGAAACATCGATGAGAGAGAAACATCGATCAGCTGCCTCTTGCACACTCCCTACTGGGAATGTGCCCGCAACCAAGGTATATGCCCTTGACCGGAATCGAACCTGGGACCCTTCAGTCCGCAGGCCGACGCTCTATCCAGTGAGCCAAACCAGTTAGGGCAGTTTTTAACATTATGTTAGTTTTCTGTTTGTGCCTTTCTTATTCTTATGTACATAGATATTCTGAGCATCTTTTAACAGCTTTTCTGCACTTCTATCCTTCCAGTTCTCTACCCTTTCAGTTTTCTTGAAATGTCAGGCCAACTATTGGTGACAAAATGTAAATTTTAATATTTCATGGCCCAACAGGTCCTCAGGGTCTGGCCCAGAGTACTTTTGTTGTGCCCAGATTTCAAGATTCCCAAGAACCCACAGGGAGCCAGCGAGTCCGATGCAAAAGCAAAGAGTCATTTATTTCAAACCTAGGTTTGGCTCCCCTGCCCCCCCCCCTTACTGGCACAGCAGCAAGTGGCAGAGAGAGGGAAAACTCTGTGTGGAGAGAGGTTTTATAGGGTGTTGGGGTAAGGGGAGGAGAAAGGACTGTGGGCCCTGCTGATTGGCCAGGCGCGAGTCGGTGTCTCATTACACAGGATGTGGTCATAGTGATGGCGTGCACTTCCCTTGACTATCATTGGCCAGTCCAGAGAAATCCTGGGCGTGGCCAGCAGCGGCTTGGCTTCCGGGAAGAAGCCTTGCTGAGCACATGGCCAAGGTAAGATGGAGGGCATAGCCCTTACCCTGGGGCAAGGTGGAGGGCATAGTCCTCGCCCTTTCACTTTCTCATTTGATCTTTCAGTCTTGGAAAATGTGGAAGAAACTTCTTAGCCCTGCTGAATATTAAGGGCCTTATTTAGGTTCTGAGTTCCAATGGGGCTCCCAGGTTTGGAAATTTTACATCGGCTGGAAGGACACCAGGGCCAGCCAGGTACTCCCTTTCCCAGATAGCCATAGACGACTTTCAAATCACTCCCCCTTCTTTTAGTCTAGCTAGTCAGCTGATCCGAGTGGGTCTTCCAACAGAGGTTTTAAACGTCTTGTTTCTTTCTGCTTCAACTCCTTTTTCAGCCTAGAAAAACTGGTTTTTGATGGTGCAGTGACCTCGTGGTGGTTGGAGCATTATCAAGATAGCTCTCCTCCCAAGTGGGAGGCTGGGATTGTAAATTGCCATCTTGGCTGTTCCCTCAGATTATCCCTGGGTCGCATAGGGAGGGGAAGGCAGGACAAGGGTCTAATCGCCCTTTTTCTCTTTTAGGTTTCTCTGCCTTTACAGGGAGAAACAAGATTGGCTCCTTCCTCCAATAGAAAGCACAGTCTCCTCTTGAGTGACTGGAATTTCACTATTAACATATTTATAATTATTACTGAAAAGCTTTATCTAAATTCTTCATTTTAGTTGCATCAATTTATTATATCTTAACAACTTTGAGATTTTTTAAAGCCAATTATTACCTACAGCATTTTCTTGACCAATAACTATGATTGCCCTTTCTGTTCAAGGAAAGGGCACGCTAATATAGCCGGGAGTCAAATGCCCCTGAGCAAGAATCGCCCATTATCATGGAAGCATTAATCTCATTACCCAACCCAACCTGCATAGCTTACTAGTACTTCCTTATGTAATTTCAAGTATATTGTACTGGTCTAATTTAGTTCAAAAATATTTCTTTTTATGGAGAGAGTAGATCTTTGTGTCACCTCAGGGCCCTTGAGATGTCACAAAGCTGTCTCTCAATTAAATTCTTGAAATATTACATTCAGAAAAGCTGTCAAATATACCCAATTTAAATATTATTAAAACTTAAACCAGTTGTAATATTAAAGATTTAGTTTTGACCACAGAATTAATCCTTTCTAATCTGGCTAAAAAAATTGTTATATTTTAATGATTCCACAATATACTTTGAATTGTAGAGAAAATGCTGGGAGGACATGTCTACTGCCCGCCCATTCTGCCGCTTGGAAACCTCTGGCTTCTTTTTTTTCTTCCTTCTCCCTCCCACTTTGCCTCAGGTGGGGAAGATAATGGTTTAACCACAATCAGTCTTATAAATAGCTGGCCTTTGTTTTAAACTTCCCTGGATTGCAACTTTTACAAATTTTACACTTTTAAATTAACCTTAGAATCTTAAAATTTTAACCCAGCACAGCAAAATCATAAATCAGGGAAGAGCAAATTAAAGTCCCTACTTTACAGACATAGACAGAAATTTCATTAGCTAAGAGTTTCTGGCAGGCTAATACCCTGACAGAAAGCATGATGATTCCCAAGAGTAAGGATTATTGGCAGCTGCTGGGACATCCTGCAATCTCTATCACAGTTCAGCCTCACCACACACAACTAGGCTTCCCCCAAAGAAGGACTTGCCCATCTTTAAAGAAATTAAACAACAAAGAGACATAAATCATCAACAAACACTCTTATGTTTCCCATCCTCGGCCAGAAGCTGGGGGCCCTTGATTTCATGGAAAGACATCTGCATTGCAGGCAGTGGTCTGGGACCTTCTTAATTTTCTTTAGAACACATTCTAACATAGCAGGTTTAGAGGAACTACTTCCCATGTTTGCAGCCAGACCATGCAATCCCCTCCCAGTTAACAGAGACACAGGACAACACGAGGTAGCTTTCACTTCACGCAGGCTTTCACACTCAAATTATACAACAGTAAGTCAGTTTTGAGTTCCACCCATGGAAAGTCCTGAACTGAGGCAAATAATTTGCCTAAGCAGTGATCAGCTACTTCTTCTGCTCCTAAAGGCAGGCTTAAACTCAAACTGGCTCCCCTGGGGGAAAACTCACCTGTCAGATGTCTGGTTCCAGAAAAGGGCTTTCCTGTCCTCCTTGGAGTCCACTGAAGTGCTAGTGGGGGCCCCAGTCACCCGGGCCCAGTGAGGACTGGGACCCAGTAAATCACTGGAGGCTAGCCTTCCTGTCGCCATGGGCTCAGTTGAGTGGGTCCATCCACCTGGTTGGTCGCAGTGGTGCCTCAGGGGGGAAAGTTCCTGGATGGTCAGGGAACCATTTTTATGTTACAGAATTTACCAGGCAACCGAAGAACACACAGGAGTACTTGGAGACATAGGAAAAACCCATTTATTTTCAGATGTTTCACATGTACTGGTACGGTGACTCAGGGGAGACTGTTTCTCTCCAAATCCTGAGCAAACCAATATGGAGAAAGCTTTTCCTTTATACCCTTTGGTTTCTTTGTCCCCCAAATATGGGATGGACTTCCAGACCTTTTACAGGCTTTGCAAAAAGCCCGGTGTGTTGGGGTGGGGGCCGTGAGACCACACCTAAAGACCTGGCCTGAGGCCAGCTCTAATAACCCCCTCTGGGGGTTGTTCATGGTTTATGGCCTCTGTAAAATGGGAGTCGTACTTAGGTAAACAGGTCTTGCAAGACCAGATTGTAGAGAAAGGGGCAGTGACTTAATGATAGGCTACCAAGAATATTCATTTAAGTTACTGGCACAGATTTAGATTGCTAGCCCCGCCCCCCCCAAAATGTCTCATTTTCCCCATACTAGTAAGTGGGTGACTAATCCTTCACCATTCCTGCAGAAAGTAGAAAGTTTATTCTAAGACGAAGGTAAAAGTGAGAGTTTCTGTACTATCATAAATGAGAGACAATTTATGGCAGTGGTAGCATTCTGAAAGTGGGCTTAAGTGAAATTTTCCTACTGGATATTGAGATCTCTTAGGTGTTTTTTCATAACTCAGTTTCAAGAACATTGGCAGGCAGGATTATATCCTCCATGAGGAAGATTAAGAAAAAAAGTTTTCTCTGGAGAATTTGACCAGTTCAAATGAAAAATAAATATATAAATAAGAGAATTACATTGACATTTCCAGCTGTATTTTTTTATTGATTAAGGTATTACATATGTGTCCTTATTCCCCCATTGCTCCCCACCCCCTCAATCATGCCCTCACCCTCATCCCTTGTTTTCGTGTCCATTGGTTGTGCTTATATGCATGTGGAGAGATCAGCTGTATTGTTAAAGTACTGTAAATACCATAGTTAACAAGCCCCTCTCATACTGTTACAAACATCTTTTTTATTGCTTCCTCTTATTATGAGATTAACAAAAGTCCAGGCTTTTGAGGAAATTATAAAATATGAAAAAAATTCCTAAACAAACCAGTAGCAAAAATCAACTTGCAGGAAAATATAGACTATCCAGGGGAAATTAAATATGAAACAATATTATCATTCATATCTTCAAAGTAAATATATTGCATCCAAAAAATGAAAACAGGATACTTCCAAACACACCAATCAACAATATTAATTTCTTGAATATTAAAATGAAAAATCAGAAATGAAAATCTCAACAGAATTATTGCAATAAAAATTGAGAAAATCTCTCAAAAAATAGAACAAAAATATAAAGAAATGAAAAATGAGAGGAAGATTACAGGGAAAGTAGACAACCAGTACAAAAGGTCCAACATAATAACAGGATTTACAATAAAGGATAACAATAAAAAAGGAATAAATCATCAAAGAGGAAATTTATGAAAATTTCCTAGACATGAGAGTCCAGATTAAAAGTGTTTACCCAACACAATGAATTAAAAACCCACATCAAGCAAGAAATATTACTATGAAATGTGCATTTGCAAGTTACACTAAAAGTATTCTATAAAATACCAGAAAGAATTAAAAGAACAGTATTGATATTAAGGACCATGAATCAGATTGTCACCAATCTCTCAGCAGTCCCTCAGGAAGTTCAAAGACAATGAATGGAAAATAGACTAAATTTTCTGAAGAAAAATACTATAAAACCTTGAATTCTATAACCAGGTATAGTGTCTATTAATATTAGGGTCTTATAAGACATGTGTAGACATTGAAGGTCATTCAATATGTCATATGCATTCTAATTCAAAAAAAGATGGACTAGTCCATCCAGTGTTGCTCAGTGATTGAGTGTTAACCCATGCACCAAGAGGTGGTCAGTTCAATTCCTGGTCCAGGGCACATGCCTGAGTTGTCCGTTTGCTCTCTGCCCCCAGTCAGGGTGTGTATGTGAGGCAACAAATTAATGTGTCTCTCTTACATAGATATTTCTCTCTGTATCTCTCTCCCTCTTTTCCTCCCTTCTATTCTCTCTGAAAAGCAATGAAAAAAGAGTATCCTCAAGTGAGAAGTAACAAACAAACAAAAAATGGAACATAAGCTTCACCCAAACAAAGAGAAATCTAAGTAAAGACATGTGATTTAAGATTTAGATTACACCAAAAAGAGACAAGAGAATGGTAGTGAAAGATGATCCCAAGAGGAAAGTTGTGCAAAAGGTATAGAAAACAAAATTTTCATACTGGAGTGGAACAGAAAACTCCAGAAGAATTTCTTCAAGGGTATAAAAAAGTCTACCCAATAATATCTGAACATATTTGGAGGAGATTCACATTACTCTTTAAGAGCATAACACTGAGATTTGAATAAAATCATGCAAACATAAGCAAAGCAAATCCAAATAAATAAAATATAAAAATACCTCCAGAAAAAAATAAAATAAGGCAATTATTAACTACAGAAATAATATGCATAAAAGAAAAAAATATTCAGAGTATGTCATAGCTGTTAATAATACTTACATAGCCAAAAATGTGAAAGCTAAATATTGAACTAACAAAACCTTACACTTAAACTATATTCTACACTTAAACTATAGGTGAATAATGAATTTGACTGTGTGTATTATAGGATAGAGACATAAAATAGAGCAAATCCTCTCCTTTTGCAGTAGAAAGCCAATGGTGCCCCAAAACATGAAATCAAAAGTACCAATCCACAAGCTTGTTTTGAGAAATGGGAATAAACATGGAAACTATTAGCTAATAGATTGTAAAATACCTCTGTCGAGATTAAATGGGAGGAAAAATGGGAGAACTCTTGTTTTTCTTCCCAAGTCTTAGAAAGCTAGTTGATTCTCTAATTTCTGTGCATAATAATTCTTTATAGACTTAAAAGTGTAATTTTTTTAAAAAGATATGTTAACAGGTCTTTTTAGCTGAAGAAACAGTATGCCTTCCTCTTAAATATTCTGTTGATAGTTGTCAGAACATTTGTCCTTATGCTTAGGTTAACAGAAAGATTTTCTCTTGGCTCTGGTATATTTCTCATAGTACCTTTAATAATTAAGATTCTTCTTTAAAGAGTTTTATTCTCCATTTTCGTATTAAACGGTTGCAACGACAATAAAAGTAGTAGAGTTTAGAGGTAAGTTGACAAGACTGGGAATCAGATGGACTTCATTATATTTCCAATCTGTCAGCAATATCATTGGTGGTTCATTTAAAATTTCTAGGGATAGAGAACCAAGATGGCAGCATAGGTTAACGCTGGAGATTGCTTCCTTGAACAACCAAATCAAAACACACCTAAAAGGTGGAACGGACATCATCCAGAACCACAGGAAGGCTGGCTGAGTGGAAATTCTACAACTAGGAGGAAAGAGAATATCATACCCAAACTCAGAGGAGGCGCAGTGCTGAAGTGAAATACTCAGGTACGGAGTGCGCGCAGAGCAGGCTGGCGGCGGAGGGTGCGGTTGGTGCTTTCAGTCGGGAGGGAGTTTCAGATTCTGAGCTCCAGATCAGGGAGAGTCTCTCGGGACCCAGACTCAAACGGGAGAAGTGGGACTGTCTGGCTTCGGTCGGAATTCGAAGGCAGCATTCTCTGCGAGGTTTGCAGCAGTTGCTGGGACTCTGTGAGGCAGAGCCCCTAGGGATGGAACTGAGAGCAGCCATAACTGCTCTCTCCGGCCCACCCTGTTGATCCCGAGCCCGAGAGACCCACCCGCCCCGCCCAAGCCCTGCACAGAGCCATTTGCCGGATAGCCTCAGGCAAAGGCTAGATTAGCACCTCCCTAGAGGACAGAAGTTTTCCCACTGCAGACACAGATGATTCTCACAGCCAGCTGGCCTGGAGGTCAAATCCCCTGAGTATTAACTACAACAATCAAGGCTTAACTACAGGAGGACTGCACACAAACACCACTAGGGGGTGAACCAAGAAAGCATAAAAAATGCGGAGACAAAGAAATAGGACAAAACTGTCAATGGAGGATATTCAGTTCAGAACGACACTTTTAAGGTCTCTCAAGAACTGTCTAGAAGCCGCTGATAAACTTAATGAGATCCTCAACAAATCTAATGAGACCCTCGATGTTATGATAAAGAACCAACTAGAAATTAAGCATACACCGACTGAAATAACGAATATTATACAAACTCCCAACAGCAGACCAGAGGAGCCCAAGAATCAAGGCAAAGATTTGAAATGCGAGGAAGCAAAAAACACCCAACCGGAAAAGCAAAATGAAAAAAGAATCTGAAAATACGAAGATAGTGTAAGGAGCCTCTGGGACAGCCTCAAGCGTACCAACATCAGAATTATAGGGGTGCCAGAAGATGAGAGAGACCAAGATATTGAAAACCTATTTGAAGAAATAATGACAGAAAACTTCCCCTACCTGGTGAAAGAAATAGACTTACAAGTTCAGGAAGCATGGAGAACCCCAAACAAAAGGAATCCAAAGAGGACCACACCAAGACACATCATAATTAAAATGCCAAGAGCAAAAGACAAAGAGAGACTCTTAAGAGCAGCAAGAGAAAGAAACTCAGTTACCTACAAGGGAATACCCATACGACTGTCAGCTGATTTCTCAACAGAAACTTTGCAGGCCAGAAGGGAATGGCAAGAAATATTCAAGAGGAAGAAAATGGCGGAGGTTTAGACAGACGTGTCGGTGCCTTGTCCTGGAGCAGATAAGGGCGGGCAGCTGAAACGGGTAGCATACAGCCCGAATAAGCAGAGGAGATTCAGCTGAGAGACAGTCTGCAGCCAGGAAAGACAGAGAAATCCTAGATAAAGGGAACGGTTAGAAGCTGAGGCTGAAACCTCTCCAGGTGCGCCGGCACAGCCGCGGAGACCGTGCCATCTTGGGTGACTGTCACCGGCATCCAGAGACCAGCTACTAACCCGGCAACAACGGCTCTCAAGCAGCGCGACTACGTGAACTCAGAGGAACCTTGCTTCTCCCCACAGAAAGGTTAGACTTTCCCCAAAGGTGCGGTTTGCAGTTTAGGTTGGAGAGTGGAACGCGCACAGGGGGGTGGGGACTCTGAGCCCCACAAAGACCACGGCCGTTGGAGCCAGCGTGGCCCACGAGTGTGGAAGGGCACCCCCGGGCTGCTGGCAGAAGGGAACGCTATAAATAAGCCCACAGTTGGACGGGACACAAACGGGCAGCCTCAGATTACGCCAGTTTGCCGGCTACTCTGTGCCAGGAGCCAGAGCGCGCGCAGAGACTTCGCGCAGATTTGGAAGGTGAAGCGTTGCGAGTTCGCACAACTTCCCAGGCTCTTAAATCTGTGCGTTTGATTGTTGAACCCAGTGCAAGGGACTACCCAGTTGGGGTCAGTCACAGAGCTTGTAAGGGAAGGCTGTTTTGGGGGAGCCTGGGAAACAGAGCGGGGAGTGACTACTGGGAAACCAGCTCTGGGCGGAGGACATTCCAAACCAGCTTCCGGTACAATAGAGAACACCTGGTCAGAGAGGTCCTATACCCTCAGAGGTCAATCCCGACCCACTGCCACCCAGAGGCAGAGCCACGAACTGACTCTTCTGTAAATACAGATAAGGGCTGTCTGGGAAACAAATACGGCCTGCCTTAAAATCAGGACTGTGGCTTACAACACGGAGGAACAGTGTATCAGAGGGAAATTCAACATTCTCCTGAATACCTGGTGTGCCAAAAAGAGGAGCAGAAGATCTGAAGCACCTTCATTACAGCCCATTTTTTTTTAATTATTTTTTTTAATTATTGTTTCACCTCTTAACTAAGAAACCATTTATTTTCTTTTTTTCATCACCTGATTTTACCCTTTTAATTACTACATTTTCATTTTTAACCAGTATTATTACTGCTGCCATTTTACTTTTTTTTTTTTAAATGTCATTTTATTTTCTCTTTATTTTATTTTGGGACTAAGGTTCTCCATTCTATTTTCATCGTTCCTTTAGCATCATTTTCCTCTACCTCAATTGTGTTGCTGTGCTAAAACCCTCTTCCCCACTTTTCCCCTTTTGCTGTCCTGTTTCTCTTACCCTATTCCTGCTTTAGATTTTCCCTATTCTTCATACCACCTGTCTAAATTTCACCCTACTTATATATCCCTTTTCCAATCACCTGCTCTAAATCCTTATCCACCTCTCCCTTATCTTTATTCACTATCCAAATTTTTTATTCTCTCCTTTTCTCTATTGTTTTGTTGTTGCTTGTTCGATTGTTGAGTATATTGATGTTGTTGTGTTTTCTTTTCTTTAAGGATTGTTTGTGAGGTTGTTCTGCTTTTTCTTTTTCTGTCTCCCATTCCTCCCCCCCCCCCCCCCCCCGGCCAGTTATTTTTGTGCTTCTGTTTTCCCTTGCCAAATTTGATATTGGCTGTTTGTAGTTTGTATTCACTCCAGGGATCCGTTGCTGGAATTTGTTGGGATTAGTGGCGGTTCTATCGGAATTTTCTCCTCATATGAATAGTCTCCTCCCCTCTTCTACTTCATTCTCCTTTTCTTTTCTTTCTTTATTTTTCTTTTTTTTTCTCTTTTTTCTGTTTTCCTCTCTATCTTTTTCTCTTCTTTCTTCCTTACCCCCCAAATTTCTTAGCTCGGGTAGCCATCTTTATTTGGGGTTATTAATACCGTAATTCATTTGTGTTCAGTGCCTGGTACGTTGTGCCTTGTTGTGTTGTATTTTGTGCCTTTAAATCAACGCAGCAGATCCAAGCAACAGCGGCCTCCTGACCTCCACACGCTCTATCTGAGGAACAGCTGCTGTGTGTGAAGCCTCCCTCCACCAGCCAGAAGAGCCACAACAGCTGTGAACAGCACCCATCAGAAGACCCGCTACCAACAGAGGAGCAACTGCTACCACAACCGCCCAAGGAGCAACCACAGCCCGAGGAGCCACTGTCACCTAGGGAGCAGCCACTGAATGACTCAATATCTATATATGTCAGTGAGATCAAACATGGGTAGACAAAGAAATCCCCAAAGGAAAGAAAAGGAGGACTCACCAGAAGAGCAGCTAAGTGATACAGAGGCATACAACATGACAGAAAAAGAATTCAGAATAAGGGTCCTAGAGTGCATACACCGGATGGAGGAAAAAATTGACAACTTATCCAAGAAGCAAGAAGAAACAGATGAAAAAATCAACAACTTAAGTAAGACCCAAGAAGAAATGAAGTGCGATATAGCTGCAATAAAGAACACCATTGAAAGTATCAACAGTAGACTAGGAGAAGCGGAAGACCGAATTAGTGAATTAGAAGACAGGGAAGCAAAACACACCCAAACTGTACTTCAGTTGGAGAAAAAAATTAAAAGACAGGAGGAGAGCCTAAGGGAGCTTTGGGACAACATGAAACGAAACAACATACGAATAATAGGGGTGCCAGAACAACAGAAAGAGGAACAAGGATTAGAAAACCTATTGGAAGAAATAATATCAGAAAACTTCCCTGAGGTGGGGAAGAAAAAAGTCACACAAGCCCAGAGAGTCCCAAGCAAGGTGAACCTGAAAAGACCCACACCAAGACACATCATAATTACCATGGCAAATATTCAGGACAAAGAGAGAATCTTACAGGCTGCAAGAGAGAGACGGAAAGTTACATACAAGGGATCTCCCATTAGATTATCACATGATTTCTCAACAGAAACACATTAGGGCAAAAAGAATGGATGGAAATTTACAAAGTGATGCAAAGCAAAGGACTGAATCCAAGAATACTCTATCCAGCAAGGCTATCATTCAAAATTGAAGGGGAAATAAGAAGCTTCACAGACAAAAAAAGGCTAAGGGAGTTTATCACCACCAAGGCAGCAATGCAAGAAATGCTAAAGGGACTGGTGTAAAAAGAAGAAATAAAAATCCCAGAAATAAAACAGCCACACACAAAAGAAGAAATGGCTACAAACAAGTACCTTTCAATAATAACTTTAAACGTAAATGGGCTAAATGCTCCAACCAAAAGATATCGAGTGGCTGAATGGATAAAAAAACATGACCCATACATTTGCTGTCTACAAGAGACCCACCTCATTAGAAAGGACTCACACAGACTGAAAGTGAAGGGATGGAAAAATATCTTTCAGGCTAATGGAAAAGAAAAGAAAGCTGGGGTAGCAATACTTATATCGGACAAAATAGACCTCAAAGTGAAGGCCATAACAAGAGATACAGAAGGCCACTTCATAATACTAAAGGGATCAATACAACAAGAAGATATAACCCTGATAAACATATATGCACCCAATGCAGGAGGACCCAAATACATAAAAAATCTTCTGGAAGATATCAAAGGAGAGATCGACAACAATACAATCATAGTAGGGGACTTTAATACACCACTGTCTTCACTGGATAAATCCTCTAGACAAACAATCAGCAAAGAAACAGCAATCCTAAATGACTCACTAGATCAGATGGACTTAATTGACATCTTCAGAACACTTCATCCCACAGCCACGGAATATACATTCTTCTCAAGTGCTCATAGGACAGATTCAAAAATAGACCACATATTGGGTCACAAACAAAGTCTCCCCAAATTCAAGAAGATTGAAATCATACCAAGCATCTTCTCAGACCACGATGGCATAATATTAGAAATAAACTACAATAAAAACAACCCAAAATACTCAAACACTTGGAAGCTGAAAAGCATGTTATTAAATATTGATTGGGTTACCAATGAGATCAAAGAAGAAATTAAAAACATCCTGGAAACTAATGACAATGAAAACACAACAATCCAAAACCTATGGGACACAATGAAAGCAGTCCTGAGAGGGAAGTTTATAGCTCTACAGGCCTATCTCAAAAAACAAGAAAAAATGGTAGTAAATCATCTAACTCTACAACTCAAAGAATTAGAAAGAGAGCAACAAAGAAACCCCAGAGTGAGCAGAAGGAAGGAGATAATAAAGATTAGAGCAGAAAGAAATGACATAGAGACCAAAAAAATAATACAGAAAATCAATGAAACCAAGAGCTGGTTCTTCGAAAGGATAAACAAGATTGACAAACCTCTAGCCATGCTCACCAAGAAGCAAAGAGAGAGGACCCAAATAAACAAAATCAGAAACGATAGAGGCGAAATAACAACAGACCCCACAGAAATACAAATGATTGTTAAAAAATACTATGGACAGCTCTACTCCAACAAACTAGAAAACCTGGAAGAAATGGACAAATTCCTAGAAAAATACAACATTCCAAAACTCAATCAGGAAGAATCTAAAAATCTCAATAGGCCAATAACTATGGAAGAAATTGAAGCAGTCATCAAAAAGCTTCCATCAAACAAAAGCCCAGGACCAGATGGCTTCACAGGGGAATTTTACCAAACATTCAAGGAAGAACTAAAACCTATCCTCCTCAGACTACTACAAAAAATTCAGGAGGAAGGAACACGTCCAAGCTCATTCTATGAAGCCAGCTTCACCCTAATACCAAAACCCGGTAAAGACAACACAATGAAAGAGAATTACAGGCCAATATCGCTTATGAACATAGATGCCAAAATCCTCAACAAAATCTTAGCAAATCGGATCCAGCAGTACATCAGAAAGATCATACACCATGACCAAGTAGGATTCATCCCAGGGCTGCAAGGATGGTACAATATCCGCAAATCAATAAATGTGATACATCACATAAACAAATTGAAAGAAAAAAACCACATGGTCATAGCAATTGATGCAGAAAAAGCGTTTGACAAAATCCAACACCCATTTTTGATAAAAACTCTCAGCAAGGTGGGAGTAAAAGGATCATACCTCAACATAATAAAAGCCATATTATGACAGGCCCACAGCCAACATCATACTCAATGGACAAAAACTAACACCATTTCCCCTAAGAACAGGAACAAGACAGGGATGCCCGCTCTCACCACTCCTGTTCAACAAAGTACTGGAAGTGTTAGCCATTGCAATTAGGCAAGAGGAAGACATAAAAGGCATCCAAATTGGAAAAGAGGAAGTAAAACTGTCCTTATTTGCAGACGACATGATATTATACATACAAAACCATAGAGACTCCATCAAAAAGCTACTAGACTTAACACATGAATTTGGCAATGTAGCAGGATACAAAATTAACCCCAAGAAATCTGAGGCATTTCTATACACCAATAGTGAACTTTCAGAAAGAGATATTACAAAAACAATCCCATTTACCATCGCACCAAAGAAATTAAGCTACCTAGGAATAAACTTAACTAAAGAGGTAAAAGACCTCTACTCAGAAAACTACAGGACGTTGAAAAAAGAGATAGAGGAAGACATAAACAAATGGAAGAACATTCCGTGTTCATGGATTGGTAGGATCAACATCATTAAAATGTCCATACTACCCAAAGCAATCTATAAATTCAACGCACTTCCCATTAAAATACCAACAGCATACTTCACAGATCTAGAACAAACACTCCAAAAATTCATCTGGAATAAAAAAAGACCCCGAATAGCTGCAGCAATCCTGAGAAAGAACAAAGTAGGTGGGATCTCAATACCAGATATCAAGCTGTATTACAAAGCCACTGTTCTAAAAACTGCCTGGTACTGGCACAAGAACAGACATATAGATCAATGGAATAGAATAGAGAGCCCAGAAATTGGCCCGAACCAATATGCTCAGTTAATATTTGACAAAGGAGGCAAGAACATACAATGGAGCCGGGATAGTCTCTTCAATAAATGGTGTTGGGAAAATTGGACAGATATATGCAAGAAAATGAAACTAGACCACCAACTTACACCATACACAAAAATAAACTCAAAATGGATAAAGGACTTAAATGTACGACAGGAAACCATAAAAATTCTAGAGGAATCCAAAGGCAACAAAATCTCAGACATATGCCGAAGCAATTTCTTCACTGATACAGCTCCTAGGGCACTTGAAACTAAAGAGAAAATGAACAAATGGGACTACTTCAAAATAAAAAGCTTCTGCACAGCAAAAGAAACCATCAACAAAACAACAAGGAAACCCACTGTGTGGGAAAACATATTTGCCAATGTCATATCTGATAAGGGCCTAATCTCCAAAATTTATAGGGAACTCATACAACTTAACAAAAGGAAGATAAACAATCCAATCAAAAAATGGGCAAAGGACCTAAATAGACACCTTTCAAAAGAGGACATTCAGAAAGCCAAGAGACATATGAAAACATGCTCAAAGTCACTAATCATCCGAGAGATGCAAATCAAAACCACAATGCGGTATCATCTCATACCTGTCAGACTGGCTATCATCAACAAATCAACAAACGACAAGTGCTGGAGAGGATGTGGAGAAAAAGGAACACTGGTGCACTGCTGGTGGGAATGCAGACTGGTGCAGCCACTATGGAAGACAGTATGGAGATTCCTCAAAAAACTACAAATGGAACTACCATTTGACCCTGTGATCCCACTTGTAGGAATATATCCCAGGAAACCAGAAACACCAATCAGAAAGGATATATGCACCCATATGTTCATAGCAGCACAATTCACCATAGCTAAGATCTGGAAACAGCCTAAGTGCCCATCAGTAGATGAATGGATTAGAAAACTGTGGTACATCTACACGATGGAATACTATGCTGCTGTAAAAAAGAAGGAACTCCTACCATTTGCAACGGCATGGATGGATCTGGAGAGCATTATGCTAAGTGAAATAAGCCAGTCAATGAAGGAAAAATACCACATGATCTCACTCATTCATGGATAATAGAGACCATTGTAAACTTTTGAACAGTAATAGATACAGAGGCAGAGCTGCCTCAAACAGATTGTCAAACTGCAGCGGGAAGGCCGGGGAAAGTTGGGGGGCAGGAGGGAGGGGTATAAGAGATCAACCGAAGGACTTGTATGCATGCATATATGCATAACCAATGGACATCGGACGCTGGGGGGTGGGGGAGGCCAGGGGATAGCCAAGGGCGGGGGAAAAAGAAGACACATATGTAATACCCTTTGTAATACTTTAAGCAATTAAAAAAAATAAATTAAAAAAAAAGAAATATTCAAAGTGATGAATACCAAGAACCTAAAACCAAGATTACTTTATCCAGCAAAGCTATCATTCAGAACTGAAGGTCAGATAAAGAGCTTCACAGATAAGGAAAAGCTAAAGGAGTTCATCACCACCAAACCAGGATTATATGAAATGCTGAAAGGTATCCTTTAAGAGGAAGAAGAAGAAAAAGGTAAAGATACAAATTATGAACAACAAACATGCATCTATCAACAAGTGAATCTAAGAATCAAGTGAATAAATAATCTGGTGATCATAATAGAATCAGGGACATAGAATGGGAATAGACTGACTATTCTTGGGGGGGAAAGGGGTGTGGGAGATGCGGGAAGAGACTGGACAAATATCGTGCACCTATGGATGAGGACAGTGGGTGGGGAGTGAGGGCGGATGGTGGGGCGGGATCTGGGAGGAGGGGAGTTATGGGCGGAAAAAAGAGGAACAAATGTAATAATCTGAACAATAAAGATTTAATTAAGAAAAATAAATAAATAAATAAATAAATAAATAAATAAATAAATGCATATAATGGATGTACATTAAAAAAATTAAAATAAATGAAATTTCCAGGATTAAATTTCATTATTAAAAAAAGTAATTGTAGGCCAGAAGGACCTTGTGCACCACCCTGCTGTGCAGGGGCCACACAATGAGTCACACACCAGTGGGCTCTGGGACCTCAAAAGTAGTTGAACACCAGAGGAATAGTGTGTGCACCTCTGCCAAGCATGAGCGTCTGCAGCTGACACCCGAGGAACCATATCCATGTGGGAAGGGAGTACAACTGAGAACACAGACAATAAAGGTGTGAGACTCAAAGCAGACCCATTCTCTGGGCTAAGGAGTTCCGAACTAATAGGGGCTTCAACCTCTCAGGCCTCAATCAGGTTGCCCAGGACCAGAAAGAGACAGTGACTCACATTCACCTGCACTAGAGAAGCCTCCAGGAAATCTATGACAGATGAACCAAGGGACCAGACTCATCAATATCAGAGCAAAATTCAGCAAGCCCCAACCTCATTGGTAGCAAGTCAGAGGGGAGATTCTTCCAATGAACAGGACAAAAACAATCAAGTGGGGTAGGAAAACACACCCACCATATTCTCTGAAAGCTAAACATCACCTCCCCCTCCTAAAGCCCTATCAGAAACAGACTTTTGAGTGATTAAGATTGACAGCTGGCTGATAAGCAAATACCAGCAGAGGTGAAGCCCAGGGAGCCAGGAGAACATCTTTAACCAGCCATGAAGCTAACAAAATATTTTAGAAGGCAGGTTGACCCCACCTGTGTGTGGAGACAAACACAAGTGGTGGATCAGTTGATTGGTGGATCACCTGGAACAGCAAGCAGCACATCTGCAACAGCTTACACAACAAGGTCAGAGGTGAGCCATATAGTCAGACAACCTGTGAGGAGACTCCATACATGAACAGGACAATAACTTACAAGACCCAACTACATCAGAAGAACCAAAATGAATCAAGTAGAGGGCTTTCTTAGAACACCCAGCCCAGGGGTTCTAAGAGACTGCACCATTGGGTCTCACAAAACACCAACTACTTAGGACCACCCAAAAAAAATCTATGTGGCTTAGAAGTTTGATCTTAGACATAGAAATAAAGACCAAAAGGCAGCAAAAATGGGGGGACAAAGAAACAATCCCCAAGGGAAAGAAAAGGAGGAATGGCACAAAAGGGACTAAATGAAATGGAGGCAAGTAATTTGTCAGATACAGAATTAAAAGTAATGGTTATAGTTACTCAAATATCTGAGAATTACAAGCAAGTAAATGAGAATTATAAGGAGCTGAATGAGAAATACACCACAATGGATAAGAATCAAAAGAAAATGAGGAATAACATAGCAGCAATAAAGAACACCCTGGAAGGTTATAACAGTAGACTAGAAGAAGCTGAGGACTAAATCAGCAAGTTAGAAGAGAGGGTAGAAAAAAAACACCCAATCAGAGCAGTAATTAGGAAAAAAATTAAAAACACAAAGAGAGTTTAAGGGTGCTCTGGGCCAACATGAAATGAAGAAACATTTGCATAACAGGCATGTCAGAAGGAGACGGAGCTGAACAAGAAATAGAAAACCTGTTTGAAGAAATGACAGAAGCTTCTCGGACATGGGGAAAAGTCACACAAGTCCCCAAAGCACAGAGAGTCCCAAACAAGATGAACCTAAAGAGATCCACATCAAGACACATCATAATTAAAATGGCAAAATTAAAGACAAAGATTCTTAAGAGCTATAAGAGAGAGACAGAAAGTTACCTACAATGGATCTCTCATTAGACTATCATTTGATTTCTCACCAGAAACACATCAGTCCAGAAAGGAGTGGCAGTAAAAACCAAAGTAATCAAAAGAAAGGAACTGAATCCAAGACTACACTATCCAGCAAGGCTATCATTCAAAATAGCAGGTGAAATTAGCAGCTTCACAGACAAAACAAGAGGCTAAAAAAGTTTATTACTACCAACCAGCAATATAAGAAGTCCTAAAGGGACCACTCTAAGAATAATAGAAAGAGAGTGAGAAACACAGGAGAAGAAAAATTGCAACAAACAAGTAATCTTAAATGCAAATGGATCAAATAACTCCAATCAAAAGACATAGGGTAGCTGAATGGGTTAGAAAACGTAACCCATATATATCTGTCTACAAGAGACCCACTTCAGAAAAAAGGACTCACACAGACTGAAAGTGAAGGGAATAAAAAAAAATTCTTGAGGCAAATGGAAATGAAAAAAAAAAGGTGGGATATCAAAAATTATATCTGACAAAATTGAGTTTAAAGTGAAGGCCATAACAAGAGATAAGGAAGGCCACTTCATAATACTAAAGGGATCAATACAACAAGAGTATATAACTATGATAAACATATATACATGCAATACAGGAGCATCCAAATAAAAAATAAACCTTCTCGAAGATACAAAGGGAGAGATAGACAGCAATGCAATTATAGTAAGAAATTTAATAACCCATTGATCTCACTGGATAAATCTTCTAGACAAAAATAAATCAACAAGGAAACAGCAACCTAAATGACTCACTAGATCAGATGGAACCAGTTGGCATCTTCAGAACTTTTTACCCCAAAGTTATGGAATATACATTCTTCTCAAGTGCACATGGGGTATTTTTAAAGAGAGACCACATGTTAAGACACAGGTTAAGTCTCTACAAATTTTACAAATTTAAGAAGACTGAAATCACACCAATCACCTTCTCAGATCATAATTGCATAAAATTAGAAATAAACTACAGAGAACCTGGAGAGGAAACCAAGATAGCCGCATAGGTTAATGCCGGAGATTGCTGCCTCGAACAACCACTTCAAAAAACAACTAAAAGACGGAACGGACATCATCCAGAACCACAGGAAGGCTGGCTGAGTGGAAATTCTACAACTAGGAGGAAAGAGAATATCACACTCAGATGCAGAGGAGGTGCAGTGCTGAAGTGAAATACTAAGGTGTAGCGTGCACGCGGAGCGGGCTGGAGGCGGAGGGCGCAGTTGTTGTTTTCAATTGGGAGGGAGTCTCAGATTCTGAGCTCCAGATCCGGGTGAGTCTCTAGGGACCCAGACTCAAACGGGAGAAGTGGGACTGTCTGGCTTCAGTCGGAACTCGAAGGCAGCTTTCTCTCCGAGGTTTGCAGCGGTTGCTGGGACTCTGTGAGGCAGAGCCCCTAGGGACAGAACTGAGAGCAGCCATAACTGCTCTCTCCGGCCCGCCCTGTAGATCCCCGGGGACCCGCCCAGCCCAAGCCCTGCACAGAGCCATTTGCCTGATAGCCTCAGGCAAAGGCTAGATTAGCACCGCCCTAGAGATCCAGCACAGAAGCTCTCCCACTGCAGACACAGCAGACTCTCATAGCCAGTTAGCCTGGAGGTCAAATCACCCCCGGTATTGCCGACAACAATCAAGGCTTAACTACAACAAGACTGCGCACAAAGAGCACTAGGGTGTGCACCAAGAAAGCATAAAAAATGTGGAGACAAAGAAACAGGACAAAACTGTCAATGGAGAATATTGAGTTCAGAACCATACTTTTAAGGTCTCTTAAGAACTGTCTAGAAGCCGCCGATAAATGTAGTGAGATCCTCAAGAAATCTAATGAGACCCTCGATGTTATGATAAAGAACCAACTAGAAATTAAGCATACACAGACTGAAATAACGAATACTATACAGACTCCCAACAGCAGACCAGAGGAGCGCAAGAATCAAGGCAAAGATTTGAAATGCGAAGAAGCAAAGAACACCCAACCGGAAAAGCAAAATGAAAAAAGAATCTGAAAATACGAAGATAGCGTAAGGAGCCTCTGGGACAGTTTCAAGCGTACCAACATCAGAATTATAGGGGTGCCAGAAGATGAGAGAGAGCAAGATATTGAAAACCTATTTGAAGAAATAGTGATAGAAAACTTCCCCCACCTTGTGAAAGAAATAGACTTACAGGTCCAGGAAGCGCAGAGAACCCCAAACATAAGGAATCTAAAGAGGACCACACCAAGACACATCATAATTAAAATGCCAAGAGCAAAAGACAAAGAGAGACTCTTAAGAGCAGCAAGAGAAAGAAACTCAGTTACCTACAAGGGAATACCCATACAACTGTCAGCTGATTTCTCAACAGAAACTTTGCAGGCCAGAAGGGAATGGCAAGAAATATTCAAAGTGATGAATACCAAGAACCTAAAACCAAGATTACTTTATCCAGCAAAGCTATCATTCAGAACTGAAGGTCAGATAAAGAGCTTCACAGATAAGGAAAAGCTAAAGGAGTTCATCACCACCAAACCAGGATTATATGAAATGCTGAAAGGTATCCTTTAAGAGGAAGAAGAAGAAAAAGGTAAAGATACAAATTATGAACAACAAACATGCATCTATCAACAAGTGAATCTAAGAATCAAGTGAATAAATAATCTGGTGATCATAATAGAATCTGGGACATAGAAAGGGACTGGACTGACTATTCTTGGGGGGAAAGGGGTGTGGGAGATGCAGGAAGAGACTGGACAAAAATCGTGCCCCTATGGATGAGGACAGTGGGTGGGGAGTGAGGGCGGATGGTGGGGCGGCAACTGGGAGGAGGGGTGTTATGGGCGGAAAAAAGAGGAACAAATGTAATAATCTGAACAATAAAGATTCAATTAAAAAATAAATAAAGAAAAAGAAATAAACTACAATAAAAACACTGAAAAACAATCAACACATGAAGGCTAAATAGAATGTTATTTATAAATGAATGTATTACCAAAGAGATCAAAGAAGAAATTTAAGAAAAAGAAACATCTGGAAACAAATGACAGTGAAAGCACAACAATCCAAAATCATGGGACACAGTGAAAGCAATCCTGTGAGGGAAGTTCTTAGCACTACAGGCCTACCTTAAAGAACAAGAAAAATGTGTGATAAGTTATCTAACCATACAACTTAAAGAATCAAAGAGACAGCAACAACAACAAAAAAAAAACCCCATAGTAAGTAGAAAGATGTTAATAATAAAGATCAAAGTGGAAATAAATGACATAGACACTAAAATAAAAATACAAAAGGACAGAGAGAGAAAAAAATGGCGTACGTTTAGACGGACGTGTGGGTGCCTTGTCCTGGAGCAGATAAGGGCGAGCAACTGAAACAGGTAACATACAGCCCGAATAAGCAGAGGAGATTCAGCTGAGAGATAGTCTGCAGCCAGGAAATACAGAGAACTCCTAGAAAAAGGGAAAGGTTGGTTAGAGACTGAGGCTGAAACCTCTCCCGGTGCGTCAGCTCAGCTATGGAGACCGTGCCATCTTGAGTGGCTGTTACGGCATCCAGAGACTGGCTACTAACCCAAGAAGCAACGGCTCTCAAGCAGCAGGACTATGTGAACTCAGAGGAGCCCTGCTTCTCCCCACAGAAAGGTTAGGCTTCCCCCAAAGGTGCAGTTTGCAATTTAGGTTGGAGAGTGGGAATGCACCAAGGGGGGAACTCTGCGCCCCACAAAGTCAGCGGCCTTTGGAGCCAGCGTGACCCACGAGTGTGGAAGAGCTCCTCCAGTTCTGCTGGCAGAAGGGAACGCTATAAATAAGCCCACAGTTGGACTGGACGAAAACGGGCAGCCTCAGATTTTGCCAGTTTGCCGGCTACTTGGTGCCAGGGGCCAGAGCGCGCAGAGACTCTTCGCAGGTCTGGAAGGTGGAGCCTTGCGAGTCCGCACAACTTCCCAGGCTCTTGTTCTTACACTTCCTCTTAAATCTGTGCATTTGATTGTTGAACCCAGTGCATGGGATTACCCAATTGTGGTCAGTTGCAGAGCCTATAAGGGAAGGTTGTTTTTGGGGGATCCTGGGAAACAGAGTGGGGAGTGATGACTGGGGAACCAGCTCTGGGCGGAGGACTTTCCCAAACCAGTTTCAGGTACAATAGAGAACACCTGGTCAGAGAGGACTTATAGCCTCAGAGGTCAATCCGACACACTGCCACCCAGAGGCAGAGCCACGAACAGACTCTTCTGTAAATACAGATAAAGGCTGTCTGGGAAAACAATATGGCCTGCCTTAAAATCAGGACTGTGGCGTACAACAAGGAGTAGCAGTGTATCAGAGGGAAATTCAACATTCTCCTGAATCCCTGGCTTGCCAAAAAGAAGAGTAGAAGATCTGAAGCACCTTCATTACTGCACATTTTTAATTATTATTTTTATTATTTTTTCACCTTTTAACTAAGAAACTATTTTTTTTCCATTTTTCATCACCTGATTTTACCCTTTTAATTACTACATTTTTATTTTAACCAGTATTATTACTGCTACCTTTTACCATTTTTTAAAGTGTCATTTTATTTTCTCTTTATTTTATTTTGGGACTAGTGTTCTCCATTCTATTTTCATCTTCCTTTAGCATCATTTTCCTCTACCTCAATTTTGCCTCTGTGCTAAAACCCTCTTCCCCACTTTTCCCCTTTTGCTGTCTTGTTTCTCTTACCCTATTCCTGCTTTAGATGTCCCTATTCTTTTTTACCCCCTGTCAAAATTTCACCCTACTTATATATCCCTTTCCAATCACCTCCTCTAAATCCTTAAACACCTCTCCCTTATCTTTATTCACTACCCAAATTTTTTTCTCTCTTCTTTACTCTATTGTTTTGTTGTTGTTTGCTTGATTGTTGAGTATATTGGGGGTTTTTTAAGGATCGTCTGTGAGGTTGTTCTGCTTTTTCTTTTTCTTTTTCTGTTCCCCCCCTCATACACCCCCCCACCCCAGTTATTTTTGTGCTTCTGTTTTCCTTTGCCTCGCTTGATATTATTGGTTATTTGTAGTTTGTATTCCTCTCCAGGGATCCGTTGCTGGAATTTGTTGGGATTAGTGGGGGTTCTATCGGAGTTTTCTCTTCATATGAGATGCTGGAGTCCATTCATTGTCTTTACTAGCTGAGTTTAGACAGAGACCCCCCCCCCAAAAGCTAGTAGCCTTAAAGTCCTAGTAAAGGTCAGGGCTTGAAAGTCTTATCAAAGGTCAGAACTGTGAACCACCCAGTTAA